>NC_135577.1:105522500-105859000 GCF_965152235.1 Eretmochelys imbricata
AATATACATTACTCAGACTATTACAAAGGACTGGATCCCAGTCAAAAATATTCTTTCGGGAATTATTTTCTTTCACAGATGTTGCTTCATGCTAGTGAATAAAGCTAGGCAAATAAGCACACTCACTCATATGGCCATTTTTGAATATGCCTAAACTAACCTTTCTGTTGGGAAGATGTTAAAATATTCATACGTTGTAACAAAATGTTCTTGCTGTTATTGTGATAAAAATAATCTTCTTCTCTTGGCTGAAAATTAATTGTTGAGCGTTCCACCACTTTATGATGTACTCAGATATTCAGTGCATTTTTTCTTTTCTTTTTGGTGTTTAGAGGAATATGCTACAGAGAATTTATTAACCGAGCAAGTAGCACAAGGATATAAATATATCAAAGGCACCTAGCTGCATTATAAAAAAAAAAAAAAAAAGGAGAGAGACGCTTCAGTGGTTTCTATGTCAACAAGCCTGGTACTTATTCCCCTTTTCTTTCCCTTAGATTGTCACTCTTCTGAATCTATGCCCTGAAATCACTCTTGGTTCTCTTATCTAAAATGGAAAATGTTCTTGTAGCTTTTAGCAGCATTTACCTGAGATGGCCTTTTACTATCACTTCCTATTTTAAAACATTGAAAATAGGACTTTTTAATAAAAAGGGAAAGTAAAAACCCATCCACATATGGCCATGTCTAAACATCCAGCTGGCAGTTCCATTTTTAAAACTGGCATTTATTTTCTTATATACCATGTTTCAGTAGTCGCAGTAGTTAGCAGCTTTCACCAATGGCTATGCGAGTTTTAATCTTTTAGTAAAAAGGTGAGAATGTTAGCACACTATAATCTACCCGAATCCATTTTTTAATAAAAGTGTAAAGTTATCAGGCCTAATTCTGCTCTCATACCAATATATAAATCGAGAGTAATTATTGGAACCACATCACTGTAGAAAGTTGTGTAAAAGGAGAGCAGATCAATTCCAGTAACTGGCAAGACCTCAGTGCTTAATTTATGCCAGGGCTAAGCCCCAGCATCTCTAGGCTTGGCAGTTCATAGCCCCGGCACCTCTGGGCCTGCCGCGTCAGTTATGAAAGTAAAAAAATTGCTTGAGCCCCATCACCCTTTTCATTACAAATTAAGCACTGCATGGCCTACGAGCAATTTTAACTTACACAGGGATTTTTAACATGTAAATTACATTACAGTTAATTATAAAACCAGAGAGAGATAGAGATTCTGATGAAATCATAAACTAAAAGTGCAGAGTTTAGATAGTTTGTGAGATCAAAATTTCACCGTTTAGTTACAACAGAACTACAAAGGTTCAAAATAAAGTTAAATTGCAAGAATTACAGTATCTATTTCAAAAAAGAAAATAACTCTTCAGCAGCGAAACAGCAGGAGAGGGCATTTCAAGTTAAGGGCAAAACTCCCACTGACTTCAATGAAGCCAAGATTGGGCACAAAATATTTCAAATCATTTTTAAGCCTTGCTACAATAAAAGCATGCATCCCAATGTGAAAAAAAGATAGGGCCTACTGAAATAGACAATAGGTGTATCAATACAGTTTGAAACAGTGTATCTACTCCACAAATATTTATAAATATTCATAAACTCTTTAAAATACTGACAGGAGTCTTTATAGATTCTGTAACTGATATAGTACTGGTGCTTTAAAAAAATTTTAGATTTGGATAGAACTAAGGAGATTTATAAACGGAGAGCCAAATTCTGTTCTCAGACACGTGTAACTGAAATCAACATCTTGGCCTTTTAAAAAAAATGTATTCTCAGCTAGAGGCAGCATGTTGCAGTGGATATGTTACTAGACTGAAAGGCTGGAGGCTCAGGTTCTGATCCTCAAAAGTATTTATGCACCTAACTCCCATTGAAATCAATGGAATGTAGGCACCTAAGTATCTTTGAGAGTCCAGGCCTTGGGCTTTATTCCTGGATCTGCCACTGAGTTCCTGGGTGATGCTGAGCAAGTCTCTTAAACTCTCCGAGTGCCACGTGCCCCCACATCTGTAAAATGTAGATAATAATTCTTATTCACTTTTATAAAGTTATATGAGATCTATGATTTAAAAGCGATATATAAGTGCTAGGTATTATTACTTATTCTAGAACTACGCCATTGTATATATTCACATCTGATGCTTTTTCCCCCTTTAATAGCTCAGGTAAGACATGACACCTTATACTTATGTTTTCAAACACCTTATAGTGGTACATGCAGTGAGATGACAACTAATATTCAGAATTCCTCTTATATTGTAAGAAGGGAATGTGGTTTTTCATGAACTCAGTGTTATCCAACGGAATTTGCCCTACAGGATAGGCTATTCCTCTGCAGGACTGGAGGAATTTTAAGAGAGAGGGCTCTCTAGAACAGTGTGTCTCTGTATCTTTAAGTTTCACAGAGGGTAATGAAGTTCAATTCATTCTTAAACAAATGATTAGGAGGTAAAGAAAAGAAGGAGTGATACATTTTTAATTCATTCTTCTTTTATGGAATCTTTTCCTCAAAAATATACCAGTGAATTATAGGGTAAAATCTTATTGTATATAATCAGTGGATAGTTATAAAATTGGGTAATTTGGGGGACTTTTGAGGAATGGGTTCAGACAGTCCATGTTAATCATCACTGAAAGAGAAATAACCAAGAGTAGGTGAAATACTGCAATTATGTCATAATGAAGAATTGCTAAAACTAGAGACTTTCTCAACCACAACCCTTCAAAATTTGAATATGTTCAAAGTCTGAATATTGGGGTGTTCAAGATGCAGATCAACATTTTGCGAAATGAGCCCATCTCTAATTAACATACACCTGCACTTCCACAAATGGACAGCTAACAGAAAAGCTGATTTTGGTCTCCTCCCAGGTAAATTAAATATATTATGTAATAAAACCATCTTCCAGCAAATGCAATGTCTCTTCCAACATGTATTACTTTCATATCATTAGGCATCAATAGCATGAAATAACGGCCTATAATCCAAGCCTTTTATTTTAATAGGAGATAGAGTTTATATCTCAGTTTAAAGCAAACTGTTGATTAAGATGCTCGATAGGTTACATTAAACAAATTGTTTTCCTATCCCTGCACACCAGAGCTGCTCTTTATTGTTACATCAGTTCACATTATCTCTGCCAACCATGAGTAATTGGAGAGGGGCAAACATAACTTTGGAGAAAACATTTTATCGGGGCTGTACTATTTAATGGTAATAGTTATATCTTGGTGTAGCAAGTATGTCCTACAGAAAGATAGCAAAAGTACCTGATAGTCAGTGTATCAGCTCTGCTTATGCTCATTCAACAGTAGCTCACAAGGGGATATGTCGCCTATTTTAATCAGATGGTGGGCTAAATTCTGTACCGTTACACTAGTGTAAATCTGAAGTGACAGTACTGACTTCAGCTGAGTTACTCCAAATTTTACACAGGGGCAACCGAGCAGAATTTGCCCCAAAGTGGGTAAAGCACTTTGAATACACTCCAACTGAAGTCAAAGGCAAAGCTCACAGGTACCCCAACAATGCAGAATCATATTTTATGTTATGATCTCTGGCCTCCCAAAACACAGTGTTGGCTCACTGTTTATTAATAATTATCTAAATGAATGACTTTACATTAAGGTTAGGGCTATCTTTATCCAGAATTAAAACAAAAGAGCCCCAGAATTCTGTCAGGGTGATTCCCTATGTTATCTTTCTGCAGCTCAGAATGTGGGCCTCTCCTTTTGGGTCTTCACGCCCTGTTTGAAACCTTGGCAGGCTGAGACTTCTAGCCCTCCTCAAAGGAAGAGGACATTAGCCAGCTGTTACTCCTTCAGGAATGTGACTGGGCAGCGAAGGAGGCATGGCCTGAAAGTAATCACCTACTGTAACACCTCAGCAACTTTCCCAGCCCCCTTCCTACCTCTTACACACACACTGCCCTCCCTTTCACACTTGGTTCCTTCCTCTAGTGAAAAGCCTGATGGTTTCTTGCTGTGGGTTTTCTCCAGGCTGTCTTTCGTTTAAGGAGACCCCTGAATCACAGCGCCAGGCTGAGTGCCCCCTGCATCCTGCTGCACAGACTTCTCCACCGCCCGCCTTGAGACCTCACCCCTGCCAGGAGTGCCATAACACTGCCCCCTTTGGTACCGCGCCATTGAGCTAACCTGTCTGAACGTGAAAGTCCAGCACGAACACATCGTTGCCCTCCCCTTCCCCCCTCCAATACAGAGGCTCCTTCTGCAGGTCCCAAGCAAAGCAGGAAAGAGAAGAAAATACAAACCTGACCCCCCGCCCCGCAAGCAATCACCCCTCCCCTCCCTGCCCAGCCTGCGAGGGAGCCCAGTGCGCGCCCCGATCCCACGCCCAAATGCCACACACACGTTTGTCTCCCAAGCCAGATCAAAGGAAGCGGTGAGGGCAGAGCACAGCCGGGACGGAGCAGGCAGGAGGGAGGGGGGACGGAACCGGGGTTTTCAAAGCCCCCAATCGAATCCAGCTGGGAACACAAGACTCGGGGGAGAGGGGGGCGCAATATAGGGATATTTACCTTGGAGGTTTTGCACTCGGATGTCGCTAATCTGCCCGATCAGCTCCTCCCGCTGAAACCAGTCCCACTCGTGCCCTGCCATGGAGGAGCAGGCGGGGTGGGGGCGGACACGGCGCTGCTTGGAAAACGGGGATCCCCCCCCCCTCCAAGGCACACGCACCACAACCGGGGTCTGGAGCCGGGAGAGAGGAGCGAGCCGGAGGAGAGGCTGGGGGCGGGGGAGCAGCCGCCGGCTAGGGGGGCAGGGAGAGAGGCAAGGGGATCAACAAGGCGCTGCGCGCACACGGCAGCGGGGGACCAGCCGAGCCCCCAGCGCACGGGGGAGGGGTCCGGGGAGCCCAGCAGAGCCCCCCCGCGCGGGACAGGGCGCAGGGAAAGGGGAGCCCGGCGCAAGCCCACAGCGAGGGGGGAAGCAGGCGACGGGGGTGGAAGGGAGCCCAGCCGAGGCGCCCTCTCCGCCAGGGGCCGGCGGGCGGCTCTGAGCAGCCCGGGGGCCGGATCAAGTTTTTATGGCTGGCGCTGAAGTCGGAGGTCTCTAAGTTGCATATTGTGATGCCGCCTTGTGTCGCTGAGCTGACGCAGCCGCAGGTTGGGCAGCGGCGGCGGTGGGAAGCAGACACCCGCCCGGAGAGAGGCACCTGGTTAGGATCTGCTGGAAAGCAAAGCAGGCGCGGGAGCCGGATTTCACAGAAACACCTTCCAGCCCCCCACCCCCACGGGGCTCCCCCCGCCTCGCCGGGCGGCCAGCCCCTACTTAGTAATGGGCACTGGGAATGAAAAAGGAAGTGAAAGCCCGGGCTCGAGGAGCTGATATGAACACACACCCCTGCAAACACACCCACGATAAATAAACCCCCGCGGGGCATCGCCGACCCGTGGCGGAAAACCAGCACCGACAGGAAGGATCGGGGAGGAGCGAACGCAGGTAACCCTCCAGCCTGCAGACACTGCGCTTCCAGGGCTGCATCGGACACAGCAGTTACCCAACTGGTCTGGGCCAAAAGGGCTTCTGCGGACATCTTTGGGAATAGCCATCAGGAAAATCCCTTTGCACTGGTCACATGCTGTCTCCTCTCTCCTAAAAAACTCTCTTGATCTGTGCCATTTACTGTAAGAACAACGCCGAGTCTCCACTACATCCCCCCTCCCCCCCACACACACACTCAGACACTCCACCCTCAGATACACAGAAATCAGATGGAAAAGACCTTGGACGATCATTAGTGGTCCCGCTCCCCCGCTAGACACTGGACAGTTTACAAAAGTCAGTTTTCTTGCACTGGCAGCGGGGACCTGGATAAAACGTAAAAGGTCTTTTCTTTTTCTGATAGTGGGGAGGATAATCCTCTAAAGTAAATTGCACAAATCAAGAGAGATCTGCACCAGAAAAGGAAGAGAGAGGGAGTGACAGGCAAAAGAATTCCCCCACCCATCAGTATTAAATAAATAATCACCACTAGTAATTAAAATAAATAATTGTTATTACAATTTATGTTTTGTGTTCTGTCATCTAATCTGGTGAGCTTTATTTGTGGTCTGGTGTGACATGTATGGCCTTTTCCGTGTTATGCCATGTGGCCCCATATTTGAATCATTATTGGACAAGGAGACATTAGGATTATTGAGGTGTTTAATTACTACATTGATGGCTGTGGCATAAAAACCTAAATAGATAGTAAAAGCATGTACATTTTCTTTATATACAGTTATTTAATCCGTACATTGCATTGTTTTTATTATTATGCTTTCCTTGCAAATCCACAAGATTAAATCATAAAAAAAAGAAGAAGAAATTACTAATATAACCAAGTACTGTATGATTAGTTGGACTAATAAATGAATTGGGATCTGCAAATTTTAATATCAGGGCATTGGAACTTGCATATAACTGAACTAAGGTCTGCAGGTTGTATCATTTAATACTTTAAAGTGCTTGTGAGAGGCTGGATAGAAACTGATGCCATGCTCTCAAGCTGTTTCACCCAGTTCTGGAATGGACTCAGACTGTTCCCAGAGCTGGTCTAACAACTTTTCTGCTCCTGAGTCAGAATCAGATGGGGAAAGAGGGGAAGCTAGATTATGAGCACAGCAACCAGTAAGCAAGCTATTTATCACAAGAATAAGCAGTACCAAGAAATTGCTCCACACTTGGGCCTAGAATCAGCTCTGACTACTAGCATAATTATTATTTAGATTAGAGTAGGTAAAGACACTGAAGAGTTTACAAATGAAAAGGACGAAGAACAGAAGTAGTGTAATAGGGAAAAGGATACATACCTTATGTTAGTTCCATTTTTAATTAATTAAACATCTGACTCATTTCTTGTAGGCATCCAGGAAGAAGGGGCTCTTCGGGAAGGATCATGATAGTGGCCTGGCATAACAGCTCTGGCAAAATACACAGTGTTTAGGGATGCAACTGCAAAGAGAGCAGAGATGGTTGTGAGAGCAGTAGATTGTATGGGGCATCAAGGCTGACATAAGTGACTTTGTGGAGAGGGTAGAGAGTGACACATAGGAGACATGGTCAGATAAATTGGGAGCGGCAGAGCTAAGTGGGGTCTTCAAGGATAAGATATTTACTACTGATATGGCAGCTCAGGGGAGCAGGATTCAGAACAACATGGTCACTAAAGACCCTGATATTTAGCACCAGAAAGTATGTTCTATTTACATGGGAGAAAAAAAAAAGTATTGTCAACCCCAAGTATTGAAAAATCGTGAGTCAGGTCCCAAAAAATTGTGAGAGGGGCTTAAAAATAATGAGTTTTTAAAAATAAAATAATAATAATAATAATAAATGTTGGCTTGTTATTTGCCTTTTGCTCTTCATCCTTTAAGGGTCATATTTTCACATTTTCCCCCACAACCATGAGAGCTAGAAACTTATGTAATCACTGCTTGCTCAACGTGGCATTCTGTCCCCCTCTAGTGGTGGCTAGGCTCTCTAGAGCAGTGTTTCTCAAACTTTTATATTGGTGACCCCTTTCACACATTGCAACCCCCCTTACAAATGAAAAACACATTTTTTTATATTTAGCACTATTATAAATGCTGGAGGTGAAGCAGGGTTTGGGGTGGAGGCTGACAGCTCGCAAACCCCCCATGTAATGACCTTGCGACCCTGCGGGGTCACCACCCCCAGTTTAAGAACCTCTGCTCTAGAGATTGATGAGCCTGCTATAGCTTTGGCCAAGAAACACCCATCTTTTAGCTCATGCATCTTTCAGCGCATGCAGTAGAGGCTTGTGCATCAAGCTCCAGAGATCCCAGGTTTGATCCCCACCTTTGACTCCCCTGCGTGGGTCGGTGTCACACTTATTTTTTTAAAAATATAAAAGCAGAGAGTCTTCCATAATCACCACTCCAAATATTGTGAGACTCACGCTCAAAATCACTGAGAACTTGAGGAAGAGAAAGTCTATGAATGCGCTACATGCTTACTAAACAAGTAAATGATAACATGGAATGAGGACTGGAATATTTCTTTTAGGCAAATAACTGATGAAGTTTTTGATTAATAAGCTTGATTGCTTATTTGATTTTTAAAGCACCAGTTTACTGGTGCTTAATTAAATCCCTTGGCTTTTGCTGATTGCCCAGGGCAACACTGTAAACACCCAGGGAAGAATCTGAAGTATAATGTCAGGTTTATTTTAAAAAAAGATGGCACATTGGAAGGTGGGGAGTCTTTCAGTTTGTACCGCACCTTGCACAGTGGGGTACTGATCCATGACTGGTGCTCCTAGAACTATGATCAATAACATTAACAACAACAACAACCTGTTCTTGGTGAACTGATGTTACTGAACATCATTTCAATTTATTCTGCAGTCTGTTTATGCATAATTCAGATATCTGTAAAGTTAATTGATTAATATTGGTTACTTATGGATGAGTTCATGGATTATATTCTGCGTTAAAGATAATTGTCGATATTTAAAGGTGGCCTGACAAGGAAAAAGAAGCAGAGAACTTGCAGCCCAGAGTATCGAGGGTGGGGGGGTAAGTCTATGGTGGTTTAAACCCCCTTTGTGCCTTCCCAGTTCTAGGCTGCTCTATGGCTTCTGCTGTAATATAGTCATCCCTGGGATAGGAGTGTCTAAGGGCTTGTTTACTTGGAAAGTTATATCAATATAATGATATCGGTATAGTTAAACCACTGTATTTATATTTGTACAACTTTCCTTGTTGACACGCAGACTGTATCCCTGATAGCTAGGTTGGGGGTGGCTTGTCTGCAGACTGCTGATGGAGCTTTTTAGTGGCTTCTGCATGTTCTATGAGTTCCTGTTGTATGTAATATGGATGGGTGACCAGGTCCACTGATGCAGGAACCTAGAAGCTTGTGGGCAGCAGTGGGTGGAAGCCATAATTGGGCAGAATGGGCTCTGCCAAATGGAGGCATGGATCACATTGTCGTAAGTGAATTTGGCAGATGGGAGCAGGGATACCGAGTCATCCTGGTGGCAATTCAGGAAGCATGGGATGTACTGTTTGAGAATCCACCTGCTTATTGGTCTGAGGATGATATGGAGAGAAGGTGAGGCATTCTACCTCCAAGAGTTTGAAGAGCTCTTGCCAGAAAGGGGAGATAAACATTAGGCCTCAATCCAACAATATGCTGGTCAGTAGTCTGTGGAGCTGCAAGATGTGTTCAAGAAACAGGCAGTTTCCAGGGCAGTGGGAACCATGCAAGAGGGGATAAAGTGTGCCATCTTGATCAGAGATTGATGGCAACCAAAACAACTGTACATCCATGGGAGTGGGGTAGTTTTACTATGAAATCCAGTGTTACAGTAGACCAGGGGTGAGACGGGGTGCATAGGAGCTGAAGGATACCTGGTTTTAGTTTGGTCCAAATTGACATTATTCGAGAACTGTGAGTCTGGGATGGCCATCTGGAACATAAATGCACTCTTGCAGTGGAAAATTCCATCCCATACTTGAAACTCCGAAGTGGACTGCATCACCCAAGGTCTGGCAGGTTTTAGTGGTGAGGGTTGCAAGGCAACAGGAATTGAATGAGTTAAGTCCACATCCACTGTTCAAGTTGGATGGCTTAAAGATGGTTGAACATGGTGTCATGCAGGACTCAGCAAGTTTATCCTTGTGTGACAGGCCATCCATCATGCTATTCCTTGTACCTGGGCAGTATGTCACAATGAAATCACATCAGGCAAAGAAAAGGGACCAACAGGTCTGGCATTGGTTTAGGTTTTGGGCCATATGAAGGTAATCCAGGTTTTTATGGTACATAAGGACCTGGACTGGAAATTGGGCTCCGTCACAAAAATGAAGCCATTCCTCAAAAGTTGCCTTAATTGAAAGCAGCTGCTTGTCCCAGATGTCATAGTTCTCCTTGGCTAGGCTTACTTTTCTGGATTAGAAAGCAGAAGGGAGGAATTGGCTACTGGGTCTCACTTGGTGGGATAACACTGCTCCTATGTTGAAGTTCAGTGCATTGGCCTTCATGATGAAAGGCTTGGTAGGGTCAGGATGGAGAAGGGTGGGAGCAGTAGTAAAGACCTTCTTCAGCTGGTCAAAGGTGGACTGGGCCTCAAAGGATCCAACGAACCAGCTCCCCTTCCAGGGGAGTGCTGTCATGGGAACTATCAGCAATGACCAGGGCATTTGGGGGTCATGCCTAGTGTTTGGAGCAGGAGTCAGGCCTAATGGGCAGAGCAGAGGATCAAAACCAAAGACAACATCAGGTACCAAGCTGAAGCTCAGAGCCACGATGAAGTCAGGTGCTAAGCGAGGGGTCAGAGATGGAGACAACATCAGGTACCAAATCAAAGTTCAGTGATAGAGACAGCATCAGGGGTAAAGTGGAGGAGCAGGGGCCTGGGAGGACAGGAACCAGGAGTAGTCAGAGAAGCAGGATCCAGGAGCAAGCAGGAATGCAGGTTCAAGAGTCAGGTAAGCAGGAGGGGTCCATAGCAGCCAGCCAAGGATTCCTCTAGTTGCTCAGACAATTTCCTGTTGTTACTTCATGATTTATACAGTACTCCTTAGCCAGAGGGCCTGGATGTTTCTTCCCAATCACGAACTTGGGGCAGCGGGGAGAGGGGGGGCTCTTTGCGCTAGCCCTCCCTGGACCCTTCCCTGATTATTCAGGTGAGCTACTGGGTGGCAGGCAGTCATGGCCTGTGTGCTGCCTGGGGACCTGTGGGTCTGGGTTTGAGGTCTGTGATCCCTCACACTACCAGGTGCGGAAACCCCTGGATGAAATGCCAATAAAAGTTGGCAAAACCAAGCAAGCACTGCATCTCACACATGTCACTTGGAGCAGACCACTCAGAGATGGCAGACACTTTGCATGGATCCATAGTTTACCCATCAGGAGATATTACCTACCCAAGGAATTCAATCATGTTATGATCAAATTCACATTTCTCTAATTTACAATAGAGGTGGTTTTGGCAAAGCCTCTCCAGAATGCAGCATGCATGTTGGTCATGAAGGACCTGGCTCTCAGAAAAGATACAGATGTCATCTAGATAGATCACTGCAAATTGGTCTGATGCATCCCTAAATGCATTGTGGATAAAGTGCTGAAAGGTTGTTGGAGTGTTACACAGACCAAAAGGCAGCACCAGGTATTAAAAGTGCCCACAGAGGCTGGGAATCCCATCTTCCATTCATCCCCTACTGGGGTACGGAGCAGGTTGTAGGTCCCACAGAAGTCCAGCTTGGTGAAAATCCTTGCAGAATGAAGTCTCGTGAAAAGTTCATTAGTGAGTGGCAAAGAGTATTGATTCCAAATAGTAACCTTATTCAGAGCCTGATAATCCACTCAAGAGCACAGAGAAGAAAGTTAGGGCATCTGAAGGGGGTGGGGATGTACAGATGAATGCTTCAGAGTTCAGTCTCAGAGTGCCTCCAACTTGGGCTCCAACAGGGAGTAAATACAGCCAAATAGAATCTTGGGCCCTGGCTGGAGGTCTGTGGGGCAATCGTAGCGACAGGGATTAGGGGGGAAAAGTCCATCATCCCCGTGTAAAAAATGTCTGCAAGGTCCTGGTATTTCCCGGTACTGTTTGGGTAGCCAATATTTGGGTTTTCATAGAGTATTTCCATTGTTCGAGTGCCCCAGAGGGGCCGTGCATCCTCAGGGTCAAACTGTGAATAGCTTCCAATTTGAACCTGGGTTCAGGGAGGCAGGACTGTTGGCAGAATGATCAGCAGAACCAAACCTCACTAGCCTTACAGAGGATATATGGGTCATGAGGGGTAAGCCAGGTGATCCCGAGGATGACCAGAGAATGTAGGGATGCACCAGACCAAACTGCAGGGTTTCATGCTGTCTCATTCATGACAGGACCCAAGAAGAGGAGTGACCTATCAATGGATTTGCCCAGGTTAGGGACCTCTGACATGGCAGAACATCACAGACAAAGTGGGAGTAGAAGGTGTGTTGGATGTTGATGGGCCACTGCTAGGGTACAAGTGGACAGATATCGAGACCATATGTAGTCTTGAGGGGAAGATAACCAGCCCAGCCTGGACCCATCTAATAGGGCTGGGAGCTGGTGTTTCCTGACCGACATGTAGACCTGGCTTTTGCCAGACAGAAGGCCCCCCACACAGTAAAGACAGAGGCCTGATGCTCAGTGCTGAGCCTTCTTCTCAGTGTTGGAGAGATGAGGCCAGGCTGTGTCGACCTGCATTGGTTCAGGCTATGGAGATGGGGGGGTACTGGCAGTCAGCTGGCCAGGAAGCAGGTGTAGAATGGGTGTTTCTCTTTCTTTCCAGTGTTCTGATAGCCAGTCATTGATCTTAATACATAGTTCGATAAAGACATCCAGGCTGCTGGGGTTTTTACCTGCGCCAGCTTGTCTTGTTGTCATTATGCAAGCCAAGCCGGAAATGGTAGTGCTGAGTGGCCTTGTTCCATCTGGTATCTGACACAAAGTGCCGAAAGAACAGAGTATAGCTGGTCACCAGCTGAGCATCCCGTTGCAGGGTCAGGATTATGGCCTTGGCTGTTTGCATATGGTTTGGGTCATCAAAAACTACTGACATGGCCTGGATGAACTCAAAATGGCCCAGGAGAGAACTAGACTTCTCAAGCAAAGGAGATGCACATGGCAATGTTTCTCCAGACATTAGACTACAGATAAGTGCCATCCTGGTACGGTCGGTGGGGAACGTCTGTGGAAGCAGCAGGAACAGGAGCTGGCATTGGTTCATAAGCCCACAGAAATGTCTGCAGTTGCCATCAAATTTGTCAGGTGTCATGAGCTGTGGTTCATAATGGGTGTGTACTGCTGGTGGTATGGCGTTTACATGCAAGGCTGCAGCCTGTGCCTACAGGGACTAATATGAGTCTGTAGACTCTGAAGAACCTCCACTAGCTCTGTCATGGGGACATTGGCCTTCATGGAGTCCATCCCAGCAGCACAGCCTGCTTCTATCTTTTTGGGCTGCTCAAACTGTCATGAACTAGGATGTGGGTGATCAGACCTAAGGGTTGGAGGACAGGCAATCATACCTAGTAGGGTCAGAGCTGGAGTTAGAGGACGGGAACAGCGCTGAAGGTCAGAGCCAGAGTCAGGGACCAGAGCTAAGGGTCACAGCTGGAGTCAGGAACCAGGAGTCAGAGCAAAGGGTCAGACCCGGAGTCAGAAACCAGGAATCAGAGCAAAGAGTCAGTCCCGGAGTCAGGAACCAAGAAGAGAGCAGGGCTGAAGCAAGCCTAGGAGCGGACAAGGCACAGAGAAATCACTGCTGTGGGCACGTGTGTTGAGCAGCAAGAGATCAGTTGTTGTTAGGCTTTAGAACACACGTGCTGATTTCCTTGGCCAATTCAGGAGGAGTGGTCAATCAGATGGCCCTGCTGTGGTTCAGCTGTGCTCATAGACTGTCCGGAGACAGGGCAGAAACAGGAATCCTCATTCCTGACTGTGAAATAAAAATGTTTTAAGACTTTATTTCAAAGTGGAGAGAGATGGCTGCTATATCCCTACAGCCAAAGCCCAACAAGCAATGATGACATCCTTGAAAGGGGACTGCTGTGTAAGCACAGATACCCATCAGTTCTTGAATACAGTGAGGGCCTCTCCTGATCTGTGCATTAGTTTGGAAGCTAATGGAGTTACACCCGGGAGGACATTTTGTGCCACATCTCCACATGGTACTGCAGCAAGGCACAACCCTTTGTGCAACCTAGTCTCCTCCGCATTCCACTCCACCCTGTCCCACCATCCTTCTCCCGCAATCAGAAATTCAACATTCGGGCAATGTGGATGAACCACACTGTGGTTAACATTCATGAAAATTGTTAGTTTGTTAACAATCGGATAGCATTTGTGGAGCTTGCCGTGGGTCTCTGCTTGCCATGGGCATGTGGCAGTTTCTTCACAGGACTGCTAGAGAAGTGTCAGGAGTTGCTGTTGCTGCCACCCTGGATATATTAAACTCTGCCTGTCTTCTCAGATTGCTGCAATTGAGCAGCAAATGCTAAACTCCCATGTGGGCAGCCACAGCTGCAGGAGCGAGTATTTTCTGATGGAAATATGAATTCCATAACTGGAGAACAGGACCTATTGAACAGGCTTGTAGGGGGGCAAGGTGGTATTTCTGCAGATATTATGCATAAATGTGACGGGTGTGACAAACTTGGAGTTTAGAATAAGGGCTGTGTTTTTTACAGCTATTACTCATTCTAGTCTTAGGTGTGATTTACATTAAGGTGTGTGTTATTTAAAGCACTGGTGGTGGGGAGGAAGAGGTTCTGCTCTAGTGTGGATGCAGTTTATTTTGTTACTCAGAAGTTTTCAGGCTGCTTGAGGATGGAAGGCAAATAGTGCTAGTTGTATAAACTTATTAAACACTTTATACCTGGAGTTGTTTTCACTGGCCCAGATCCTGAAGTCCATACCCTTTACATAGGCAAAATCCCTCACTGACTTCAACAAGTGTTTGACTGAGTCAAAACTGTCTAAAGAGTTCAGGATTTTGCCCATTACCATTTTTTTCCTGTGGAACTGTTAGCAATAGCTGCAGTTGGCCAGATCCACACAATGGCTTTGATTACTTGTTTACACTTTGGCCTGATTTTTGTTGTCACTCGTGTGACTGGCTGACTTGATGACCCACAAGTCTATTTCCTTATGTTCTAGAATGGCATAGGCATTAGGAATAGGACAAAGGTTGCAAAGCTTAAGGAAAAGAGATCACTTTAAAATATATATTTTTAGGAATAATGTTTCATACGCTATCCTGAAAGCCAAAAGAAATGACAAAGGCATAGGAAATAGGGCCACAATTTTGAGAGTTGCTGGGTGTCTCCTAGGAGATATTCAAATTCCACAACCACTGGGTCCCACCATGTAATTTTCAATGTCTTAATCTATCCTGCTTGATCTTAACTTGAAGGGGCACAGACACTCCCAGCAGGAAACAGAGGGCTGAAATAATAATTGAGGAAACAGATTTCAAAGGTGATGCATGTGGGGGTTGGGGGGGGGACATGACTGTGCCCTCTCCCCCCGCCCGATTTCTGCCAGGGTTTATGCGCCCTGCACCTTGCTGCATACCACCAGAATCTTTAAATTGTGCCCCTCCACTGTCAACAGTTATATGTTGTCTCTGTGTGGAGATGAAAGAACCTTTATTGCCTAATGGATGACCAACACATAGAAAATAAGTGGGGGTGTAGGAGAGGGAAAGTATAGTGGGGATTTTTAAAAGACACCTTTGGTTCTCTATGGTTCATATTTCTGAGAAGAGCTGTAACTTAGCCCTCTGAAATACTTGTGTCATTGGAAAATATGTTTCTAGCCATCTTAAACAAAGCCAAATATTTAACTTCATTGTCACTCATAAAATCAGAGGAATTGTTGAGCTGGAACAGCCCAATCATCCTGTCTCCAACACTGACCAAAACTGGATGTTTCAGTGGAAGCTGGAAAAGCCCCACAATGCATTTATGGGGTATTTCTTACTGACCTCCATGAACAGCTTACAACCTCATCCATGAGGGTGGGTAGACATTACAATTTATAACCTGTTTAGTGTAACCGCACATGCTATTCTAATCATAATAATCCCTAGTTCATATATAGCACATATAGCACTTTTCATCAGTAGATCTCAAAGGGCTTTAAGTATCTATTTTTTTCTTCTTTTTTAACATTGCAGTTTTGTGCTATTTCTTGGTTTATTCAATTTGACACAAAATCTGTGAGCCCTTTAGTAATAGACTGCAGGAAAGGAGGTTGTGTGTAATTTATGCTTGGCACTTCATTGTAATACAGCAACATGCACTGGCGTGCTATAACATTATGTGCAAATAAACAAGAAGGTTCCTGTTAAACTGTCTGACCTCTGTAACAACACTGGAAATGTAAAATATTCTCCAAATTGCCTGTCATTCATCTCACTTCAGAGGCAACTCAATCTCTCTCCTATTTGTTTCTTTCTATTTCGAGATATGGGGTCAACTCTGCATCCGATGTCAAAACAACTCGTTTGAGAGCAAAAGAGTAAGGAAAAATTCCTTCCTTCTTCCATTACCATAATATTAACTGTTCTGGTAAGAAAAATATATACAGATATGGTTGTGGGAGGTGCCCATTATCTGATAACAGTGCTGTCTGGTGAGGAACGTTAGAGGTGAAAGCTGATGGACTCTGACATCTATATTGCTAAATTGGGATTCTGTAGCATAAGATACAGTGTGAAATGACTCCATATCCTTCAGAGTTAGGCATTTGCAAGCCATACATATATTTCAGAAGCTTTCCTTCCGGAAACCAGTGTCAAATAATTTTTTTTTAAAAAGGAGAAAGAACTGGGATCAAATTCTGCAGTTGTTCCTCAGACAGAACTAACTAGTTAATGGAGAATTTTGCTTTTAATGGCTTTTCACCAGAAAGCGAAGTCATTTTAGAGCATGATCTTGAGGGGTCGAACTAACTAACATGATGTTTACCGTGACTTTGCAGCTAATGTAGGCTGCAGTGTAGAAGTCGTGGTTAACATTGTTTCAGCTGGTCATGGTTAACCCTTATGCTTTCAGTAGGGTTTGCTAGCTGCTACACTGTCAAATACTAGTCCTGTTTAACCTCCTGCTATGTAACACACAGCTGCAATCTAACATGACCTAATTTTCTGGAGTGAAATTCTGGCCCAACTGAAGCCAGTGGGAGTTTTGCCATTGATTTCAAAGGAGCATGATTTCACCCCGATGAAGACATGTTCTACATGAAGACTGATGGCCGGATTCCTCTTTACACTGGTCTGTAAAGGGGCCTGTGATGCAGTGTCCACTCCACACAAAGACTGAAGGGGTAAATTAGGCCAATTAACCTATAGGTCGCACCTGTCGAGGAAAGCCAGGGAATGCGAAAGCCTAATTTGCTGGGGCAGGAGCTGGGCTGGGTTTATGAAGACAGGAAGCTGGCAAAAGAAAGGGGCTCTAGGGAAGTAGGCTACAGTCACTCCCTGGGAGTAGGGAGGTGTGTTTGAAGCAACAGGGTTCAGTAGTCTGTACTTACTCCCTGGGAAGAGGGAGTTTGAGCTAGTACACCTGGAGGGACCAGAAGCTATAGGAAGGAGTCCAGGGAAGGAACAACAAGGTCTAAGGGAAAGCAGACCACAGTTGCCAGGACTGGAACCCAGAGTAGAGGGCGGGCCCGGTTTCCCCTGCTGGCCCCTGGAAAAATGGTGCCATCAGGGCAATGCATGAGAAGAATACCTGAGACTGTTGATTCAGAAGGACTTTGATACCTTGGAAGGGGAAGACTATAGCGACCTGGCTGACTGGCCAGGGCACAAAGACAGAATACTCTGAGTTGCAGGGAGTGAGGGAGAGACAACAGGGCATGCAGAAAGCAGCAGAAGGGTGCATCAGACCTGAGTGGAGCTAATCCCCAGACGCGGCCACAAGGAGACACCCTTCGTGGTGAGCAGAGTGACCCATCGTCAGAGGGTCTTAGCATAAGCAAGAATCAAGTCCCAAGAGAAGACTTCAGGATTTGGCCTTTAAGTAGGAAAAGCAGCAGAGAATATCAGAACACTGACATTTGCACTTTCAAATGTAGGTGTAACAAGGGCAACCTGTCAAACTGTATGTTCAGGCTAAGCCCTTGGAGGTCTGTAAACAAACTGGCATTTGTGTATGAATGATCCAGTTACTGTGGGTAGAAATAATGTGTTGCCAATATTTTAACAGGATCCCATTCAAATTTCACCCTCTCCCTCCTTCACTTTTAACCAGTATTAAACTCCATGTCCTTCTGGTAGATGTGCTGTAGAGAAAAGAGTTGAGGGGCTGGTGAATTTGTTTTCCCCATTAACAAAACAAAAACATTTTTTATAACAAACATCAGCTAAGGAGGAAGATGACACCATTTGGCAAAAGATAATCTTGAAATGCACTCTGATGAAAAGGTTATTTTGCTCTCGAGAAATGGACTGGAACAAATTAATCTCTGCTGTAACATCATTGATTTACACTGGTCCAGAGGGCATGTTGATATTGTAGAACAAAGTTCAACTTGTGTAATTTGAAAAGGAGGTGGGCAGAAGACCTTGTAGGGAGATTCTGGGAAATTGGAAATTTGGTGAAAATACCCAACTCTAGGTGAAGTCTGGTGTATTCCAAAGCTGAACTATTTCCTCTTCAGGAATACTCTTAGGAGCTCAAAGGGATAAAAATCATCTCTGGCAGATCTAGCAATCTGTATAGAGAAGATAAGCTCCATTAGAGGCAACAAAATTGCTCAAATTCTACCCTTAATGGAGTGGTGGAATATTAACCTAAGTCCCTCTATTTTTGACCCATTTTATAATTACTGATATAAAAATGCCTTTCACCAACATAAAAATTTGCCCAGGAAAACTCACAGCCTTGATGATATGAGGCCGTATCCCTGATTGTCCAGCACTTGGAATTTTAAGAACTTTGTTGTATTTCCAACATGTCAGTACAGTTCAATGGTTTATCATTTTACATGTGCTTTTAGAGATTTCAGGCTGTGGTGAATGTGTGCAAAGCTATCAAGCCCTTGATCTTCAGCTTATCTCCCAATGTACCTTAAGTATGGTGATCTTACAACATTGCCATACCCGGTTGTGTCTTATTTCACAATTATAAACTGAATTTAAGAAATATTTCATTTGCACTGATCTGGTGTGATATGGTGATTGCTGAGATGCCATTGAACTGTGGGGGAATATGTTCATGGATCTGCATGTTCACTGATTGCAGTGTACAAGTACCTTTCCAGGGATGAAAGATTGGGTACTAAAGGGTAAAAGGCCTAACAAGAACCATGACTGGAAGTTGAAGCTAGACAAATTCACATTAGAAATTAGGCACAAATGTATAACAGTGGCAGTAATTAACCATTGGAACAAACTACCCAGAGAAGTGGTGGATTCTACATTTCTTGATGTCTTCGCATTTGCCAAACACAAGTTATGCTTCAGTCCAGCACAAGTTATTGGGCTCAATACAGGGGTAACTGTATGAAATTTATTGCATAGGCCACAGAGCCAGGGAAGGGGGGTACCTTGGCCATGGTCTGACCAATTTCTCTACTCTCTTGGTGGCTGCTGGTCAAGAGATTTAATATTTTTCTGTTTGCACATGTGACCGCAGCCATAGTCATCACAGCTGTATGGGCTGTGGCGGGCACCCAGGTCCTGTTCTGCATGCCACACGCTGAGTGTTAGGCCCTCATTTGCTGGCTGCCAAAACTGCAGCAGTTCTGTCAGTGCTGGGGACTGTCCAGGAAATGGGACAGACCTGTCATCCAAGAGCGAGGCTTGCCAATGGGGAAGGGTAAGGTAAGGAACAGGGTGTGGGAGACTGCCTCGTGGGTGGGGACAGTAGTGGGGCTCCCTTGAGGGCTGAGACTCATGGAAGGGGGGGGAGTGGATGTAGGGGCTCATGGGCCAGAGGGGTCAAGCTGCTATTGGAGAACAGGGGGGCTGAGAGGTGAAGAGGAGGGTCCGGTGGGGGGGGCAGTAGCAGCACAGACTGGGGGATAGCACTATGCCCTCCCCCCGCCCCCCCGTTTTAAATGATGCTTTGCAGCCCCCTGCACTGGCCTGTAATACACATAGGACCTTATCAAATTCACTGTCCATGTTGGTCAATTTCATGGTCATAAGGTTTAGATCATAATTTCGGCTATGTAAATCTGAAATGTCATGGTTTTGTAATCGTAGGGGTCCTGACACAACAAGGGGTTAGTGTGGGATGGGGAGGTAGAGGTTGCGGTACTGCTACCCTTACTTCTGTGCTGCTGCTGGTGGGGCGCTGCCTTCCGAGGTGGGTGCCCATCTCACACAAATAACCTTGCGACCCCCCTGCAACTCCCTTTTGGGTCATGACCCCCAATTTCAGAAATGCTGGTCTCTCCCATGAAATCTGTATAGCATAGGGTAAAAGCACACAAGACCAGATTTCATGGAGGGAGACCAGATTTCTCAGTTCGTGATGTGTTTTTCATGGCTGTGAATTTGGTAGGGCCCTAAATGTACAAGAGGTCAGGCTGGATGATCTAATTGTCCTCCTCGCCTTCATGAAACGATCTTAAAAGTATCGTTGTTGATTTTGTTGGGGGTTGTTGTTTTTTTGCACGTTTCTAACTTAGCCAAAGAAATAATTTGAGTTGACACTGTCTGCCTACGTCCATTTCTTACAGACCTGTACCTTGGCAAACGAAGTCTCTGCCCACATGAGCCATAGCAGCAACAGCAATCTCCTCTTTATTGAGGAGATTCTTCAGGGTCCTTGACCTTTTCCGCTAAAAGTGACAGTTGTTACAGTTCAGGGCAACTGCACCTGTATTCCCCAAGGGCACCCACTCTAGGCTCCCAGCTTCTCACCTGTCACCTCTCATCTCTCTCCTGCTCTGGACTGGGGTTTTTCCGGTAGCACATTTCTTTGCCTACTGTGTGAAATTCCCAGAAAGCCAGACTGCCTACACAGGCCAGCGTCTGCACTTTGGCATCTTTCCAGAGAGATTATGAACAGTGTATTTATCTATAGTCACAAATTACCACACAGATCTTTCTAAGCAAGCACATTTATTCTTAAAGTGACAGCATTGCAGAGACAACATATTTAAAACAATAAAAACCTACACATGCTATAAAGCTTACCAGGTCACCCCAACTCCAACCTCAGGCTCTGCTAGGTATCAGTCCTTCGAAACCCACAACTGGGGTTTTCCCTGTGGTAATAGGTCTATGTTTCAGATTCTGAACAATTTATGGTTGTTCTGGTTCCGTCTTTCTTTTATACAACTTGCGCCTATGATCTTGGCCTCATGTAACAGGTGATTAGTAAAGAATGTCCCACTCCTTAAGGTGTAGTTTTAAAAGCCTGGGTTTTTGCATAACCAAAGGTGGGGAATTTGCATTCACCTCTATTACATTGTGGGGTGCAATTCAGACCAGTGAGGGGCTGTGTACATAGGTACTACGTAGGGTGTCTCACAATGTTTTGCTGCTGTAGCTCCCAACCCTCCCAATCTCTCAAACAGCATGCAGGTCACACCCCGAGTGTCTATGTATAGCTGCAGTCCTAGTCCAGCAACTCTGTCAGCCACACACCAGCCACACTCTGGTTCCAGCAGCTTTGGATACTACTTGAGGGTGATCTCAACACACTCCCAGTCCTGGATTTTCACCCAAAATGGATGTTCTGCACTGCCCAGTCCTCTCCTCAACAGTTCAGATATTAAAGGTCTCTTGCCCCTGTAATGGATCAATGTATAACACTTTGCTACTCTAACTGGAGTTACCCAAATAATTAAGTTTAAACACAGCACCGGAATTTGATTCAAGAATAAAACAAGTTTATTTAACTACAAAGCGATAGGTTTTAAGTGAGTACAAGTAGAAGGCATTCAAGTCAGAAATGGTTACAAGAGAAATAAAGGTAAAACACTTCTTAGCAACTAAGACTTAACATACTTCACTTGATTCAAGGTAAAATCCTTACCACAGGCTCCCAGAAACATTGCTGATTCAATTTTCAAGTCAGGATCTCTCAAAATCTGAAGGCTGGTTCCTTTGTCTTCTTGGGTGAGAGAGAGTGTAGCTGGGGTGTTCTTATCACTCACTTTTATAATTCAGACACCTTTTCTGAAATGCATTTTCCTGAGGGTTATCCCTAAATAAAGTACCTTCCAGATGTGAGAATGGAGACATGCAACCTCTTTCACCATGAGACTCCATGTTATTATTTGGAAAAATGCAAATCGAACTGTTCCTGCCCCCTTCGCTGCCAAAGAATGGCCATCAACTTTGATGACAGCTGGCTAGAGGTGTCAGCTTGTCTTTTGTCTTTGAGATATCAGTTTTTCCTCCTCCCCAGACTTGTCAGTAAACACATTTCAGTCATCATTTCAACTTATGTTCATAACTTTACATATAACGTTGCTACATACATTTGACCATATTATTAACCAGTAAGTTATTCATTTTCAAATTATACCTTACAAGGCATATTTTGTATAAAGATCATTACAATGGTCTGTAGGGTGTGAATAGATGGTGCACTCGGTCACAACCTCCCCTAGATATTCCCCAGAAAAACTACTTAACACTTTTTGTTCCAAAAGTTCACTCATCTGGCACATTGTTCATACAGTCCTTTAAATCGCCAGGTCTCACATCTGTCACATCTCCCCGCTCAAGAGGTTACACACAATCCCAGCCCAGAATAATGCATAAACCATTCATTTAATACATTGGACCCTAAAGACACGTAAACTGATTCAGTAAGGTCTCCCAAGGCTATTGCAGGAAATTGCCATATCTGTCACAACAGGATTGTAATTAGTGCCAGCACTGGGAACTGAACTATGATCAACACATTTCATATAAACCATCTTGCTGCCTGCAGAACTTTTTATCACTACCAAACAAGGCCACATTTGAAACGGTGTCCTACAGATGAATAGCTTAACAATCAGTACTAATTGATAATCTGTTACCACTCCTCTGAGCCCTCCAGTCTCCTAAACACACCAATTTTTTTTAAAATCTGCCACACTTTTTCTAGGTCCTAATGTATACATAAACAAAAGCCTTGTAATTCTTTTCAAGGTATACCTCTATAGAACATTTAGGATGATTTTGTTTGCTAGTAGATTTGGTTAAACAGTTGTGCTTCAGTCCCTAAAAATACAGAAATATCACGGAAGACTGGTGTAAAATAGAAAGGTGATCATTGTAGTCACTATCCAGAGCATCCTCTTTCTCCTGACTCTGATCATATATATTTTTTACAGACATTGGTCCAGATTCAACTTTGCTATATCTTCAGTGAAGTCATACATATTCACAGATTCAGCACCACCGTGATCATCTAATCTGATGTATAACACAAGCCATAGAACTCCCCCAAAGTAATTACTAGAGCATATCTTATATTGGCATATTATGACTATCTATACAGTGTGTGGAGATTTTCAAAGGCACCATCAAGGCTAATTCCCCATGCTGACACTGAGTGCAGAAGGTGGGGGCCCACAAGGATTCTAAAAATTAATACTGGCCGCTCCAGGCTTGTGTTAAACTCTCAAGGTTACAGCTTTTCTCTGACCTTGGATTGGATTGTCACCACCCAAGTGCAGAACCCCTTTGAGAGCCCAGAAGGAGCAGTTGGGAATTCCTTCCTGTGCGGTACCCTCAAGCCCTTTCACCCCCCTCTGAGGAAGAGCTGAGAAAGGGGAAAAAAAAGAAAGAAATCAGCTGTTGCCAACAGCTAATTAAACATGTGCACAAACCTCTTAAGACACAAAAATCCAATTCTGTTCTTTAAAAAGGTAAATTTTATTAATAAAAAAGAAAAAATACATCTGGGAAATCAGGCTAGATTTTAAAAGAGCAACTACCAGAATTAAGCACCAAAAATAGCTTTCTTGAGGTCCATCTTAAAGGTTACAAGCAAGACAAAAGCACCTAGGATTAGCACAGAGGAGTTCACAAGCCATGAAGAGTTAAACCTAATTGCATCTTTCTAGACATTTCCTGATCTACTTACTTATCTGGGGTTTCAAATGAGTAGTTTCTAGGTATGATACTGATGACTTTTTCATACCTGGCCCAAGCTTCTTACAGCTGTTGCCCTGTCTGCCTCTCCCGGGAGAACAGACAGACAAAAGGGGAGTCTTTGTTCAAGTTTAAAAAGTTGTAGCCTACCCATTGGCTCTTTTGTCCAGGTGCCCACTCACTTCCTTTTACCTATTCGTAGCAGTGAGACTTTTTAACTCTTTACAGGTAGAGCAATTAGAGAACAGCTACTAAGAGGGAATTTTTAGCTACTGGCTGGCAGGGTGTCCATAAAAGGGAGCTACCCCCTCCATTTATCCCTTCATTTATCACAGGCACATATGGCAGTTTAACTTCCAATGGGAATTAGGCACCTAACCGCCATATGTGCCTTCCTCTGCATGTGCAGGTATATTTTGAAGAAAATATTTTGCAATATATAGTAACCTATGGGAAGGAGACACTGGTCTACCATAGTCTGAACACTGGACTGGGATTCAGGTGGTCTAAATTCTAGTCCTGGCTTCAACAAAGAGTATATTTGATCACAGGTAAGTCACTTATCTTCTCTGAACTCAAGTTTCCCCAGTTACACAATAAGGTATTACTGCGTATCATACTGCTTTGAGTGCAGTGACTGCACTAGAAGACCTCTCAAGGTCCCTTCCAATCCTACGATTCTATGATATCTACTTGACTGAGGTATTGTGAAGCTTAATAAACTAAGATGTCCTCAGGATGGAATGTGCTACATAAGCTCTAGGTATTATTATTATTGTCACCTATTCAAATTCAATGTTGCTGTTGGATTTCGACTAAAGTTGTCACTAAATGGATTCTTTATTTGAGAAAATTTAAAACATATCAGTTCCACCTTCTTGTAACTCTTCTCCATACTCCCTCTAGAATAATCCAGTGTGTACAATATTTACTGAATCCCACTATTCATTTAGCATTGGTTGATGGGGGTCAGGAGGTCACAAAGACAGTGTAGTCACTTCTCACAATTCCATCATGAGGGTTGCTATATTTGATATTTTCTCAAAGCTCCAGCTCCAGGAGTCATGAGAATGTTTTCATTTTTTTTTTTAAAGAAGTACATTTCTAGCTCTCCTGTTGGGGGTGGGGGGGCAAAACAAAACACAAGATAGAAAACAAGACTTGGTGCACCATAGAGGCTACAAAACCAGAAGGTGGGGAAAAGAACCCAACTGTGACCCCCCCTCCTCCCCCGGCCGCCCTTCCCATATTGCTGAATCAGAGGGGAGCTTCCTGCTAGATCCCAGCTGGATGAGAAGAGGATCCCAGTATGGAAAAGGATAAGAACCACTGCATTCGAGAAAACAATGGCTTTAGTAACAACTAGATTTTATTTGCATGAAAAACATTAAGAGCAACTCATTTCTCAGGAATGTAAAGGAAACAATGAATGCAAAATGCCTGAAACTAACATACATTGGATTATGGGGGAAATATTCCTCATAATAATGACCCTAAATTTATAACCAAACACAGTGTCAAGTCTTTCACTGAAGAGAATATTGTATTTTAAAATGCACAAGCTTTATTCAAGTCCTAGTTTTCAACTTCTGACATTTCAGTTTTGTCCAGAGACTGAAGAAGCCGCTAACAAAGCACAATACGACACGTCTCTCACTGCATATTTCTTCTGACAAAACAGCCATTGAGCATTGATCAGTGGCCATTAGCAGCCTGTTAAAATGAAATGTAAATTCCAGGAGAACTCATTGTTTTTACAAAGATCACATGCAATTTGTTGCCAAGCAGCCTACACAAATATTTAAAGCCTGCCTTTTTGACCAGCACAATTTAAAAAAAAAAAAAAAACAAAAACAACAGGATCTTTTCCTTTGTGCAGTCAGGATAAAGAGAGAAATTTACCCTGCACAGAACCCAGTAACTGGCTTTTCTGGGAGCAGCTGAGTAGGAGTGGGATGGAATTAATCCCTTCAATTTGCAGACAAGGCACAGGGCTGCAGTCTAAACCTTTGGGAGCTGCTGTTGCAACCTCTGGGCTGGAATAGCAGCTGTTGGCCCTTTCACCACTCTGAAAGCTAAGGTGCAAAACCACTTACCTAGTCTTTAGCTGAGGCAGGATTAGAAGTTGGACATTCTTAACTCCCAACCATTTTCATTCCTCTAGACCGGAGTCTCTTAACCTTTTCAGTGGTCCCTTATTTGAAGTAAAAAAAAAAATCTCACAACCCCCCTACCTAAGAGTAAACGTACCAACGAGAAGCCTATAGAATATATGTGCTTATTTCCAGACGTTGACAGAGAATACTTGACCTTGAAGGGTAAGCGTATGAGGGAAGTGGGAGAGCAAAAGTGTCTTTGCTTTAGATTCCAACAACATTTTCAGTGCCTCACAACCCCCCCTCCCCAATTGCCTTGTGACACCCCTGGGGGAGGGGGTCATGATCCATGGACTAAAAAAATCCACTGCTCTAGATCAGTGGTTCTCAGACTTGTTCCGCCACTTGTTCAGGGAAAGCCCCTGGCGGGCCGGGCCGGTTTGTTTACCTGCCATGTCCACAGGTTCGGCCGATCGCGGCTCCTATTGGCCGCAGTTCGCCGTTCCAGGCCAATGGGGGCTGCAGGAAGGGAAGCCAGCACATCCCTCAGCCCGTGCTGCTTCCCGCAGCCCCCATTGGCCTGGAGTGGTGAACTGCAGCCAGTGGGAGCTGCAACTGGCCGAACCTGCGGACACGGCCGGTAAACAAACCGGCCCAGCGCGCCAGGGGCTTTCCCTGAACAAGTGGTGGCCCTAGTTTGAGAACAACTGCTCTAGATCATGCTGTACCTCACGATCCCTCTCCCTAACCCAGCCCTGATTCAACAAAGCACATAAGCTTGCAGGATAGAGATCACACATAAGATCTTTGCTGACTTGGGGCCTCAGACATGAGACAATGCCCAATGTATTAAAATGAGGTGAAAATGCCAAATCTTTGGATTTTTGGTGTGGAAGCTTGATGAAAACAGTGAGATTTTTTTTAATCTCATGGCACACCTTCAGTTTAACCAGTACCAGCTAGGGCACCACGATTCTCCCTCCAAACTGGGACAACCCGAGTACTCTGGGCTGCCTGGTCACCCTAAGTAATCACTGGCATTGGTATCATACAGTATAGGCCTATTACCAAAGGCAGAGTGACTCTAAATATAAAACATCAGCTCTGCTTCCAGATACATTTTTTCCAAAGGACAAGCACCTCATACAGTGTACGCACACATCTCTGTGTGTAATTATAGTACTCAAACAGAATCATTTCCTAGCCAAATGAAAGCATGATGCCCTGGATCAATGAACGCAGCATCTGAGATCTAAGGACACATTTATGATCTGTCTTGGGTCAGGATTATTAAGCCCCGAGTGCTGTGACACAAAAATTTGCAAAGCCTCCCTGGCCAACAGCTGCAGCAATCCTATTTCTTGCTCAGTAGAGGCCTGTGTTATGAAGGGGAGATTAACCAATTGCAAAGCAGCTTTTAAAAAGCCTGATGATGTCACAAAGCAGCTGTGCTACATTCAGATTGATACCACAGAACATTAACCAAAGTCACCTAATAAACAATGATCAAGAACATTTTAATGTCCAGTTCTTATATACACATCAAATAAATGGTCAGTTGCCAAGTTCTAATGACAAGCACTCAGCAGATCGCCTTTCTTCTTTCCTACATTTGATCTGATGGGTTCTCTTGTTTTGATCTTTGATACCACAGTTCAAAGGGACTCGTTCAGGTTAAAATCATACTGTACAACCTTATTGATTTAAGGGCCTGTCTACATTAGTAAATTTTTGAACCAGTTTTAAAACTGGTCCTGCTAAACTGATTTTAAAACTAGTTAGAGGCATAGAATAAATCCAGTTTTGTAGTTTAAGGTGACCTGATCTATTTTTGCTGGAACCATTTTAAAATTAGAGCATTTCCACAGCATACACATGAGCGAGAACTCTGTTACCCAAACCATGGTTATGTGCCCCAACATCGGTTTATTACATTGGACATTTTCTCAAGTACGTAAAAGTCTCATTTATCCACACTCATTCAATACCCTCTTTCTCCACTATTGGTAGAATTGAGGTCATGCTGTGTATTGCTCATCATATCTTGGGCTCCAGTCTTGTAAACACTTATGCACATGCTTAACTTGACTACAGTGAGCGTTCCATTGATTCCAGTGGAATTACTCAGGGTAATAAAGTTAACCATGTGAGTCAGAATTTGCAGGATCAGGGCCTTAGATTGTTAGAACTAGATTTATAGAGTTGTCTTACTTTACGTTATATTTTGTTGGCTTTTATTTTTTGCATTTTCTTCAGCTAAGGGCTAGTCTACACTGGCAACGCTAAAGCGCTGCCGTGGCAGTGTTTTAAAATGGCTTGTGTAGTCATGGCAGAGCGCTGGGGGGGGGGGGGGGAAGTGTCTCCTAGCGCTCCAAAAAACCACCTCCACGAGGGGGCGTAGCTCCCAGCGCTGGGAGTGCGGCTCCCAGCGCTGGTGCACTGTTTACACTGGTGCTTTACAGCACTGAAACGTGCTGCGCTCAGGGGGGTGTTTTTTCACACCCCGAAGCAAGAAAGTTGCAGTGCTGTAAATTGGCAGTGTAGACAAGCCCTTAGACAACGTGGATAGACTAACACCCAATTTCTAGTCTGTTTCACCTTTGGTTTCTCATGCATTTGCACAATGCTGCAATGTTTGGGTTGCAAACATTATAGGGGAATATATAAATCCATGGAAAAGAACCAGTGTCACTGACATAAATGGTTCGGAAAACGTTTCTATTAATACTAGTTGTTTTTTTAACTTTTCCTTTTTTAAAAAAAAAAAACTTAAGTTGTTTGGGCCTAATCTACCTGGCACTGCCTCTTCAAGCATTATAAGTCACAGCTGAATTCCAGCTCTCTTGCTCTAGAGAATATCTTTGGCAGAGATGATTCTTAAAATATAAAATTAAAATAAGTAAATTGAATGGGTTAGGGCCCAAAGCCTATGCTTGCATTATCATGTTTTTCCTTGTAAATACACGTACATTGAAACTTATCCTCAGTGGCCACTCAATGGCTGGACATAATGGGTTCACTGACAGAGCGCGCTTCCTAATAAAGGTAAAGGAACATTATAGTCATCATGGGCACAACCCTGCACACACTTACTGCTGCACATAATGCTTGCTACAGGTTAGTCCCACAATTTGATTTGACGCCTTTCAATTTCATTGAATGTCCCTTTGCTCTTGTGATATGAGGCAGGAAGAACAGAAGTTCCTGACTGATCTTCCCCAATAACATTCATCATCATGTCCCCTTTTAGGCTCTGATCCTGTATGCTGCTCTGAATGGATAGACCTCTCTGCTTGTACAGAGCCCCAAGAATGGTGAGGACAATCTGTGGCTTATGTTAAGCAGGAGACCATGATCATGCCTTCTAGCCTTAAACAAAAAACAAAAACCCCTATGGATCTTTACAGAGCAGCTTGTAGCACAGAAGTTCCCCCTTTAATATTTTCTAAATTGTTAATGATTAATATTCAGAGTGCATACCAAAGAAAACACAGGGCCTAATCCAGCAAAAATTCACCAGTACAGCTGCAGGCCTTGTGGGTTATGCAGATAACACTCCCTATTTATTGGAGGGAAATCTAGATTCCACAGCCATTGCAGAATGCCAGATTTGTCAGTCCTGCTTCGTAACACCATGCCATCCAACTCCAGCCAGACCCTAATGAACTGATCGCAAGGATACTCTGAGGATGCACAGAACATCCCTTTAAAATGAATTGCCTTAGTTATGAGCACCACTGCCCTCTGTTGGCTGGAATATATATCAGTGGACCTGCTCTGAAATTTCTTTGAATGATCTTTGCACATTCAAATGCAGTGCATTATTCATTATATTCAATACAGTCCCAACGGGTGTACTAGGTGCTTTAAGAGACATGGTTCCCAGCTTATGAAGTGGGTTACTCATTTACAAATAACTGTAAATGTAAGAAAAAAGGGTAAGGTAACTTTCTGATCAATGCACCTTTACAGAGTCTCTGTAAATTAGGGATGAGCATGAATCAGCAGCCCTCCAGGCAATCAGATATTTTGGGGGGAGTCTGATGGGGATCCTACAAACTGAGGAGTGCAGAAGACAAGCTGAATACATTCAAACCCTAGAATCTTTCACATATGAACACATTTAATGAAGGGCTTTTTCACAGCTTAGAAACCTTAATTTGGTGAAGGTGTGAAGCATTTCCCCACTCCTGCAGTTAACTTGAAACCACTAGCACATATACTGCCAGCCTCCTCTTTGTGGAAAACTAATCCTATATTCAGAGCTGCCAAGTTCCAGAGAGACATCAGGGAGAATTTCGCAGTACCAATCTGCAGGGATATATGGGGTCTGGTTCTCCCTTGCCCTGCACCTGGTGTATTCATGTGTGCCACTGCAAAATGAATGTAAAAAACTCTGCCATTCTCACTGCATGCTCACTTTGCACTGATGCAGTTGACTCCCCAAGGTCCAGCGAAATGGAGAACTGAGCCCTCCAAGTTTGTACCTTCTGTTTCACCCCTTTCCATCAGTTTTTTTTTTTGCACTCTCTCCCTATTCCAAACCTCTCTCCCCAGTTCTGCTGGTGGTCTGAGTATGCTCCACACCTGCAAAGTGACATGCCACCCCTTTTCCTCAGTCAGGCTAGTCGTGAGTGCTCCCTGCTCTGCCCTGCCCTGATTAGGGTGACCAGACAGCAAGTGTGAAAAATTGGAATGGGGTTGTTGGGTGATAGGAGCCTATATAAGAAAAAGACCCCCAAATCAGGGCCCTCCCTATAAAATCGGGACATCTGGTCACCCTAGCCCTGATCCACAAGGGGGTCAGAGCACAAAGCCATGCGCTGGTTAAGAGAGAAAGGAACGCTCCCTTAACTGGCACTCCAGCCCTGGGTTTGAGAAGACGGGGGAGAGAAAGGGGAACAGGTCACAGCAGACAGTGCCAGAGCAGGGGGAGCTAGTGCAGTCAAGAGAGATTACAGGTGGGTGAGTGGGAGAAATACCCCAAATATGGGACACTCCAGTTTCAGGGAAGCTTGACAGCCCCGCCTATTGCTGAAGGAAGAAAATTCAGCATTCAATAAATGTACAGCTCTTTTAAGCAACTTAACATAGATGAAGGACGACAAGAAAAAGAACCATCTTAGAAATTATACCACATTCATCCCCCTTTTTGTTTCAAAAAGAATCCAATTTATTAAGCAGTAATACCTGAGATTATACTCACTGAGCAAAGTCTCAAAGGAAGCCTCCCCATCTAGGTGCATTTTTCATTACACGCTAAACTCTGAACTCCACCAAAGGTGTTCTCATAATGTTAAACTCAGAGCCTGACAATTATTATCCAGCTCCATTTGGTGCCAGAAGTGCATTCAGTGGAGGAGTAATAAATCCTTTCATGCTGTTTAATAAAACAAGAAAATGTGTTGCTCACACTTGGATGCTAAACTTTATTACACAAACACAGCTAAAAAAATAAATGGAGTATTTCCTGTTTAGAAGTGCCTACAGGTCACATGATGTTGATTTTCTCCAGGTGTTGCAATTTTAAATGAAATTTGCACCGTAGTTATTCTTAAAGAAATAAACTAGCTTTCTTTTTTTTTTAAATTAAAAACCATGTCATTAAAGATGGAAAAGCAATTGTAAAAAAAAAGCATTCAGTGTACTGTAATGAAAGGTAACAGTGCATGATGGTTTCCAAATTATACAGGAATCTTGAGAGACACTACACAATCCATTTGAGCCCATTCCTGACCAGAACCCAATTTACTTACAGATTTGTTTCCAATGACAAAAAAAATGAAGAAAGATCCTGCGAGTTTCTGAGCACCTTTTTGTCTGTTGATTTTGTTGGTCTTGCCTATTTAGATTGTTGACTTCTTGCAAGTAGGTAGGGACTGGTTTCTTCTGTTTGTGTAGTTCCTAGTACAACTGTGGCCTGGTCTTGACTGGGGCCTCCAAGGACTGACACAAATAAATAGTCTGACATCATTTTGATGTTCAGCATCTCTCAGAATCAGGTTCCTAACCTGTAGTAATTCTCCTCTGTTTTCACAGTCAGCTTCAGGAGTAAGATAAACCTACTTATGTATTCTGTTCTAGGTTCTTTTACTGACATCACTGTAGTATCTGAGCACTTTACAGCAGTACATTCAGTGACATGACCAATATCGGTCACATGTGATTCGTTCTTTGTCTCTCATCCTCTCCCCAGGAAAGATTTGTGTGTCCAGTGCAGAGTTTTTGGCGGGGGGATTTTTTAAATGTACGTGCTGCACTGTTTATGTTAGAGATGGCAAGATCAAAGAAGTGCACCTTGCACTTGGAGCAGAAGGTGGTGAGGCTTGAGAAGATCCTTAGGTCTTTTGGGAGTTTATTGCAGATTCTCTCCTGGGCTCCCAAGAAATGTTCTGTCTCATGCCCAGTTGAGCTTTACCCTTTTGGTAGAAAGTTCCATTGTGCCTGAGGAGTAAAATTGTTGACCATGGTCTTCATCCTGGAGCTTTAGGCGATCTTTCAGATATCCTGGGGGCAAGGTATTGAGTGCCTTGAAGAGAAGGACCAAGACTTTGAACTTCACCCAGTAGTCCAGGGGAATCCAGTGTAAAGAGTGGAGGACAGATCTGATGTTCTTACCATAGACTGTGTTGCTGAGGAAATGCACTGCAGTGTTCTGTACTAACTGGAGTTTCCTAAGGGCTGATGGCTTCATGCCCAGGTATATCATAATGCTGTAGTCTGAACAGCATAGGCACCGACTCCATTAGTGCTCCAGGGCTGGAGCATCCATGGAAAAAATTAGCAGATGCTTAGTGCCCATTGGCAGCCAGCTCCCCCATATCCCCCCCCAGTGCCTCCTGTCCACTGGCAGCCTTGCCAATCAACTCCTCACCCTCCCTACCAGTGCCTCCTGCCCACTGCAGATCAGCTGTTCCGTGATGTGCAGGAGGCGCTGGGAGGGATGGCGGAGAAGCAGGGATGGAACGCGCTCTGGGGAAGGGGTGAAACTAGGTGGGAAGAGGCAGGGTGGGCGTGAAAAGGTAGAGTGGGGGCAGGGCCTAGGGCTGAGTGGGCGTTGAGCACCTCCGGGCAAAGGAATAAGCCAGCACCTGTGCTGGACAGAAGGTGATGAAGGTATGTATAACTGAGGCTAGGTCACAGTGTGCCAGGACAGGACAGAGTCTCCTTGCCCACCTGAGATGGTAGAAAGTGTTACTCACGGATCCTGCTATGTGGGAGTTTAGTGTCTGTGAGGAATCCAAGAGTGCTCCTAAACTACAGACTGCATGGAGCAGTTGTGGATGTCACCTTTGACCAAAGGAGACTGCACTGTACTTTATGAAGCTTTCCTTATTCTGGTTTCTCACAAAAGATCAGAATTTAAAAAAAAAAAGGGGGGGGGTTTGCCTTGTCTTCCTTTAATAACAATGAAAGTGACAGGAACAGCAAAATCTATTAATTACCAGAAGTTGAACACAAGAGAGTTCAAAACAGCCTGTCCATTCAGAACTCATGTTACCAATAAACAAACGAACTTGCTGTATTCTCAGTGCCTCTTCTCTTCAGTGAAACTTTTTTGCAGCAATGAAGGCTGAAGAAGCCTGTCTTGGTCCCTTAAGGTACCTCTGATACATACTGTAGACAAAATTTCTGCTAGCTTGGAATCTTGCAGCATAATAAATAAATAATAATAATAATAAATAATTAATATCTAGTTCTTATAGAACACTTTTCAACAGTACTTCTCAAAGCACTTTATAGAGGAGGTGGGTATCATTATCCCATTTTACAGATGGGGAAACTGAGGCAGAGAGTGGTGAAATGACTTACTCAAGGTCATCCAGCAGGTCTATGCTCAGAAGGTTTTGTCCTAAACACATCTGAAGATAAATTAATATTGTCATCTTAATTGGTTGTACTTGTTTATATTTTTTATAAACAGGATGAAGTCTGTAGAAAAAGTGCCTTCTTGATCAATACTTTAATTGACTGGAAGACTAATAAGTCTGCAGACAGTGATTGCTCTTCTCCATATTAGTTACTGCATAAATAATTAATACCAGAGTTGGCTGTATACAGATGAGCTGCAGCTTCACAAAAACTTAAAAAACTGATTTTCTGAGAGAGGTGGGTTTGTATAAATTAAAACTTCCTACCATGAAGTTATTTGTCTTGTTAGTTGAGAACAGATTTGTTCACCTTTCTTTGTACTGATGGTAACAGCTTTTCAGTCTGAATGTACCTTTGGAATTCTAAACTTTTTCAGTTAACTTCACTAATGGAACTTGTGAATCTCTTCCTGGCAAGGGTTCTTTTGCTAGGCAGCATTGCTATTATTGGCCAAAATTGTTCAACCTAGGTGCCTCAAGCTGGGCTCCCAAATCCATATTTAAGTACCTAAATAGAAGCCAGCCTTGTTTTCAAAGGTGCTGAGTATCCCATATAGCTCCCAGTGGGGTCAACAGGAGCTGCAGGTGTTTACCACCTTTGAAAATCTGGCCACTTCTGCAAGGGGAGATTGGAGGTGGCTACTCAAAATTAAATTCTTCACTTTCACTCTTAAGCCAACAGGGGCTCAGAGCAATGCAGAGGACATATCTATATCCTGTCAGAGGGTTACGTTAACATCAGATTGGGGGTAGTGATAATAATATGGAAAAAAGCTGGTAATACTCAGGGCTCTGAGACAGACTTGGAGGATGCTCCATGTCTAGTGTTCCTGGAGTATCACATGATTAAATGCATGGATGCTGTAACAGTTTTTATGGGGGGAGAGCCATTGAACCAAACTGTGAACCCTGTATATGATGGAATCTACTTCAAGCTAGGGGGTGTAGCAGCACCCCAGCATCCCTAGTTTTAGCACCTATGATTAAATGAAACCTTTTGCTGACATTAAAAAAAAAATCTGCCTGAGCTGTCAGTTTGGTGGCATGGTCATTACATTATATAAGCATTCCAACTGAAAACAGAACATCCACAGAACTTAACTTGATAAAAGCATTTTTCCACATGTTGAAACCTTTACCTGAATTTGTTAGTCCTGCGTGGCAACGCTGGCTTTAAACTTAGCTTTCGTGCACATGCTACCTGGTTAAAACTCAGTAATTTTTACAGCTCGTAATACTTCACACCTGCTGGAGACCCAGACCAGCAATCCTCTTTCTGGAATCAGTTCAATTCACTGTTGGTTTTTTTTGGAGTGTAGACAGGATCCCTAAATCACACTTTCCAGTCAGTCATTCTCGTATCCCTGGATGCATTGCCCCACAGGCCACTGCGGCCACTGTATGTGCATGTCCTCTGGGTGCTACTATGTGGTGTCAGATGTAAGCAAGATATATGGCAAATGCAGTAGATAAGCCTCCAGAATCTCCTGAATCTAGGAGGGAATGTGGCAGAAAACTGGAGGAGGAGGTTGCAGCACTTCCAGTTTTCCAGACAGTAAAGTTTTGACTACCCTGAGAAATTAATTCAGTTTAAGGTAGGGAGTGAATTTAAAGCAGAAAAGCTATTCCTGCTTAACTCCCTGTGCAGATGCTCTTTTTCTAAAATCACACTGTCTTATTCCAAATCAGTTTAATCTACTTCTAAAGGCATTCTTATCCCAGAAGAAGAGCGTCCACACAGGGAGTTAATCAGGAATAGCTATTCTGGAATAACTCCCCACATAGCCCTGGTCTACACTAGGACTTTAGGTCGAATTTAGCAGCGTTAAATCGATGTAAACCTGCACATGTCCACACGATGAAGCCCTTTATTTTGACTTAAAGGGCTCTTAAAATCAATTTCCTTACTCCACCCCTGACAAGTGGATTAGTGCTTAAATTGGCTTTGCCAGGTCGAATTTGGGGTACTGTGGACACAATTCGACGGTATTGGCCTCCGGGAGCTATCCCAGAGTGCTCCATTGTGACCGCTCTGGACAGTACTCTCAACTCAGATGCACTGGCCAGGTAGACAGGAAAAGAACCGCGAACTTTTGAATCTCATTTCCTGTTTGGCCAGCGTGGCAAGCTGCAGGTGACCATGCAGAGCTCATCAGCAGAGGTGACCATGATGGAGTCCCAGAATCGCAAAAGAGCTCCAGCATGGACTGAATGGGAGGTATGGGATCTGATCGCTGTATGGGGAGAGGAATCTGTGCTATCAGAACTCCATTCCAGGTTTCGAAAGCCAAAACCTTTGTCAAAATCTCCCAGGGCATGAAGGACAAAGGCCATAACAGGGACCCGAAGCAGTGCCGCGTGAAACTTAAGGAGCTGAGGCAAGCCTACCAGAAAACCAGAGAGGCGAACGGCTGCTCCGGGTCAGAGCCCCAAACATGCTGCTTCTATGATGAGCTGCATGCCATTTTAGGGGGTTCAGCCACCACTACCCCAGCCGTGTTGTTTGACTCCTTCAATGGAGATGGAGGCAACACGGAAGCAGGTTTTGGGGACGAAGATGATGATGAGGTTGTAGATAGCTCACAGCAAGCAAGTGGAGAAACCGGTTTTCCCAACAGCCAGGAACAGTTTCTCACCCTGGACCCAGTACCCCCCAAACCCACCCAAGGCTGCCTCCTGGACCCAGCAGGTGGAGAAGGGACCTCCGGTGAGTGTACCTTTTAAAATACTATACATGGTTTAAAAGCAAGCATGTGAAAGGATTAATTTGCCCTGGCATTCGTGGCTCTCCTGGATGTACTCCCAAAGCCTTTGCAAAAGGTTTCTGAGGAGGGCAGCCTTATTGTGTCCTCCATGGTAGGACACTTTACCACTCCAGGCCAGTAACACATACTCGGGAATCATTGTACAACAAAGCATTGCAGTGTATGTTTGCTGGCATTCAAACAACATCCGTTCTTTATCTCTGTGTTATCCTCAGGAGAGTGAGATATCATTCATGGTCACCTGGTTGAAATAGGATGCTTTTCTTCAGAGGACACTCAGAGGTGCCCGTTCCTGCTGGGCTGTTTGCCTGTGACTGAACAGAAATGTTCCCCTCTGTTAGCCACGGGGAGGGGGGAGGGTTGAGGGGGTAGCCACGCGGTGGGAGGAGGCAAAATGCGACCTTGTAATGAAAGCACGTATGCTATGTATGTAATGTTAACAGCAAGGTTTACCCTGAAAGAGCGTAGCCACTGTTTTATAAAAATGTGTCTTTTTAAATACCGCTGTCCCTTTTTTTTTCTCCACCAGCTGCATGTGTTTCAATGATCACAGGATCTTCTCCTTCCCAGAGGCTAGTGAAGATTAGAAAGAAAAAAAAACGCACTCGTGATGAAATGTTCTGAGCTCATGCTGTCCTCCCACACTGACAGAGCACAGACGAATGTGTGGAGGCAAATAATGTCAGAGTGCAGGAAAGCACAAAATGACTGGGAGGAGAGGTGGCGAGCTGAAGAGAGGGCTGAAGCTGAAATGTGGCGGCAGCATGATGAGAGAAGGCAGGATTCAATGCTGAGGCTGCTGGAGGATCAAACCAATATGCTCCAGTGTATGGCTGAGCTGCAGCAAAGGCAGCTGGAGCACAGACAGCCACTACAGCCCCTGTGTAACCAACCGCCCTCCTCCCCAAGTTCCATAGCCCCTACACCCAGACGCCCAAGAACACAGTGGGGGGACCTCCAGCCAACCAGCCACTCCACCACAGAGGATTGCCCAAAAAAAGAAGGCTGGCATTCAATAAATTTTAAATTTGTAAACTTTTAAAGTGCTGTGTGGCATTTTCCTTCCCTCCTCCACCACCCCTCCTGGGCTACCTTGGTAGTCATCCCCCTATTTGTGAGATGAATGAATAAAGAATGCATGAATGTGAAGCAACAATGACTTTATTGCCTCTGCAAGCGGTGATTGAAGGGAGGAGGGGAGGGTGGTTAGCTTATAGGGAAGTACAGTGAACCAAGGGGCGGGGGGTTTCATCAAGGAGAAACAAACAGAACTTTCACACCATAGCCTGGCCAGTCATGAAACTGGTTTTCAAAGCTTCTCTGATGCGTACCGCGCCCTCCTGTGCTCTTCTAACCGCCCTGGTGTCTGGCTGCGCATAACCAGCAACCAGGCGATTTGCCTCAACCTCCCACCCCGCCAAAAACATCTCCCCCTTACTCTCACAGATATTGTGGAGCACACAGCAAGCAGTAATAACAGTGGGAATATGGGTTTCGCTGAGGTCTAAGCGAGTCAGTAAACTGCGCCAGCGCGCCTTTAAACATCCAAATGCACATTCTACCACCATTCTGCACTTGCTCAGCCTGTAGTTGAACAGCTCCTGACTACTGTCCAGGCTGCCTGTGTACGGCTTCATGAGCCATGGCATTAAGGGGTAGGCTGGGTCCCCAAGGATAACTATAGGCATTTCAACATCCCCAACAGTTATTTTCTGGTCTGGGAAGAAAGTCCCTTCCTGCAGCTTTTGAAACAGACCAGAGTTCCTGAAGATGCGAGCATCATGTACCTTTCCCGGCCATCCCACGTTGATGTTGGTGAAACGTCCCTTGTGATCCACCAGAGCTTGCAGCACTATTGAAAAGTACCCCTTGCGGTTTATGTACTCACCGGCTTGGTGCTCTGGTGCCAAGATAGGGTTATGGGTTCCATCTATGGCCCCACCACAGTTAGGGAATCCCATTGCAGCAAAGCCATCCACTATGACCTGCACATTTCCCAGGGTCACTACCCTTGATATCAGCAGATCTTTGATTGCGTGGGCTACTTGCATCACAGCAGCCCCCACAGTAGATTTGCCCACTCCAAATTGATTCCCAGCTGACCGGTAGCTGTCTGGCGTTGCAAGCTTCCACAGGGCTATCGCCACGTGCTTCTCAACTGTGAGGGCTGCTCTCATCTTGGTATTCATGCGCTTCAGGGCAGGGGAAAGCAAGTCACAAAGTTCCATGAAAGTGCCCTTATGCATGCGAAAGTTTCGCAGCCACTGGGAATCGTCCCAGACCTGCAACACTATGCGGTCCCACCAGTCTGTGCTTGTTTCCCGAGCCCAGAATCAGCGTTCTACAGCATTAACTTGCCCCATTAGCACCATGATGCATGCATTGGCAGGGCCCATGCTTTCAGAGAAATCTGAGTCCATGTCCTGATCACTCATGTGACCGCGCTGACATCGCCTCCTCGCCCGATATCGCTCTGCCAGGTTCTGGTGCTGCATATGCTGCTGGATAATGTGTGTGGTGTTTAATGTGCTCCTAATTGCCAAAGTGAGCTGAGTGGCCTCCATGCTTGCCTTGGTATGGCGTCCGCACAGAAAAAAGGCGCGGAACGATTGTCTGCCGTTGCTCTGACGGAGGGAGGGGTGACTGACGACATGGCTTACAGGGTTGGCTTACAGGGAATTGAAATCAACGAAGGGGGTGGCTTTACATCAAGGAGTATTTCAGGCAGGACTTCACAGAGGGTTCCAATAAGAAATGGTGCACCTAAGTAATTGTTCTTATTGTAACAAGCAGGTTGGTGTGGCCTCTGATTGATACATGGCTAGATTTACCTCGCTGCACCTTCTCTGTGAGTGACTGCAGTGTGACCTAGAGGAATGAGTCCCCTAGACAGGGGAGGGGGTGAAGCAAATGAGTACAAAACAAATTTGGTCTATTTCTTGTTTTGATCCACTCCATCTATCTTTTACATCTTTGGCTGGCAGCAGACGGTGCAGAAGGACTGCAAGCCATCCACATCTCATGGCTGCTCGGCAGAAGACAGTGCAGTAGGACTGCTAGCCATCCTCATCTCTTGCCTGCCTGGCAGAAGATGGTACAGTAGGACTGCTAGCAATCCGTATTGCCTGCATGCTCAGCATAAGATGGTTCAATAGGACTGACTGCAGGACTAAAGAGAATGACCTGGTCAAGTCACTCCAAATTTAGTCCCTGTGCACATGTCTGCCCAAGCGCTCCTGGCCGACATAGCCAGGAGCACCATGGACATGATGATGACAGCTACCAGTCGTACTGTACCATCTGCTGCCACAAGGCAATGGGTTGATGCTGCTGTGTAGCAATGCAGTACCATGTCTGCCAGCACCCAGGAGACATACGGTGACGGTTACCTGACCGGGCTCCATGCTTGCCGTGGTATGGCTTCTGCACAGGTAACTCAGGAAAAAAGGCGTGAAACGATTGTCTGCTCTTGCTTTCATGGAGGGAGGGAGGGAACGGGGGCCTGACAATATGTACCCAGAACCACCCACCACAATGTTTTAGCCCCATCAGGCATTGGGATCTCAACCCAGAATTCCAATGGGCAGCAGAGACTGTGGGAACTGTGGGATAGCTACCCACAGTGCAACACTCCAGAAGTCAACTCTAGCCTCAGTACTGTGGAAGCACTCCGCCGAGTTAATGCACTTAATGCACTTAGAGCATTTTCTGTGGGGACACACACACTCAAATATATAAAACTGATTTCTAAAAAACCAACTTCTATAAATTCGACCTAATTTTGTAGTGTAGACATACCCATAGACAAGACCTAAGTGGTATTGCAGAAACGTTGCAGAGAGTAAAATCCTCCACGTTGTTGTATGTGGCAGACTCATAAGCATTGAAAATTTACAGAATATTTCAGAGGAAATATGAACAAATTCAAAAATACTGTGAGCCACCAAGAATGTCACATTTCCTTTTCAAGAAATCATTTGCAAGATGACGCCACTGACCATTATGCTACAAACACAACAAAGTGAAGCCATGTTATTTTAAACAGTTACAGATGGACTAATTAGTGTAGTGTAACTAACCACTAGGTCAAAGTAAGGTTATTGCAAGAAACAGATTTGACTTGGCAAATGACTTGGAAAAAAGTGCCCTAGTAGGGATCTTACTTAGCATTGTTAGAACATTGCAACACGCTAGCAACTCACCACTGCAGCACCTCCTGCTGGCTGTCCTGGGAATTAACTGTGACTCACCAGTGCGCCTTCATCTAATGGCGTCTTGCTGCCATCGCTTCTGCCATCAGGACCCGTGTCACTCACAGGACCACAGTGTCCTCTTCTGGACACAGCCCTCCGGCTGTGCCCTACTCAGCTCTCCCCCCCACCTCTTCTGGGGGGCAGCAGTCCTCTGTCCAGCCACTTGCCTCAGTGGCAGGCTGCTGTCCAGGGTCTAGCCACCTGCATCAGTAGCAACTGGGGCCAAAGGGGCAGGGAAGACCAGCAGTCACTCACTGCATCACCTCCAACCCCTGCCATCTGTTTCCCTGGGTCACTTCCCTGTAGCCCTAGCACCTTCTCCATCCTCAGTCTGGCAGCAGTCAGCCGGGAGCTCACTCATGCTCCCCTAACCCCATCCAGCACTGCTCAGACTATGGTGCTGTCTCTTTTCCCTCCTTCAGGATAGCCAGTTCTCCCTCCTTGAACTCCATGGAGACTGAAGTGGCTCTGTTCAGCAGCCCTTCTTATATGGCCCAACCTGGCCCTGATTGGCTGTCTCTCTAAACCTTCTCCCGATTGGCTGTGTCTACAAGCCCTTTCCTAATTGGCTGCCTCCTGCGCAGCCTCCCTGGGCTGCTTTAACTCCTCTTCTGCCAGTGTGGGGAAGACAGCCCACCAAATGGCTTTATAGAATCACCAGTTCAGAGACCTGTAGGCAAAAGGATAAAAACTTTACTGCCAACTTCTAAAAAAATTCTGAGTCAAATAAAATTCACCCTGACATAGTTACAAGAGAAATTTATATAAGAGGTATTACGATGAGAGCAGAGGTAGGTCAATTTTTTTCAAAAATTTTGACACCCTCGCACACACACACAATTACCCCCATTTTTCAAACAGCTGTAGACAAGAATGCCAGACAGACCAATTGCCAAGGGGAGAGAACGTTGCATTTCAAACAGAAGGTGGCAGGCAACTTGCCAAAGTAAAAGCTATACCATCTCTATCAATGGTATATATTATTACCACCCCTGAGGGTCTGCTCCCAGGAGGAGCAGAAAACATCTAAACAAAACCAAGAGGGACCCTGTTGCTTATTTATAATGCTACTGACCGCGCTCACAGAGACAGAACTAGCATACGCCCACCCAGTCATGAACAATGAAAAACAACAGAAGCAGGAATTATAGATTCCACGTGACACAACACAGCCACAACAAGTCATTGCAGATGGAGCCGCTTTAAAAACAAAAAGTGGTTGTGTGATCAGAAAGTCATTGAAGTGCACGGGTTACTGTCAGATGTCCAAATACCTCGTCTCCATCCTAGACATTATTAGTGTGCTCAGTGACATGCTCTATGATTGCTAGATTTTGTTGCTATTATTATATTTGCATTTGATTTTCAAAAAAATGGAAGATGTTACAGTAGCCAGTCAAATCAGTGATTACTGACCTCTGCCAAGCGCCAGGGATATAATCTCTTGTAACCCTGATGCAGGTCATATGATCAAGGTCAAGTAATGAAGCTCACCCTTTTACCAGCATTGTGTGTCGTCTCCTTAGCACAAGGAGGATCTTTATTTCTTTGTTATTATTATTATTATTATTATTATTGTTTGTTCTAATTTTTAACAATAATCAAAAGCCATCCTAGCTGCTGTTACCATATGCTAAAATTCACATTATCCAAGCACAAATTCAGCAATACAAGCACACAGATTGCATCCTTAATTAATTTTTCTGCCACATTTTTAACAGACATCTCTAATCTCTTTCTGCACCTATTAGAAAAGTTGCTTTGTTGCCTAATTAAAAACAAATCCCCGTCATAGACAAAGATCAGAGGTCAGCAACGTGGGGTTTTCTATTTAATACAACTCTCTCTCAAACACACACACGATCCCTGGGAGGCCTCAGTTTGTCACCTTTTACAGATTTGTCTCCTAGGTATCCTCGGAGTTTACTGCAGCTGACATTGCTTCCTGTGGACTTTCTCCTACGTGCTTTCTTTATGTACCTGCAGGAGTGGATGGCTTTGCAGTCATTATTCTTTTCCTATTTTCCCATGTGCTTTTATGGCAACCTGAGCTGAATTTCTAGACTAGCTTATGTATCTGGGGCTTCTTTGTGCTTTTGTTAGATGTTTTGTTTTTCTTACTCTCTCCCCAATGGCAGTTACTTTATTGCATCTCAGCCTGTCCCTCCAGGCTTTATGCTCTGGGACTCTTGTTTGGTTTTCTCATGGAGCAGTCCTTTTCCCTTACCATTTCCCTGATGTCTTGTATTGCATTTTTATTACAACACTGGCTATGTCTACAGGTCCTTCAGGCTGTTTGTTCTGAAGCTTTTATTGAATTCTCAATAAATATGTGTTTGCCATTGGGGGTCCTTAGCTGGTTTCCTTACCTATTTTATTGAAGCTGTGCTTCCAGACACAATGTTAAGCAGCTATTTCAACAGCAATCTGGTTTCTCTTGCACAGTTTCTTACATGTTTGAGTTGGCTGAGCTACATCTCCTGGCTTCTTTGATTTTTCCCTCATGTTCAGGTCCTTTGTTAGTTGTTGAGGTAGCGTAGGTGCTTTGCGTCAGTCATTTCCATTTTGCTTGGTAACACACACACACACCTTTGTGTCAAGTGGCAGGTGGAACGAAAACAGGTCAAGTCCCTTCTGCAAATGCAGAAAGCTTCTAGATTTGGGGGAGGCAAAGAAAATCAGATAATAAATATGCTCATGGAAACTCACCTCTTTGATAGGTAAGTCTGATGGCTTTCCCTGGAATTACATCATGCTCCATAGGGGATGCATGTAGCAAAGAAGGAGCACAGATTTAATGTCTGATAAGCTGACAGATTTAATATCCTGAGGAAGCGCTTGCATTGAGAAACCTCAAAGTAGCCTAGCATTTACATTAGCACAATACTTTCCTTGGAAGTACCCCATACTCTGAACATTTAGAGACAGGCCAGAGCCACAAAATTTGGATCTGGATGCAAATCTGAAATTCAACAGAGTTGAGAGCAATTCAGATCTGGATTTTGGTTTGGTCCCATTTCCATCTATCAGAAATAAAATGTGATATTGAAAATATATAATTAGACCATAAGAATGGCCATAGTGGGTCAGACCAGTGGTCCATCTAGCTCAGTATCCTGTCTTCTGACAATGGCCAGTGCCAGATGTTTCAGAGGGAATAAGCAGAATGGGCAATTTTGAGTGATCCATGCCCTGTTGTCCAGTCCCAGCTTCTGGCAGTTGGAGGTTTAGGGACACTTGGAGTATGAGGCTGCACTCTTGACCATCTTGGCTAATAGCCATTGATGGACCTATTCTCCATGAATTTATCTAATTCTTTTTTGAACCGAGTTATACTTCTGGCCTTCACAACATCCCCTGGCAATGAGTTCCACAGGTTGACTTTGCATTGTGTGAAGAAGCACTTCCTTATGTTTGCTTTAAATCAGCTGCCTATTAATTTCATCAGGTGACCCCTAGTTCTTGGTTATGTGAAGGGGTAAATATCACTTCCCTATTTACTTTCTCCACACCAGTCATGATTTTATAGACCTCTAGCATATCCTCTCTTAGTCATCTCTTTTCTAAGCTGAACAGTCCCAGTCTTCTTAATCATTTCTTGCACAGAAGCTGTTCCATACAGGTAATAATTTTTATTGCCCTTCTCTGCTGTTTTCCCAATTCTAATATAACTTTGAGATGAGGTGACCAGAACTGCATGAGGTATTCAAGGTGTGAGCACACCGTGGATTTAATATAGTGGCATTATGATATTTTCTGTTCTGTCCCTAGCGGGTAGATGGCAAATGCAATACTCTGGGCAGACAGCCTTTTATCTCTGATTTAACCATTTTAATCCAACCAAGCAGGATAGTAACTGAAAATTTTTCATTTCTGAAAGCTATGTGATGGTTGATATATAATCAGTTGGCACCCTTGTTTATCCTCAGCAGACAGGCCAGATACTGAATAAGAACAGAGACTGACCTCTGTCTCAATCCTAGGAGCAGTCTCTAAAGGTGACTTTTATTATTATTTTGCTTTTAAAAAAATGTATTTATCAGTTAGTTATAGGCTTTTCTACGGTGCTCATCATTTTAGTAGCTGTGCACCTCACAAACATTAATTAACTTATCTTCATAGTACCCCACAGAGGTAGGCAAGTGTTAATATCCCTGATTCATAGATGGGGATAGAAATTAAGTGACTTGTCCTAGGTCACATAGGAAATGGGTGGGAGAACACAGACTATAACCTATATCTTCTGAGTGCTAGTCTATTGCCTGAACCACAAGACCATCCTTCCTTCAGAATGAGGTATGTTGCCAGGGTTGATGTAACATGCATAGCTGATAGGTAGGGGCAAGATTTTAAAATCAATGGGAGTTAGGCTCCTAAATACCTTTAAAAAATCTGAGCTGAGGCATCTTTAGGCACCTAAATACTTTTAAAAATCTGCCCCTAGATGACTGTGCTGAACCTGTCTATGAATGAAAAAACAGTTAGCTACCTTTTGTAACTGTTCTTCTTCAAGATGTGTTGCTCATGTCCATTCCAATTAGCTTTTTCCCCGAGCAATACCCGTTGGGTCAGCTCAAGCGCCCCCTGGAGTTGCACATCCATGGCGCTGTATGTAGGGCCCTGCCGACCTGCCGCCACTTCAGTTCTTTCTTACCACTTGTGACAGTTAGCTGGAACGCTAATTCTCTCTTGCTTCGGCAAGCCTTCTCCCGAGTAGTCTTTGGACCGTTTTTTCTGTAGTTAGATCAATAGTTAGTAGTTGTAGTTAGTTTGGTCATTATATAGTTAGAATGCCTCGGTCCTGGGGTTTAAACCCTGCGCAGCTTGTAACAAGCCTATGCCCAGAAGCATCCCTCACACTTCTTGCTTGAAGTGTTTGGGGAAATCACACCAGAAGGACAATTGCAAGATCTGTAGGAGATTCTGTCACAGGTCTTCGACCAACAGTTGAAGATCCTTCTGAGGGAGGCCGCCCTCCATCCCCACTCAGAGCACCGTTCGGCCAAACCAATGTCTAGCACCTCAGCATCGGTACACAATGCTCCAATGTAAGCACAGGAAACTTTGGTGCCAAGAAAGGACTCGGATAGAGACAATCGGCACTGCAGAACTCCCTGCATAGAGGCTTCCCACATGGCAGCGTGCGGCACTGTTCCCAGTACCTGGTGCCCCGCAAGAAGAAGAAGCCGGATAGGAGGTGCTCACCCAAACTGAGACTGAGACAGAAGGATCCTATATATGGCACTATGGAGGCATGACTCCAGTGGGTGCCAGAGCTGACCCGATGGGTACTGCGAGGGGAAAAACCCATCGGCTACTGCACGCACACCTAATTGGAATCGTCATGAGCAAGCACTCCAAGAAGAATAAATACTTTGTACTCAGCATGAGAGAAACCTTGGGTTTGCTGAACAACTACCTAATACTACCCTAGATGATGTATTTATCCTATAAGTGGCTTAGAGCTCTCCTACCACAGAAACAGCCGAATTGGTCCAAAGCTAACTGGTGTCATGTGGACAGAAATTATTTGACTCCATTTCTGAGCAAAGGTCACACAGATTCATTAGGTTGGCCACCGTCTGGAATTACGTTCTTTGAGACATTGCCTTTCTAGAACGGAAGACATTCCAACAGATTTAACATGCCCATTTTGCCAATAATACTAATACTTGACTACAAATAGGGAGAAATGTTTGAATTGATCTACAGCTTAAAAAAAAAGTAAATTAGGTCAGGCCTCACCTTCCAGTGCCCTAGAGGCAATATTCTGGAGTGCAATATTCTGTCACTTGCAGCACTGGGCTGGGAGCTGCTGATGTGGAGCCTGCCTGCCTGCCCAACTGGGGCACAGAATGGCAGAGAAGGGGGTTGGTCCCTGGAACGAAGATCCAGGGTGGAGGCATAGCGGGATGTGGGGGGCGGGGGGGTCATCCCCAGAGCGAGGGGCTGGGGTGGGAGCACAGCGGGGGAGAGGCAGCACTGGTACCTACCTCTCTGCCAGAGAGGCTGGAGCTGGGTCCAGGAGCCAGCCAGTCACTTCTGTCCCTCAGCAGCTGAGCGGAGAGCAGCTCCTCCAGGCTCCAGCAACAGCTGCTGCTCTTCCTACCCTTTGAGCAGGGAGCCTGATTGCAGTTACTCCGGTGCTGACCGGATGCAGCCAGGTCCTCTTTTCAGCCAGACTTTCCAGCTGAAAACTGGACACCTGGCAACTATTAATGAAACACAAGAATACTAAAGCATCTGGAATTATAACAGCCTCACAAAGGCACATTTCAATGAGCTGGGTGTACAGAGCACATCTAGCTGAAGAATGAATGACCCAAGCTGACACTGGAGAGTGACCTGCAAATCTCCCCAGCCAGGGGACCAGGGACTCAAGAGGGAACATATGGAAGAGCAGGGACTCAAGAAGAGCTACCATTCCCAAAGGCCCCCACAAGCATCTGTCCCCACAGCCTGTCCTCTCATTCTGTCTCCACAGGCTGTTCCACCTCAAGCCTCTACCCCCAGGACATGTTCCCCCATGAACTCCTGTCCCACAGCCTGTTCCCACAAGCCCCATTCCCCTGAGGTCCTGTACCTCATCCCATTTCATCCCTCTCACCTACTGCCTCTGCTCCTCCCCAGCAGCCAGGGGACTACTGAGAATGGAGAAGAGGAGAAAGTGTCATTTCGCTCAGTGCTGGCCCCACAAGGGCTCCTGGGGCTGGGAAGGGTCACTGCAGTGGTAACTTTGCTCAAGTCTTCACCACAGTTAATATTACTATTATTTTGAGGGTGAGGGAAGAGTTGTAAGTTTCTTTAGGTTAGGATTTACTTTTGTATTGGGTGTCAATACTAATTTTTTTTTTCTGAATGGACTATTGTTAGAAAAGTGCTACACTCTGGACACATTTCATCTAGGAAAAACTGGCCAAGCTCCATTGACATCCATGAGACTCTGGCATCCATTTTACAATAGGCTATCAACAGAACACTCTACTTTCTTTACATTATTCTCCACTGCGTTTCTTGGATTCAGTTTCATATGAAATGTACCATCCGTCTCCCTGAAACTCAAGCTACATAATGGGAAAAGGTACCTAGGTTCTGCACATTAACATCTCCAAAAGATTTGCCTCTCAACTTGAACATACTCAAGGCTACAGGTAAAAATTACTATGCATCATCACTGAAATAGTCACAGCTCAACAGGTACCCAGTAGGACAATGGCTGGTGAGCCATTGTCAAACCTCTTCTCAAATATCATTAACTTTATGATGGTTTCCTGTTGCATTCAGGGTATGCAGTATGCCTGCCAGTGAAATGCCTTCTGGTAGGCAATATTATGTGCGTTTAAGTCCGTGGTTTGTTCCTGGTGCAATGCTTAACATCACTGTATAAACAAAGTGTCACTGAGCTTATGAGACATTTGATGTGTTATTTTGCCTTGTTGCTGTGATTTCAATAGAAACTTTTTCCTTTATTGTGTGTTTGTCAAGGTTCCTTCCCCACTCTGAACTCTAGGGTACAGATGTGAGGACCTGCATGAAAAACCCCTAAGCTTATTTTTACCAGTTTAATAGTTTAGGTTAAAACTTCCCCAAGGTACAAACTATTTTACCTTTTGCCCTTGTATTTTATCACTGCCACCACCAAGTGTCTAACAGATATATAACTGGGAAAGAGCCCGCTTGGAAATGTCTTTCCTCCCAAAATCCTCCCCAAACCCTACACCCCCTTTCCTGGGGAAAACTTGATAAAAATCCTCACCAATTTCCATAGGTGAATACAGACCCAAACTCTTGGATCTTAAGAACAATGAAAAAAGCAATCAGGATCTTAAAAGAAGAATTTTAATAGAAGAAAAAGTAAAAAGAATCACCTCTGTAAAATCAGGATGGTAAATACCTTACAGGGTAATCAGATTCAAAACATAGAGAATCCCTCTAGGCAAAACCTTAAGTTACAAAAAGACACAAAAACAGGAATCTACATTCCATTCAGCACAGCTTATTTTCTCAGCCATTTAAACAAAACAGAATCTAACGCATTTCTAGCTAGATTACTTACTAAGTTCTAAGACTCCATTCCTGTTCTGTTCCCGGCAAAAGCATCACACAGACAGAGAGAACCTTTGTTTCCCCCCCACCCAGCTTTGAAAGTATCTTGTCTCCTCGTTGGTCATTTTGGTCAGGTGCCAGCGAGGTTATTCTAGCTTCTTAACTCTTTACAGGTGAAAGGGTTTTTCCTCTGGCCAGGAGGGATTTTAAAGGTGTTTACCCTTCCCTTTATATTTATGACAGTGTTGTATTTTTAGTATTAGACCTAACTATTGGTTCCAGTGATCCAGACCTAATAAACAGCCTTCAATGGCTGTATAACTGTCTATTGTGAGATAAATGGTCAGTGTGGGTCTTCTGTTTAATGATCCAACATGGTACCATGTCTTGGACTACCCGAGTTGACCCTGCTATTTAACAGTACATCTAAGTGTGTCACAGAGTTCAGCTGTGTTGGTAGGATGGTAATCTGCATATATTCAGGTGTCAACGTGGGGAACCAGGGAGTTTATCAACAAGACAAAAATGGGGAACTCATAGATATGGGACTAGTTATGTGTTTAGAACTGCTCAAGTTCACAGAGAATTGGGATCTCCAAGGCACAGTCACAGCTAGAGCTGCAAGACCCTAACTGAAGGGCAGGCAGAGGAGTAGGACTCCTGGTGAGGTCTGTTAGCTGCTGAAAGGTGCCAATGGAAATGAAGAGATTCATGGGCAGAGCTCCCAGAGTGTCTTTTGTCAGAAACAAATTATGCAGACCGTGTTTAAGAGATAAACATGTCTGGATCTGATGGCAGAGTTTTCTCTTTAAGCCATCATTCCTGTGTTGCAGCCACAAATCTGTACCAGGAGTGGCAATAATTCCATAACAATGTAGACAAAGAAAGTCTCCAGACATGTAAAAACACTAAAGAGGTGACATTTTAAATGTGACTAACCCAAAGTGAAGCACCTAAATCCATATTTAGATGTCTCAATGGAGACAATTTATGTGCTTACACCAGATATTTAAGTTCCTACAGTAAGTGTCCATTTATCTGAGTGTCTAAATTTCCCTGGTATTTGAAAATTGGGCATCAGTACTTCATAAAAAGTTTGTTTAAAAACAAGTCGTCTCAGCATGCTAGAATCATCCCTTATTAGAGAGTTGGGCTTCATGAGGAGAAAGCAGCATCGCTATACAATTAGTCATGATGATTTTTTTTTAAATTTCTTTGATTTCTTTAAAAGAGTTTTGCAAATCCACTTTGTTGTTTCTCATTCTTCTAGCCCTCTTCCCCAAAGATTGACCCTGGTTTCCTCATCTTCATTACTGATTTCTTGGACAAAGGGGCTAGATACCTCAGCTAGGGTAAATCAGCATAGCTCCACTGAGGACCCAGAAAGTTTTATTGTGTGTATTGTAGTAAGGGTGTGATCATAGACCCTCTGAAATCAATAGCAAACCTCCCATTGATTCCACTGGGAGCAGGAGCAGGCCCAAGGCCTCTGACTCTGGAATAGGAAACTAGCTCTAAAAGGAGTTCGGCTTCTGCCTACTAGAGTAGATTTTGCACAAAATACTAAATAAGCAGAGTCCCAGGCCTAAATGCATCCAGAAATGTGATTGGAAAAGAAAAAGAGAATCCATTATTGCTCAAAGAGCACATTGGAGCTACACAAGCAGAAAATGTATTGCTTGATAATGGATATCCTTTTGGCAGGAATATCTAGTAAATCTACAAGGTCATCAAAGTTCTGCAATAGTGGTTTTATAATGAAGAAAAAACAGTAACTAGATCCCCACGCTTTGGGAAGGTAACAAATCTCTCCTTGCTTTCAGTTTCAGATTCATTCCCTTTTGAATCTCTGAATCCTTCACACTTCTTTTACATAGAAATTTCCTTCCTCCCTCCCTCTTCTTCCTCCTCATTTTGGTAATGATAAAATGTGCCTAAAATTGTATGTCTGAGTCGAGCGATTTAATTTCATTTGTTATGGTATGAAGAAAAATGAGGGAAGGATGTCAGATGCTTCAGAGGTGTTCTCACAGTTGCAATTGCTCTTTCATGTCACAGAAAGTGGAAAATGAGAACTCCATCCTACAGATTATTTGCAACATCTTTTATTCTTATAAAGAAAACATTCCAACGATATTGTTTTTTCTTTTCTTTTGCTATTTAAAAGAAAAGGAAAAAAATAGGAGCTTGTCTGACCAGTTGGAATGGAAAGGGATCTGCATTACATGAGGGAGTTTAAATACATGTGCGATGTAGGACTTTTAGTGTAGAATAGAAAAGTAAATATAAAGATTGCTCAGGCCCTATAAGGGCCAAACACACATAGTATGGATGGCTTCCCTCGGTCATAGTCCAAATTAAAGGTATTAACTTGACTTCATACCCAAAGCAAAGATCTAAAATAAGGCTCATATCAGCTATGTCCCAGAAAAGAATTAGCCAATTTCCCTTCCTGTTGGTTCTCTACACAGCCCTGCCCCTCTGTCTCCTGTAACACCTTCCCCATCAATGTATAGACAATGATTAGGAAATCAGCTGCCTGCTGCAAATGAGGATCAAGTGCAAATCCATCCCTGCTAGCTAACAGAATGCAGGGATGGTTGGCAATCTGGGGCTGTGATGTAATTTATCCCTCCCAGAGCTAATGTGCGGGTCCCCTCATCGCATGACATAGGATCTGGTTGTTTTGGGGAGGTTTTTTAAAAGTTCCTTCTTCTCCTCCTAGGACAACAGAAAAATGTTACTGCCTCACCAGTTTTCAAAAGGGTCTTCTTTCTGCCTGTCTGACTGTCAAAAAAGGGAAAGGCAGTTAAATTCTGAAGTTAATATGCCAAACATGCCTTTGCTACTGTAAGTCTGGAAATGAATCCCTTGTTTTTCTGCCATGTGTCTCATGCCCTTGTTTACTGTTGAACTCTTCAGAGAAATTCAAGGTACAGTGGTCAAATACAGAGGCTACTTCTGGCACCCAGGCCAACAACAATTCATAACATCATCACTGAATAACCAAAGGCTCGGTTGCACAACTCTTCCTCACGTTGGCGAGTACTTAGTGACATGAGCAGTCCCAGTGATGTCTAAATACATGCTCACCAAGGTGAATGAGGTTTGTGCTACCTAGCACTAAATTAAAAAGGAAAAATAAAAGAACCCAAAGGTAAACATAAAGCTTCTATTTCTCCATAAATGGACTTTGTTAGTTAGAGTCAACAATCTCTTCCGTGGTAACGGAAAGGTCCTCTCCTTTAAAAAAAGTGTTATGGGTGGAGCTTTCAATTATTATCTGAGCACACTCTTCAGATCTGTCCACACAGTGGGTCAGTGTACTCTATGGGGGTGTGATTTCTTAAAGCACACTAATACATTGTGCATTAATTGGTCTCTTAGACTCATAGACTTTAAAGTCAGAAGGGACCATCTTGATCATCTAGCCTGATCTCCTGCACATTGCAGGCCACAGAACTTCATCCACCCATTCCCCTGTAATAGATCCTAACCTCTGGCTGAGCTACTAAAGTCCTCAAATCATGATTTAAAGACTTCAGGTTGCAGAGAATCCACCATTTACACTAGTTTAAACCTGCAAATGACCCATGACGTATGTTGCAAAGGAAGGTGAAAAGCTCCCAAGGTCTCTGCCAATCTGATCTGGGGTGGGGTGGGGTGGGGGGAAGAATTCCTTCCCAATCCCAAATATGGTGATCAGTTCAACCCTGAGCATGTGGGCAAGACCCACCAGCCAGACACCTAGGAGAAAATTCTCTGTAGTAACTCAGAGCCCTCCCCAGCTAGTGTCCCATCACTGGTCATTGGAGATATTTGCTGCTAGATGTCGTAGATCGGCTACATGCCACTCTAGGCAGTCTCATTATACCATCCCTGCCATAAACTTATCAAGCTCAGTCTTGAAGCCAGTTATGTTTTTTCCACCACTAGACCCTGCTGGTGCGCACGAAAGGTTCTCGAGTGCGCTTTAATGCAGTGTTGTTTGAAACAATACTTGTTAAAATTCCCGATTTAAAATCACACTAGGGAACCTTTCGTGTGCACTAGCAGGGTCTACATAGATCAATTAACGCACAACACATTAGTGCACTTTAGAAATCACACCCCTGCAGAGCATATTACCTCACCGTGTAAACACATGGACTGATTCTTCCTCTCCCTTACACAGTACAAATCAGGGGTCACACCACTTAAATCAACAGAATTACACCAGTGTAAATTAGGTGTGAGAGAACAGTGAGGCCCTATGAACTCTGTCACAGACATTGCTGGCCTCATACAAAGATGCTGGCTGTAATCAAATATCATGTTGTGTGGAGCTGAGATAAAGCTTTTCTCAAAATAGGTTGAAAAGAGACACAATCTGATTGCCCAACAAAAGTTTCCAACTTTATGCTGCAAGGGAATAATAAACATGCCACTTTTTTTTACAACAGTACTTGGTGTGTAAATTTAGTGCTTACGGATGGTCCAGATTGACCAGCTGTGGAGACTGAGGCCAATGGTTTGTCCACAGAACAGGTAAAGCAGAGAAAGTGGCCTTGTAGGCTTCCCCCTGTTGCTCTAACAATGTGCCCCAATGCTTACCTAGAAGGACCAGTTGTTTGGGTTCATTGACTAGGGCCCATTCAGTCCTTGGCCTCTCCACTAAGCAAAGGTACTTACTGGTGATTTTTGTGGGGTGGCCATTTAATAATCCAAATTCCACTACACTAGACATAAAGAAAGACATGTTTAAAAAAAACAAAAAACATGAAGGAGACTAGCTCACTAGCGGGTTGGGCAGGGAGATAAAGACTGAGACTTTTATTCCTAAAATCCCACCAAGTCGCCATTTTTGTCATGGCAACGATGAACAGCAAACCTCAGTCCCTTTAGGGCACTGGTTTGCATCTCAACCTTAATGAAAAATGACTTAGCTTGTCATGTTGCTGCTCTGAAGAAATCATCTTACAGGATTCTCACTGCTGAGTCTCAGCCCCTCACTGAAAGACTGGTGAAGCTCCCAAAGTTTTTACAGCTTATGACCATTAAGCATAGTGGTAACAAGGCAGAGTGTGAACCAGGCCCACTACTGATGGTCACAAGCCATTCCCCAAGCATAAATACTGCCCTCCAAATGTTCCAGTCAGTTCTGATTGCCTGGCTGTGTGATCATAAAGCCTCCCAGATTCAGTGAGAGTAGTAACTGACAGCTGCCCAATAAGAAGCAGATTATGCCTCTTGTTATAGGAGCATTCTATAAATGTATAAAGAGATGCTAATTAGAGCTGGTCAAAACTTTTCTGACAGAACGTTTGTTCCCTCAGAAAATGCTGATTCAATGGAATCAAAATGTTCTGCAGGAATGCGTCAATTCTGTCAAAACTTTCAATGAAAACCAGGCAAGCAAGCAGACTAGCTGGCTGGCCAGCCTCGCTGTCTGGATTCCCGCCAGCCAGCTGGCTAGCAGGCAAGTTGTCAGGTTACCTGGGCAGCCCAGTAAGGCAGCTGCCCAGTGAAACAAGAAGCATGGGGCGCAAGCTGGCTGGGAAACCAGGGGGAGTTGACTAACTGTGGAGGTGGGCAGCCTGGAGAAGGAGCTGCCCAGGTAGTCAGAAAGCCAGCCGTCCAGGGAGCAAGCTGAAAAACTGCATTTTGGTTCTCCCAGAAAGACATTTTCACACTTTATCCTCCCACAAAAATTTTCACATTTGTGGCCTTTGAGCCTGATTTGAGAGACGTTTTTTCACAAGTGGGAAATTCCTCTTTTCAGCCAACTCTAATGTCAGTGTGTCTCAAACCAGGCCCTGCAAAAGAGAAGCACCTAAAATTAGTGGATGCTTTTGAAAACCTGAGTTCAAGGTGGGAAATCCTGACCCCAGTGAAGTCAATGGGAGTTTCACCATTGACTTCAGTGCGACCAGGATTGCACCCTAAACGATTTATCCTTGGTCACAGAGGATGTTTTTGGCAGAACCGGAATAGACCCCAGAGCTTCTGACTCCCAATCCACTGCCCCAACAACAAGACCAGCATCCCCTAAACCGTTACCTCTGGGTCACTCTCCCTTTGTGCCAGCACTACACTTTAGATCATTTTTAAAACCTTTCCTTCTGGTTCAACTGCCACCTCTTTGCTGCCACCCCTGTGCTCCCCCTTTCCCACTGATGCAAGATTTCCACCTGCTGCTGCTCCACATTTCCCTGACTTCTTCTAGAAAGCTGTCACTTCATTTTTCACACACTCTCTTTTATTATCCACGTATAAATGATATTATTCCCGCCCTCAACTACTTGTCCCTTCCATTTATTTCCATTCCTCCTTTTCCTGACATGTGCTTCTATGGACCTATGCGTGATTTTTGTTCTCCTTTGCATTTTACTTAAGATATCTGGGGAAAATTTGCTGCCTTTTCACATAGTAAATGGCCTCTCTGAAGTTTCTTAATGTTGTCTTAGGGTGTTGGTTGTCTCTCTCTCCAAAGACCCAGGGTCACCTTTGCTAGTTTTGTAAAAAAGCAATGTGCAATAACCAGAAACGGGAGAGCTGATCTAAGCAGTTTTTATTTACTCAAGGACATATTCACCGTGTGACTTTCTGCTGGGATAGGACTGGAATGCAGGTCTGCAAGGTGCATAGTGGCCAACACTTCTGCAACACTAACCAGCAGCTCTGGTAGGGCTGGGTGCATTACCACAGACTGTGGGGATAAATTTTACGGAAAGCCCACCTCAGAAGGTCAGACTGATTGTTCCCTTGTCACCCCCGGTTAGCCCAGGCACGCTATTTAAGTCCAGGAGAGGTTCCAGGAAGTGTCTGTGCAACAAGTGGGCTCCTCTGCCAGATGAGTAATGGACCTGCCTCTTGGACCCCTGACCTTGACTCTAACTCCTGGTTCCTGATTCTGGCCGCCGCTGCTCTGACCACTAGGCCAGTGATTCTCAAACTTGTGTACTGGTGACCCCTTTCACATAACAAGCCTTTGAGTGCGACCCCCCTTATAAATTAAAAACGTTTATATATTTAATACCATTATAAATGCTGGAGGCAAAGCAGGGTTTGGGGTTGATACTGACAGCTCACGACCTCCCATGTAATAACCTCACCACCCCCTGAGGGGTCCCAACCCCCAGTTTGAGAACCCCTGCACTAGGCCTCATTGCCCAAGTCCCAGTTGTGAGACAGCCTCACAAATGATGCCCATGTTCAGTCCAAGTCTACCCTACACACTTTTGCTGACATAGCTATGTCGGTCAGAGGGGTGCTGAGGTGTGATTTGTGACCGACAGAGCTGTGCCAGCAAAAGCCCCTAACAGAGACATAATTAAACTGGCAAAACTTTCGCTTTTGCCAGTATAGCTTATCTCGCTCAGAGTAGCGGGAATAGCCATGCCAGCAAAAGCAGAGTTTTGCTGGTACAAGCTGTGGCCACACTAGGAGTGCTTTGCTAATATCGCACAGTAGTGTGTGTGTGTGTGTATGTATATACATATATGTGTATGCATAGCTATACCAACAAAGCCTTCCAAGCGTAGTTCAGGCTGGAGAGCCATAATAGCCTTTAGCCATGAGCTGCTGTTTATAGTAGTTTATTCGGTGTATACAAGGGGTGGCCAAAAAAATTTCAGCGGGGAACTGCCTCTTCTTTATATGGAGATGTTGTCCATGATAAAAGTAATAGTGTAGCATTATCAGGAAAAATTCTGCCCTCAACTAAACACACTCAGTTCCCATTGAGTGAATTAAGGATTATGAGTCCATATTTGAGGTTAGAATTTGGACCAGCAATACTTAACAGTTCTATCTGAGGTTTTCAAACTACGTCACCAGCATAAACAGCTGAAGCCTCATAGCTCCCCAGTGAAATGGGTGTGGTAAGTATTGTTTTTCCCATTTTGCAAACTTGGGTATAGAGAGGTTAAGCAGTTTGGCCAGGATCATGCAATGAGTTGTTTTGACACTCAGGCGCAGAACCCAGAAATTCTGATTCCCATAATCCTGTGCTGATTGCACGACCATGCTGAGATGATGCATAATATCCCATCAGAAAACAAGCCAACTTAAGAAGACTGGTCCTTCCAGTAAGGCCAGATCCAGGGACTCAACGCCAAGCCCAAAGAGTGGGCATCTTTGCAAAGATGGGACTGAAAGGGAGAAGAAATTCTCCTTACTCTCCAGTGTGGGTGCAGAGCTGCTCTGTAGGGGTTAGTTCAGCCCACTGCAGGCCCACACAACTCTGCTGCAGGATCCTCTGAATGGCTCCTCCAAAACCAAGACTCCTTCCGTCCTCTGCACAGCAGAAATACACTGACTCTGCTGTCAATAGGTCCTCCACAACCACAGAGTTGGGGGCCTGTTCTGCCCCTTAGTGATATGTTCATAAATGAGTTACCGTGACTATTCACTATTTGAAGTCTATGATACTGGATACTTTAACTCTAAGATTTAAACAACTGTAATATTGGTTAGTCCAGAACGTTATCTGCTGGCTGCATGGGCTAGCGGAGGAGGCACTGACCACTCCACTGGAGGAGCACTGGGCTCTGGAATGACCTTATCTCTCATACACCCATTGCATGCCACCATGTGAGACAAGAGAATGTCATGTTAACAATGGGGATGGGGAAAAGGAGGAGATTGGTGCATCTGTCTTGCTTCCCTGACTCCTAGCACCAGTGTTACAGAGCATGCCTAAGTTCACAGAGGCTGAAGTGAGCACTTACAATTGCCATGAATTGTGGAGATTTAAAAAAATAAAATTCAAAGGAAGTACAGCGTGGCATAGTGGTTAAAGAACAGGAGATTGGAACAGTCCCTTTAAATGAAGGTTTAGGAGGCACAGCTGGGCAAAATCCCCCTAATCCCCACTTCCTGCTCCCTTTCGTCAGTCAGTGTTTTGGGGGTGAAAGGTCCCCTCTTTGCAGACATGTTGCTGCATAAACCAGTTTTTAGACAATGGCATTTTTTTCCTGTTCTTCTGTGGGACAACTTTATGAAGAAACACTGAGGTCCCTGGTGCTAAGCCCAAAACTCTTCAGTGGGTACCCGAAGTTAAATGTTATGTAAACACCATCCTCATTAGCTAGTGTGGGCTGAATTAATTCCTGCTGTAAGTCCATTGACCTCATCGGAATTACACCAGGGGTGAATCTGACACCTAAGCCCACACAACTAATTGATTGTTCATGAGAATGCGTTACTAATTACAATTTCCAAAACGTTAAGTGTTAGGAAAATACTGAGAACATATTATATATTGTAGCTGCTATGGTTATAAATTAACATGCTCATTTCAATTAAAGGTAGAAACCAAGTATCTGTAGAGGCCCTCTTCTGGTCTTATGCAAATCAGCTATGGGCTGCTGGTAGTTGGAATGCAATAGATGAAGAAAAAAGGTAATCATGACCTTTCAGAACTGCTCCATCGTGACTGAAGACTAACTTCCCCTTACACTTCCACATTATCTGCAATGAAATTTCTTCCAAGCTAAACAATTTCAGAAGATTGATTTCAGGAATGCAGAAATGTCTGCTTAATTTCAACCTCAATAAGCCCGCATTGCAACTCATTCTTAATGTATCAAAGTTAAATGTTTTAAACATTTATCTAGTTGCTATGGCTTTGCCTTGTGCATCAGACACTTTATCCATCAGACATGACAACTGAATAATATTTTTTTTATTTTCAGACACAGGTCACAGATTCTCCTCATCATGCTACATTTTCCTCCCTGCCCTTTTGAGCTTCCTGGAAAATCTGTTCTGTAATACTGCGGGTACATGAATTACTGTCACAGGTAGCCTGTAGAGATTTCATACCTGCTGCAGTTCATTTATCCAGGAATGAAGAAAAACCCTTGTCTTCCGTGGATATTATCAGTGACAGCAGATCGGACACTCTGAGGCTTGCTTGCCCTCTGTACTCTATTGATTTCCTAAATTTTTATGACTCATCATTTACCATTCTTGGATTGAAACAAACTAAAAGTAGTATGTTCAGTCCCACAGTGCAAAGGATTCCCTGCCATGAACTGTAGTAAGGGGTTACAGTCCATTTTTACATTCCTGCCCTGTACTGTTGTGGTGAGCTGCTAAATAACTGCTGTGTTCCACTCCAGAAGTGGCTGCATTTCAGTGGTTAATAAAAAAATCTCATGTCACAAGGGCGTGTTGAGACTTAATTTGTTAAAGTTTTCAAAGTGCTTCGAGGTCCTCAGATGTAAGGTGCTACAGAAACTGAAAATATAGTTGATATTGGGACAATGGAATGGACTGCCCAGGGAGGGTGTGGAAGCTAGAGGTTTTCAAAAGGAGGCTGGATAGCCATCGGTCTTGGATGGTTAAGAGACAACAAATCCTGCATCTTGGCAGGGGGTTAGACTAGGTGACCCTTGCGGTCCCTTCTAATCCTATGGTTCTATGATTCTATATTAAATTAAATATGTAAGATGCTGTGACTGTGTCCTGATCAGCACAGGCCAGGCTCCTAATGAAAGACTTGCCTGTTTACAGCCTATCATCAGGGTTCTCTGTTCTTGTTTAACACCCACCTCTGCCTCTGAATTCAGTCTGATGATAAGCAGTCAGGAACTGTATATCTGATGCATCACATGCTGGGGGATGGGGGGTGGAAGTTCTGTGGATTTATCCAATGGGTGAAATCTGACCCAATTTTTATCTATATATATTTATATCCACACCCACACTTTATCTTTCTTGAGGGTAGGCCTTGTGGGATGCTTACTCTAGCTAACTGCTGAGAATAAGACTTGACAGCATACCTTACAAAAGTTCAAAGAAAGGGTAGCATGGCATAGTGGTTAAAGAACAGGAGTCAGAGGAGTGGATTCTATCCCAGAATCTGCTTTAGATGTGAAGCAAACATTGGGCAGCTCACTGAGGCCAACTTTTTCAAAATTGGGTGTCTAAGGTTAGGCTCATGCAGCCAAACTTAGGCCCTGATCCTCCGACGAAGTCCATGCAAGTGGACCACTATGCCTCTACGAAGCCCCCTGTGAAATCCAAAGGCCTCGGGCAGGGGTTCCACCTCAGAGGCAATCACTGTAGGATTAAGGTCTTTGACACTGGAAAAAGTAGCCTGATTTTCAGCGGTACCCAAGCACCCACATAGCCAATGAGGGGACACTTTCATCTAGATGCCTAACTCTGGATTTAGGTATCCCAGCTTTGAAAATGTTGGATTTAAACTTCCCTACCAGTTTCCTGTTCTGTAAAATGGGAAAGACACGACTTACTTACCCCACAGGGGAGTTGTGAAGTTTAAAGAATCAATAATGGTGAAGTGCTTTGAGATCCTCTGATGGGAGCAGCTATAAAAGGGCAAAGTGGCAGTAATAGCGATTGAGTTTCCCAGCCATCACAGCAGGAGACAGTCTTGTATATAGCTGACAAGCAGTCACCGTCTGCTCCCTGTCTCTGTTTGCACTTCATCAAGTTATCTTTTTGCAAGCGAAGAAATCCCAGCTGATTAAACAGCACATTCATCATCTGGATTTTTCTAGATCGTTTTCTATATCAATAGTGTAATAAAAATCCCACCTCAAAAGTTCATGGAGATCTGCTCTATCTTCCACTCAGACCCCAGAGGAGCCACAGCAAGACTGGCAGTGAAAATATACAGCTTATTCATCCACAGTGCCAATCAAAGAACATTAAACAAAAAGATTAGTTCTGCTTTTATTTGTTTGTAACATGAAAAGCATGGAATATTTAACAGCATTGTAATGAATACCAGATGGGAATAATGCTTATTTTAAAGACACTGTTAACCACCTCTCTTCCACACTGCTCAAACAGCCAGGCAAATCAAGCAGCCCATTAGAACAATTTATGAACTTCTGCTGAGGGAGTTCTATCAAGAGGTCCACTGCTAATACAGTGCAACCCTGATAACATCTGTTAGGGTTATTCATTGAAGAGGATTATATTACAATCTTTAGTAATAGCATGAATGCTACAGTAAAACCGGATGAGACTTCAGTTTCATTCGCTCCAGCAATGTGTGTTTATCAGAGTGTTTTTCGGCAGTTGGAAGCTGAGGCTGCATTCACGAAATGTTGAGAAATGAAATTCAGAAAGCTTGAAATATTAACTTAGAAAAAAAAACCCTCTGTCTTTAATCTCTGCTGGATGTAATACTTGCCTCCTACACATAGCACTGGTATGACTGCAAGGTGATTTCCAGAGTGAATACACCTTAAAAATCACCCCCTCTTAACTTCCCACTGTTGGTTTTTATTTCATTCAATATTTATCATTCTGTAATCTTGCTCCATTTTTTTCTAATTTAATAGGTTTATAATGATGGCTCTTTTTTCCCTTAGTATTACCTAACCACATCATGAGTGTTCAGATCCAAAATTACATCATTATACTGGCAAGGACTTTTGTACAGTTACAATCCAGTGCTCAGGCATTAGACAAAGAGGAACTACAAAATTATTTTTTTGACCATTCTGTAAGATCCCTATTGACTATGAGCCACATCCTCAGCTGGTATATATCAGCCTAGCTCCATTAACTTTAATGAGGCTATGCCCATTTACACCAGTTAAGAATCCGACCCTCTTATTTTTATTTATTGAACTTGCCACCTTTCAGTGTTATGACCTAAACAACAGCCTTTGTCCTCTTGCAGCAGGGTAACTATCTAAAGCAGGTGTTTCTGCAATAATATCCAGCCTATATATTTATAACTGCCCAGGATACTCCAGTGGCCTCTAAAACCATTTACAGTAATTCTCATTGACTGCATCAACTCCCACTGATCAACTGCAGACTCAACTGCAGCCTGAACTTGGTCAGCCCACTACTCACTCACCCATAAAATAGTGTTTTTCCTTTCAAGCCTGTGAAAATCTTGTGCACGACTCTCTCCTCCCTTCTAGAAGTAAATTCCCTGCATTAGACAGCAACACAGCGGAAGGCTCCCCAGTTTTATTTGGCTGTTTCAGAAAAACTAGCCTAACATAGGCCTATCACCTTGAAAGGGGCTCCTAGGGGCTTGGCCACACAAACCCTGTTGGTGCCCCCCTAAATTAATAACCCACAAGGAGCATTATATTGCAGAGAGAAAAGCTGTTAGTAAGGGTTGCAGCGTCATTTGTGTATTGATTTGAGCAGCCAATATACCACGGTGATATAATCTATAAGTCACCAGGGTCTGACTTTCCCAAGGTCACAGACCTGCCTCTATGTTGGCATGATCTCCCATCTACTGTTGCTGGCACCTCTTAGGGTAGCAATCACAGTGCTCTGCATGACCATTGCACTACTAAGTTCAGCTGAAGAGTTTAAACTTGCACAAGTGCAATCTTATGCCTTCTCCCTAATAACCTTGTGTTCTCCAAAATACATAAGGACCATAAAGGGGTCACAAAGCCCTATGTACAGATCACCGGGAGTTAAGCAGCACCAGGAAAGACAGCGACCATCCCAAAGTTCATCCCAACACATGACTTTTAGGCAAAATATACAGAGGGGCTTTCCCTACTACCAGAAAATAATTCTTCTTTGGAGTTTTTCAACTTTGATGCTTCTGGCAGACTTGGTCTTGCTAGAATTCAAGAACGAAATTGGCAATTATTTGGTTACTAATACTATTTCTGGGTCCACACATACCACAATGGTAAGAGAAAGAGGAGTAAAGAGTATAGTACATACCTAACTATAGCAATGCTTGCTTACTTACACAGATTAGACTGAGAACTAAACTTTGGGCAGAGAAGGAATTCCCCTATATCCAAATATATTGTGTGTGTGGGCATGGTTTCCCTCTCCTCTGGAACAATGAGCAGGGATCATCATCTGGGACCCTTAGAGAAAAGTTCCACAGTGTCCTGTAGAAACTTAACAAGGTTCTATAGATTTTGCTCTTTCTGAAGATCCTGCGGAATTCTGTAGATCCTGCAGGGATATAATTTTCTAGTACAGTACATTTGCTAGGACGGTCTTAAAGAAAAGTTGGTATTTTCTAATAAGGGTTATGAGTTTAAGATCAACTAGCTGTGCTCAGCACAATCATTTATTTGCCTGCAGTGTGTGAAGATGATGGGAAAGGAGGCAGCAAGCACTAGCAGACATTAGTCCTTCCTACCTTGTTCTTCTGTGTTCCTAGGACAGCACAAACATACGGATGGAAAGAATTAAAGGCAGAGAAAAGAAAACACAGAATCACCCCAGGATAACTGAGAAGCCCTTAAAAAGAAAATGTATTTATTTACTGCATTACAACTGCAACACACAATTATTTTCTCCTTTAAAAAAAGACGGGCAGTAAAATATTCCAATTTTACAGTGCAGTTTAACATACAACATAGTACTTCATTGATAACAGTGACAAGCATAAAAAAAACAGTCACATGGCAAGAGTTGCGAGTGATAAATTTCCAGTCCCTTTATCTTTATTGCAGACAGGAAAACCACCTCATATTTTATTGGTCATCAAATGTTTCAAAATACTGGAGCCTTATCTTGCCAGGTGCTGAGTCCCCAGTGAAATTCTGCAGAATCAGCCCACACTATGTGGGGAGATGTATGCTTAGTACCAAATTGTGGAAGTATTTTCTAGGCAATAAGCAAAACTCTTCTCTATACACTACATTGTGAATCATTTAACAACCTAAAGCCTCATTTTCAGAGATGCTGAGCACCCAGAGTTCTCACTTACTTTAACGGGAGACAGGGTGTCTCAGCGCTTTTGAACAAGTAGGCCACTTTTGCATATTCTGAAACATTTTCCTGTAGATTTCTATCGCATTCATCTGTGCATGGGACTTCAGTTGATTTCATCTGGATTCCAGCAACAGAACAAATCCAGACGATACAAGGGAAATCCACAATGCACAGAAGAACATAAAATTTTGCCCAGAAATGGTCAAAACGTAACCCACCTCTCTACTTAAAAGGCCAGAGGCATTCATTAAGAAAGGACACATTTTGTGTCTCTTATTCACCAGTTACCTTACTCTTAACAGGACCAATGAAATTCATGGGGCTACTTGTGGAGTAACATACTGCAAAGTGCGAATAAGGATCATAGAACTAAGCCCCAAAAGACTATGGTCCCATTATGGAGTCTCCCATAATTTCCAGGGAGGGTTGCTTAAGAAATGTTACTTTACCACAGTCATGGGTTCTGAATGGGCCAAATTCATCTCTCTACATATGATGGAGTTACACTAGGGATTAATTAAATCAAATAATCTTTTGGGTTTTTTTGTTGTTTTTTTTAAAAACATAAACAAAGCCAGGCTCTTGTTACTGAAATTATAATTGTATACACTGTCATACATAGGCAGCACCGAGAAGCCAACAGCTTCTTTTGATCTGTCTGGAATGTAAGAGGATATTTCTGAAGACAAGAGTTTCAAAACTACATGGAATTCAGTAGAATAAATATATATTATTTCCAAACACAAAGCAAGAGGCAGTTTACAAAAATACTATTGTCACAGTCTTTCTGCATCAAATGTGAGTAAGAGTAAAGGATTTGAAAAATTAGCATGACATTTCAAAAGACCACAGGTTTAATAAGAAAATAGACTGGTCCACATTCCCTGAATTAAGCCAGAAAGGTTAAGGAAAGGTCCAAGACAAGGAGTCTGTCTTGGACTTGATATCAACGGTGATAACTTGCACATGTACAGTGACAGCTGTTTGGCTCCAGTATTGTTTACCTTAGTAGAGAGCCTAATTTATCACAAATGTATTTAAAAATCATAAGTTACATGACAAAAGTGGAAACGGTCCCTGCAATCTGAGTACTTGTGTTCACACAACCGAAAATTAGCTATCCAGCTATTTACTTCTCTCTCTCTCTCTCTCCCCCTCTCTCTCGCACACACACTCTGTATCCTAAATGTTACACTGAACAGCACATGCATAAACAGTTATTAATATCAACATTAGTATTAGAGATGTTTTAGAGATGTATATGAGAGATGTTCATGCTCTAGTGCCTCTTACACTTGTTTTGTACTTGAATATTAACATTTACAAGTGGACCTGAACTGCAAAACTGGGACCTGGGTTCCGGTCTGGATTTCAAACACTCCCACATGGTAAGGCATTCAGATCTGGAGTTCTCATCCAGCCTCTTACAGTGATTAGGGTCTGGATCTGGACTCAGATTGTGAACTATCCTAAAATTCAGTTGTGTTCAGGATTAGGGATCTTGTCTGGCCTTTTATAAAGTCAGGCCCTAATCATGGAAGTTGGATCCAGATTGAGGTACAGATACCAACAATTACATCTTCTACAGTTCAAGAATGTTCAGATGTTGGCTTCCAGTTGATCTCTAACAGCAAGTGGAAAATATATCTAAATATTTGTAGATCTTTTAATTTAAAAAACAACCCTCAACATTTAGGGCCTAATTAAAGGAAATTTCAGTAAACCAAGTTGTTCGTATTCAAAGTTTTGGGGAAATACATTGAATGCAAGTGTAAATCCCATAGTTGTGCTTTCCTTTTAGTTGTTGTTTTTAGTAACACTACCTTTTCAATGCATCCTTTCAAGGGCTCTAAGCAAATTACACTTACACTTTCTTCCTACAATTAAACAAAGGTAGCCTCTGTGTGTGTGTATGTGGGGGGTGGGGGGGGGAAGTAAGAGAGATGGAGTGGAAGTGAGATGGGAAATGTCCACAACCTCCTTATGACCTAGCTCTGTGAACTGAATTGGGCCCAACACAGCCAACTGGTTCTAGAAGTGAGGACAGGTCTTCTGCAAAAGTTTTGTGCACTCTGGCAAACAATAATGCAACTTCCATTCTTAGTAGCACTTTTTAATGTCAATGAGACGGTAGGTTTTATGAAAGTTAATGTCAGAGAATTTTCACATTTTCACATTATTGTTCCTGCAAATGTTTCATGTAGGTCCAGTGCACCCCAGTAAACAAATGAGGAGGAAGTAAACTTCTGGAAATATAGCTGTGATGTTTTTCAGAAGGAAACCTCTCTCATGGAATTATACAAGAAACTAAGAGAGCACAAGCTAATAGAAGGGCTTCCAGTCAAATACACACACATATGACTTAGAGACACAGAATGAAAACATGAGAATAAATCATGACACATCCAAATAGCTTCAGAAACACAAAATGCTCAACCCGTGACTCTCAGGTAAGACTCTTAAGCTATGTCTACACGGCAGCCGCACAGCCTGGGTAGACAGACACGCACTCGCGGGGCTTGAGCTAGCATGCTAAAAATAGCAGTGCAGACATTGTGGCTCTGGCGGAGAATCATGCCACCCACCTGACCTCAGACCCAGGGAATCAGGGTGGCTGGAGAACCGGAGCTGCCAACTGAGCTGCAATATCCACACTGCTATTTTTAGCATGTCCCAAGCTGAAGCCAGGCTTATTCCCAGCTGGGAGTGTAGCCATACCTTTAAAAGGCCTGATCTGGCATGGTGCTGAATGGGAAGGTGAAGGCAATAGGATTGCAAGGGGCTCAACACCTCATGGGATCAGGCCTGAACAGAAGAAAATACTGAAAACTTGTTAAAATATATCTCTAACCTTTCCTTGCTTCATTTTAAAACAAACACTTTTCTTTTTAAAGCTGCACTTGAAAATTACACTGATGTGGAATGTCGTCTTTCTTCAAGCAGTACAATTATTACACTTCCTCTTATACCCAGATCACAGTAATGGCTAGGCTGTCCTTGCAGAGTACAGGGATACACATATGTGCAACGAAAACCAAGTCTGTGGTGTTTTACTCTTATTGGAACTGACAAAGGAGACATTCAGATTTTGGGGGGCCCTATGTTCTGAAAAATAAACCCTCCAAGCAAGAATTCTAGATAGAGGAAGACATCAGCTGCAGGCCAGAAAAAAAGCTAGTAATGGCAGGTAGGGTTGGAGCCAGCTTGCATCTTCCTCTGGCAATGTTCCTTCAATATTGTCTCTTATTTTTCAGAAATGGTTTGAGTTCATTTTTCCAACGAACAAAAGGGCCAAAATAAATGGCTTGCTGCAGTGGTTGATAAATGGTTTGTTAGATCAGTTTGTCAGAAGTGACCATTTTTCTGTTTGAAAAATACCCCAGCTATTTATGATGTATAACTGTGTCATTCAAATGTCCCAAGGGGCTCAAGGGCATGCAGACCCAGACTGCAGAGCACATGGTAGTGCTTAGAAAGTCAGGGACAAGGCTGGGATAACACAGCTGAATTTGAAATGGTGGCCCTCCCTTTTCTGATTAAATGGCACCTTTCTATAGCTAATAGCTGAATTATCCATGAATGCCTGCTTAAAGGGATCAGAATGAAGGGGCTTGGGCAGGTTATTTGTAATACAAACGGCGTGATGGCTATTATTATTAGTTAAGCGCTGCCAAAAACACTCTGATCTGTATAAGACACAAGTGCTCCAGTGTGAAAGGCAGATTAGAGAGAGGGCAAGATGTCCCGGGAGATCCAGAGAAGATCGTTCATTGAGATCAGAATAACTTAAAAATGTATCAGAATAAAATTCTAACATGGGTGATGTTTGAGGGGCTTGTAGCAGAAGTGGGTGTGTAGGAGGAAGCTGAATGAGGAAAGGGGGAGCAGAGTACTTTGGGGTTGGGAGGCTATTTCAAGCATGGGGTGGCATGAAAATAGGCAGGGAGAAGGAGTGAGTCAGTAATAAAGAGGTCAGTGAGGCAGGGATTGTTGACACAGGGATAGGCTGTGAAGGGGTTAAGAAACTAGATCGGAGATGTAGCCTTGGGCACAGTTGTGCAGGGTGTGTAGGTGAGGAGGAGCTATTGAAACAATGCATGGCAGGAGATATCCAAAGAGTGGGTGGGAGCTACTGGCAGGCGAAAAAGACAAGTTTAACAACTGCACTGTGGACTGACTGGAGGGGACAGTTATGGGAGCAGAGGAGGGCAGACAGGAGAAGGTTGCAGTAAACAAGGCAAGAGATGGCCAGGTCACTGATAAGTTATCAGGCCAGGAAGGAAAGGTCAGATTTTAGCTATTCCAGTGGGTGAAGAATTAACATTAGAGAGAGTTCAGAGAAGGGAGATGATGAGAATGACCAAGGGCATGGAAAAACTCACATGTCAAGATACACTGAAAAGACTGGGAATGTTCACCTTAGAAAGGAGACAAATCAGAGGGGACATCATAAAAAGAAAAACAACAAACAGTCCAGAGAGCGGAGATGGATCGCCTTTGTTCTCCTGGTCATGTAATACAAGAACAAGGGACAGTCAATGAAAATGAAATTTGTCGTATTCAAAACTGAAAAAAGCAAATACCTTTTCACACAACATGTAGGGAGACTTTGGCACTCATTGCCACTAGATGCTATAGAGGCCCAAAATTCAGCATGATTCAAAGAGGGGCTGGGCATTTGTATGGATAACAAGAATATCAAGATTTATTATAGTTAATACTAACAACAATTTTGGAAGTGATATAAAAATATAAAAAGTGATAAATATGCTTCAAGATGTAAGACACTCTCTAATTATTAGGGATTGGGCAGAGACTTCTGGAGCACATGGTGCTGGCCTCTGCCAGAGAGAGGATATGGGATAAAATCAACCTCGAATTTGATCCAGAATGGTGATTCCTATGTTCCTGTGTTCCAGCACCTAGGAACCATTATGTCTTTTGAAGACATAATCCCTCCTCCCACCTCCATTGGGGTGCTGCACCTCCTCCAACACAGCTCAGCCTCCCCAGTGGTCAGTACCTGTCAATTGCTAAAATAGATTAGGTAACAATGGTTTGCTTAGTTTGAATAGTATTGTAATTATAGTGGTGCCCTTTAGGCTACCAGTTGTGTTGGCATATTCCTGATAAACCCTATTCTTCAGGGAATGCTGATAACTCTTCTACAAACACATGGTCTGGTTTTCAACTGGACAAACCAAAGAACTTAAAAACAAATAAAACAGACTGCATGCTAGATTATTAAATCATATTTGATATTTTGGGGAAACTAATTGTTTAGGTTCTTGGATTTGTTTTATTTTAACATTGTACAAATGCAAAATGAATAAAGAAATGGCATGTCTGTGTAACTCAAAAAGTCCAGTGATTCAAATAAATAAGCGTGGTTAGTCCAAGACATAATCAAACTTTTTGAATCACAGTTAAATATGGTAGAAATGTTAAAATTGGTTACTGAATGGTTCACAGTGTCTGTGCAAAGTTATCTACAGTTTTTTTAACAGGCAGACTTTAGAGAATAGCCAAGCACCCACAGCTGGATTAACACAGTGAACCGTAAGAGCTCAGAGCAGGTCAATGATCTGAGAACTACGAAGAACTTGCCTGACTTCCCCCAGCAACCCTGGAAGGAGCCCTTACATTTCACTTGGTAAATGTGTTTTCAGCTGCAGAATAGTAACTAAACCAATGGACAGTAAAGTCTACAAAAGCAGCTATTACAGCCAATACAATATAATAACACATAACCAAAATCCATGCATGATTTCAGTCAAAGGTGTATTTATCTGAGTAACTACCTAAACGTTTTTCAAAGGTGGAAATAAATATATCTCCACCTGAGCCAAAATAAATATTGAATATGAAATGAATGTTGTTGCTACTTAAATTTAGTCCTTAACTATTATCTGGCAATTCCCATGATTCCCAAGCAGCAAGAAAGACTTTTCAGTGCCACCCACTGGTTTACAGAACTCCTTTTGCTCCCTTTAATTTATTTACACAACTGAGTGTGTAACTCCTATCTCCTCTTGAAGTGCTCTTGTAAATCTCCTTCACACCAATGGAAGTTCCATGCACACACCAAGTACAAAGTATTTAAATGTCCTAGACATGATCAAGCTGAGTAAATTCCTGAGATCCCAGAGCACCAGTATATAACAGAGCTGGTAATTATTTTGTCTAAAGACACACTATGTAGATATCTGCAATAGTCACTTTTTGGAGAAACTGGTTCTCTTCTGAGGACATCAATCAACTCCAATGATTAAGGATTAAGCTGAGATGAATAGTGATTCTAAGATCCCGGCAATTTACGCAAAGTGATCACTGTATAATGATTAATTATGAGTTTTATTAATTAGGTTATTCGCTTTATTTTCAGCCAGAAATGCTTGACTATAGTAAACATAACAGCCAGGCAAATAAGGTATTATGTGGCTTACAGATCATGATAGCTCTGCAATCTTGGTGTTATCAGGAGAATATTACTTTTGTGTGTGTGTTCTTAGAACATACTTTTTCCTCACAAAGAGCACTGGAGAGAGGCTTATATAAACAGAATTTAATACAATCTAAATTGCTGGTTGGAATCAGAGAATATTCTATAAATAGGTATGCAGCACAATAGCAATTCTCTACCTCACTGTACTGCAGCCATGGAAAAAATTGTTGAAAGGTCTGGCTACAGAATCAATTACAATTCGCTAATTAGACTGAGGCTTTTCTCCAAAGGCTGGGGCTGAAGTCTGAACTTGGAGTGCGTGGAGATCCTACTAACTTCCCTGCATGAGCAGCTGAGTGCAGAATTTGGCCCGTTGAGCCATAGTTTCAAAGCGGTATCATCCTGGCCCATCAGATAGTGGATGACATCTTGTATGCTAAAGAACTTTGGTGCATGCAGTTTTGCAAGTATAAAAATGTTTACTTGTCAACACATAGTGAATTTGGATGCAGCCTGACTAGTCAGGTGCTGGTCTGATTTGCATGTGCAAATAATTCCCAAGCTCAAATGTATTTAATTTAAGGGCTACAGCTTTCCTTGAAGGTACTCTGACTCTGGATTAGCTGTAAACCCGTCAGGCAGCACGAGCACTGAGGTTTGGCCTCTATCTATCTATTTTTTTTTAATAGGCATCAGCTTTAATACAAACAAGGGGAAGTACTTTTCCCACACAATAGCAAGTTAAACTGTGGAACTCATTGCCATGGGATGTTGATGGCCAAAAGTATAACTGGGTTCAGTGAAGAAAGAGATAAAGGATAGGTCCATCAATGGCTATTAACCAAAATGGTCAGAGATGCAACCCCATGCCCAAGGCAACCCTAAACTTCTGACTGTCAGGAAGGGAAGATGAGTGGATCACTCCCAACTGCCCAGTTCTGTACACTCCCCCTGAAGCTATTGCCAGGCATTTTAAGTATACTGCCAGCATTGATTCCATACTGTGTCCGAATCTGAAGCCCAACTGTGAAGCATCCAGGTGATTGACAGATGTCACAGACAGAGCTGTGAATAACTGATTTTTCAGGTCAGTGGCCAAACAAAAACAAAAAAAATTCAGGTTTACCCAAAACACAACTTTTTACTTTTTTGGCAAACCAAACATATTGAAGAAAATATATTCAGGTAACGTGAGGTTTTTTGTTTTTTTAAACCTTTCAATATTTTAAAATAAAACTGAAGTAAAAGTCAAAATGAAAAGCTGTTTTGATTCAAAATGGCAAAATGTTTCATTTCAAAATGTCAAAATTAAATATTTTGACTTTTTCAGAATTTTTGTTTGTTATTTTCTACTGAAAAAATTAAGTGAATCCAACAGACATTTATGAGAAAGTATCAGTCAAAAAGTTTTACCCTGCTCTAGTCAGAAATGATCTAAGAGTTTATAAAAGTTAGGACAAGAAAAATGGTGTGCAAAAATGTAGACAGAAATCTGTACCTAAAGTTTATGAGACTGCTCTTGAAACTTTGTTCCTTAGGATGCATTTTATAGATATTGGGGCCTATTTCCTTCACACAGGAAACCAACAAAGTCCTGTGAGGGGGAGAATTGAATCCGCTTTCCTCTACCGTTATTTGAGCTTCACATCGTAATAGCAGTTACGCTCCAAAAAATCAGTAAGGCAAAATCTTCTCAATTAAATTAAGAAATGAGGGAAGATTGGATTTTTTCTCTTTGAGCCCCCCCACCACCACCACCAACCCACCCTCACACCACAAAGGACCTGATTTACATTTTTCTTACACCAATGTAAACTGGGAGTAACTCCACTGAGATAAATGAAGTTACTCCAGCATAAGACTGGTGTAAGAGAGAAATCTGAGCCTAATGTTTGAGCTGATTTCCATGAAAAACAGAGAAAGATTCACCTCTGCTATGAGATATTTGTATTGCTTAGTTTGTTTACAGAAAAACTCCAAGATTTACAGCAGAGATGTTAAAGAATAAATTAAATGCAAAACCCCAGTGGCAAAAGTGTGGTTCTAATTTAGATTTTTTTTAAACCTGCCCCAACATTGAAACTTTAAGGTGACATGGAATTTATTTTCGTAAGACCCTTTGCCTGGAAATAATTTCTTTAATGTCCCCAACATTTGTATTGCCAATGCTTGTAAGATCCACTGCTGAACTCAAAAACAATCCAGACAAGAAAGGCCGGTGCCCAGAAACTCTTGGGAGATTCTGTAATTTTCATGCAAAAAACCTGACCGTTTCCTCCTTGATCTTCACCTTAACTAACTTTTCCCACTTGTTATAATTCTTTTTCTCTCCTCCCTTTCATCCTGTTTTATTTAATTTCCTGACCACAACACCCCTCAAAGAAGCAGAAAGTGGCTATGCTACAAACACTGTTATATCTCTATCCTGCCCCATCCCCCTTCTGGTTCTTTGTACACATTGAAATGGTTTGAAACGGAGGTGGGAGATGCACATGGTTCAGAGCTTAGATGATTAAATCCTTGCTGCACAGAGCAGAATTTGCATGGCTCTTGAACCAGCTAACTGGGGGAGAGGAGGATGTGTCTCTCTCTTCTGCTGGAAATAACAGTTGCAAAGAAGGAATTCATTTGCTGCATCACTTGTGAATTATAGTTCCTTTCCACCTGTCTCCTTTGCGAAGGAGGACACAGCTTGATGCCTTTCTTTCCTTCCTGTTTATATTTAAACCCCTTATTTGTCTTTCACAATTTCCTCTTCTTGTCACCTTTCTGCTTTAAGTCACCTGTCTCCTCTCTCTTCTCCTAGCTCTTAACTGCCAGGTTTTAATCGACATTGCTTCAAATCCTCCTCTGCTCCTCCTTCTGCTGCATTTCTCCCCTCTGGCTCTGCCTACTCATGCATTTTTTCTTCTAATTTCCTAGTTGACTGAAAAATGTACAAAAATAACTGTTTCCTTTTTTTTTGGAGCTGATTTTCAAAATTTCAATGCCATTTTTCATCAGAATTCCTAAATTTAAAACATTTTGACCAGTTCTAGTAATGATCTCACTCCAGTGTAGGTGGGCCATGAGCAGCAGCTAGCCATTTGACCACCTTGTCCTCTCCACCTGCTCTGAGGGGGTTGGACAACATGTTTGTTAGAACACCAGTATTCTCACTGTATTAGAACTCCCACCTTTGCTGATCCTGGTGTCACTGCAACTGCAGGAAGCATGAAGAAAAATGATTGTGTAGATAAGACCTCCCTGACAGTGAGAGCTCTCTGCAGGGGAATGGTCTCCTCAGAGAAAAGGTAGAGGCCCCACCACTTGGACATTTGAAATTAGACTGGACAATGTACAATGGGAAATAATCCTGCATAGGCATAGAGATGGACTAGATCAGTGATTTTCAACATGTGGTCCATGGACCACTGGGGATCTGCAGACTATGTCTAAGGGGTCCACGAAAGGTTGCTGTTACCATAGGACATTGGCTTTCAAACTGTGGTCCGTGGACTCCTTGGGGTCTACAGACTATGTCTAAGATTTCCAAATGGGTCTGCACCTCCATTCAAAGATTTTTAGGGGTCTGCAAATGAAAAAAAAAGATTGAAGACCACTGGACTAGATGGACCCTAATAGAGATTGTTCTTTACATTCTATATTCTTACTGTTCGTGCCTTCCTTTTTCAGACCCTATTCTTTCTTCTTCCACCTCTCTTCTCTATCTGCACCTACCTTCTTACCTCTCTCCCCCCACTGTTGCCTATTCCCTTCTATTCAGAACTCCTGAATATCTTCTCCCTCCTATGCTACCCTGTCCTCTCTTCCCTCATTTCCTCTCTTTATCAATTTAAAAAAAAAAGACTTTGGGGGAATCTCAGATCTAAACTTTGTTGTTTCAGCTCTTCATAATTATTGACATAGTAGGCAGAGGTAGTACACAACACACAGTCAACCTGTGGAACTCTTTGCCAGAAGATGTTGTGAAGGCCAAGACTATAACAGGGTTCAAAAAAGAACTAGGTAAATTCATGGAGGATAGGTCCATTAATAGCTATTAGCCAGGAGGGGTCGATGGTATCCCTAGCCTCTGTTTGCCAGAAGCTGGGAATGGGTGACAGGGGATGGATCACTTGACGATGACCCGTTCTGTTCATTCCCTCTGGGGCACCTGGCGTTGGCCACTGTCGGAAGACAGGATACTAGGCCAGGTGGACCTTTGGTCTAACCCAGTATGGCCGTTCTTATGTTCCATGTAATCACCATTATACTTAATGGAATTGGGTCTGTAGTTAGTACATAATTTACTTCCAATAATGTAACATATGTAACGATGGGCCATATTCTACCTTTTATTTTGGCACAGAAGTCCCATGTATTACGATAGGGGATTGGTGTTTTGTATGCAGAGTAGAATATGGCAGGATGTAATGAACCTCTTGTAGGTTTTATGGTACAAAAAAAAGTGAGTCCCACCTACAAGTCTACAGTAGTGCGTACCCACTATAGAATTGGTACGATTCTGTTTGGAGAGAGACAAAAAGTCAGTTGCCACTACCTAGAATTCAAATTTCATCCGAAGAAATCGCCAGGCCAGGGGAAACTAGCTCAGATTTTTTGACTGACAGTCCGATGACTATGCCTCTGAGGATAAAAATGAACAGGAAAAATGGGGGCGAACCAAAGAAGTGCCGCAAAGTATTTGAAACAATCCCCTTTCCCGCCTTTGGACAAGACGCAGGCTCCCATTAGGTAAAACACCACCATGAAATGGTTGTTTCCTCATAATAACACTGTGAACTGCACTTCCGTTAAAAAGCATATTGAGCGCAGACATTCCTGTTAAAAAAGAAGAGCTGATGAAAACAGGCCCGAGGCTAGGTAAAAGGATGACAATCCTCAGTGTCCCAGACCTCAGCCTTTTTAAAAACTTGTAGTACAATTGTGCTTGATGCAATTACACCATGTCACATTTTGTTAGCAAACCACTGACATAACGCCGGCTAGGAAGGAATCATGTCTACTGACTGCATTTGTTAATGTATTTCTGTGCTTTGGCCAGTTTGTATGCTGATGCTGAGACAAGCTACATCGCATTGTCCAGATCATGTGGTCCATCCCAGAGCAATTTCTGTGCCAAAATCATTCGTGTGGATGATCTTCATAGTTTAAAAGGGGGGGGGACAAGATCATATTTTTCTCTTTTGCACAGCTCACTGCTACACAGAGCTTTGTATACTGTAGCTGCACAAAATAAAATAAAAATTACAATTTGGTTTAGAGTGAGGTTTAGAAAAATGCCCCATTATTTTCAGCTTTCCTTGCCTGGTTTTACCTCTCTGACTTCAGGAGTGACAGAAGACAAAGCATTAGAAAAAGTTGGTAGACTGTCACAAAGAGCATTTGAATATACTGTGGGCCTGGTCTCACACCCATGTCAATGGAAATTTTTGCATGGACAACAGTGGTGACTGGATCAAGCAATAGAAAAACTAGCTACTAATCCCAAATAGAAACTTCCCCTTTTGCTAAAGCCTAATGTTAAACAGCGTATTTAAACATGATTCCATTGCATCTCACTCTCAGAGACAATTTTTCCTGGCACATGATTCCACAGAACATCCCTTATTTTCTCACACTCACTTTGATTTCAGTTGTAAACACCAAGAACTCAGTTTTTTAAAATATCTGCTATTCGTTGCTGAACAAAGGCAGAAGCAAAAATATTGCAGGATTAGAGCAAAACAGTGGAGTTTAGATGTTTTTCATTATAGTTATATACACACAAAATATATATATATATATATATATACACACACTCATAGTATAAATATATTCATATAATATTGTAAAAATATTAATTTAGCTCTAACTGTTAATACCTGATTTATATGGACTAACCTTATACGGCGTTTATTTGTTGATGTTTCCAGTTAATCTGGTGGCCATGTTAGAAGCCCTAGATTTAGAGGATTAGCAATAGTCAAGACACCTAGGAAAAAGCAGCCTGGATGTCTAAGCCAGTCACTTCTCGCCACGTGCCTGTAGAGGAGTTAAGTTGGAGGAGGGCCTTCATATCTCAGCATCAAGTTGAAGGAGCGGGCAAAGTTGTTGGCAAGCTTGCAGCTGTGGGTCTCCTCCACCAGGGGGAGCAGAAACGCCAGGAGCAGCAAGAACAGCAGGAGTATCTGCAGCGGCAGCGCTGCCCAGCACACGCGGTGCAGGAAAGGACACATCCCCCCTGGACGTCTCTAAAAGACACAAACCAAATGGGGAGGATGGATTTATTGAGCACATTAACAAGAAAAATAATGACAATAATTGGGGGAGGCGCGAGGGGCAGGGAGTAAAGACACCTAAAATATTTCCTAGAATCAGTGATAACGGAGGTGGAAAAGACCTTTTAGCCCATCTTTTAAAGTGCAGAACTGGTCCCCGTGATATATTCCTGCAGGTTCTGTACAGTTTGACTGATTCCAGTGATGGAGCTTGAACCACTTCTCTTAGAAAGAAAAGGAGTACTTGTGGCACCTTAGAGACTAACCAATTTATTTGAGCATGAGCTTTCGTGAGCTACAGCTCACTTCATCAGATACATCTGATGTATCTGATGAAGTGAGCTGTAGCTCACGAAAGCTCATGCTCAAATAAATTGGTTAGTCTCTAAGGTGCCACAAGTACTCCTTTTCTTTTTGCGAATACAGACTAACACGGCTGTTACTCTGAAACACTTCTCTTAGGTTATTCCCTGGGCTAACAGACCTCAGTACTAGGAATTATTTTCCTGAGAATTATTGCTTGGCTTCACTGGAGGAAGAAAACAACAATCCTGGGTCAGGTTTCTGATTACTGAGGAGAAAAAGTCTATTTTAGCCGCTAATATGTCACAGCAAAATGAAAGCTTTGCTTCCTGGGAGAAGCCAAACAGCCTTAGGCTTCATCTTAGTAGAGGAGCTTGAGCTTCATATATTGTTTGTATTCATTATGGCCAGTTCTCTCAGAGATTTGATTTGGTTTGGTCTCCCAGTGCAGTCTGATCCTTGGGCCCTCTCTGTTTACTGCTGACCTTCCCCATGGGTAGGGAAGGCAAGAGAAGGCTCCCGCATTATTACAGCCAATCCACTGCTTCTCATGCTTTGCCAGACAAATTTTATACTTCACGAGGTGCAACAGAATGACAAAGACAAGGGAGAAGCACAACAGATGGTGAAAGCTGGCTTTAACATGAAGTACCTCTTAAACTCACATTTGATGCTCAGTGATCATTATAATAGAGTTCCATGAAAGGAAGAGAAGAGCCAAATTCTGCTCCGTTACACTGCTGTAAATCAAGAATAATTCTATTGACCGCAATAGAATATTGAATAGAATAGTCAATTCTATTGACTGCAATAGAATATTGCTTTGGATATACACCAATGTTACAGACCAGAATTTGGGCCTGGGACTTCAGGAAATACTCATTAAAGTGGAGGGTTCACAGTGGCAGGATTCCTGGTGATTATTAAAGATCTCTCTCAGAAAAAAATGGTTAAAAAGTAGACAAATACTCGGATGAGGCAGTTTCTTCAGCAGGCATAGATTTACATTGGTAGCACAGTAATAATATTTAGCATCTACCCAATACCAGTCATTTACATGCTTTACAAATCTTAACTAATTAATTCTCATAACACACCTGTGAAGGGTACTATCCTCATTTCACAAATGAGGAAACAGAGAAGTTAAGTGACTTGCTCAAAGCCAGTGTCAGAGCTAGGATTAGAAATTCGAACTCCTGGCTCCCATTTATCTCGGATTACCAGGCAATACCTTCCTCCCACTGCATTACCAACAGACACTGCCCTTTGAAAACACCAGCAGAGAAGATAATGTCAACAGACTAGAATATTGTCACAGATGAATGGTCTGTATTAGAAATTGTGGAGATGTTTCTCCCCCTTGTAACTAAGCTCCTCAACCTCCTGGCGCTATAAATATAAGTGCTGGGGCATTTATAGAAATTGCCAAGGCACACAAGCAGACACAGTTTCAGAGCGAGATAATGATTCTGTAAAAATATTATTCTGTTACAGCTGGTTTATTTCTGCCGTATCAAATGACCGATGGAGATCTAGTTATTGGATCTGGCGGATGTTGAGGCAACAGAGTGACAGCTGTTTGTTCTACCCTTTCTGACTTGCTGCATTGCGACTGGGTTAAGGCCTGATCCAAATTCCACTGAAGTCCGTGAAAACTCCCAGCCCTTTGAGAATAGGTCAGGTGCTTCAGCTGCTTGTGTTCCTCTTTTGCTTTCAGTGAAGTACTAGAAAAAATTGGGAGTCTAAATGAAGGTGTTCCCTGATGGAACTTCACTGTGTACAGCTGGCATTTACACAGCAAATCAAAGCTTAGTGACCCTGGTAGCATTGCAGGAGCCATTTCTACATATGGATGTACTGTTCTTGACTATTGTGTCCAACGCACTAGACACAACTGGCTGTCCTTATAGGTTTTTCCTTTCTATTAGTCCTACAGGCCAAATCCTGAAGTCCTTAGTACGCTCTTAAATGAGAGTTTTGCCCAATTAAGGACTGAATAAAAACTGGGCCAGGGGGAGGGAATTCGTACCCTTATGTTGAATAGTCCCACTGATTACAAAGGGGTTAGTCAGAGAGTAATGTACTAATTACCATGAGTGCAGGTGGCAGCATCAAGTCCTGAGTGAAGCATTCAGGGTTCAGCTCTAGATTCTACAAAACAGGATCTTCTTCAACATCACCACAGTCTCCTGGGAGCCATGTAAATCAATGGAATTTCACTAGGGATTTCTCTTTTCAGTAGTTATTCTCTATTCCTGTTTAATTCTCCATTGCCACCACAATAGCCTAGTGCAGCAATGTGGTAGAGACACTTGTTCTAGATTCCTGTCTTTCAGACTCCAGAGCCATGCAAAACCAGACCATGTTTATTACTATTTGCCAACAGTGGTAGTTTTGTTTGATGGAAGATTTGGGGCAGAATTATCCTTGCCTTGTGAAGACGAAGACTAAATCTTTCTCCCACTGTCAGAAAATGAGCACTTCTACCAGGAACAGGACGTGGAAGTACTATTCTCTCTGGCACAAGGTTTAATATCAGTATTATTAAAGGAGAGGTCCCTATAACAGGGAATAGCTCAGTGATGGACGGACATTACAGATGAGATTTTCAAAAGCACCTGAGGGAGTTAATTGATTTTCAATATGACTTGTGCTCCTAACTCCCTTTGGTGCTTTTGCAATTCCCATCAGATAACTCTCCAGAATTCAATATTGCCCTAGGGAATCTAAGGAAGTCCTGGATACTCTTAAGGCATCTGCTGGATGACAACAGAAATGGAGCTGAGCCACAAATGGAAAAGCCTACTGTCTCTGCACCCCCTCTCCTTATGTTTGGAGCTGTCTAATTGCCAAGCCAGCTGCTCTGCATGTGCCCTCCTAGTTATTTATTCCTGCTGGAGAGGGGGTGCAAAGATGCTAGGCTTTTCCATTTGTGGCTCAGCTCCACTTCTGTTGTCATCCAGCAGGTGCCTTAAGAGTATGCAGGACTTCCTTAGACTCCCTAGGGCATCCATGTTGCCAGTAAGTATAGTCTCTCTCTTGCCTGTGCCAGCTCCCCTAGGGAGGTGTAGAGGGGAGGAGGTTGCTCACTGAGGGCCAAACTCTGCTTGGCCTTCAACAGGTGCTCAGCAGTGTTGGGAAGGGTGCATGGAGCCTTCCCCTCAACTTCCATGGACTGCCTGAATAATCCTGAAGGTGCACAAATGGGGCCAGGAGGGGGCAGAGTCAGGTCCTTACCACCCTCGCCAGCCTCAGGGATGGAGAGGGGTGTAGTATGGGATGCACTCCCACAGTGCATCCACAAACTCCAGGAGAAATGGCCTCTGAGGCAGGCTCCTCCATGCCCCCTCTGGTGTGGTGTGGCTCCACGCTCTGCTCAAGACAGAGCTATGGCTAAGAGGCACGTTCTAGCCCTGACCGTCTGGAAGCCCAGCTGACGGAGCTCCGTACAATGCCTGCCAGCAGGAGTTGTGCCTTAGGGCTACAAGAAACACATGGACTCTACTCCCAAGCCTGGTCATTAATTCAATGCAAGGATAAGACACCATGGCTCTGTTTCCTCCTCTGTAAAACGGAATGGCCTTACCCACAGATGTGTCACAAGGCTTAAATACCGCTTGTCAAGTGCTTCAAGATCCACTACTAAAATCTGCAAAACAATACTGCCTTTCATGGCTCTGTGTATCTTACATATACTATTTTTCTGAGACTGCCTTATTTATAAGCAAAGACTTTATTTCACTGTGGCTTTTAGTAGAGTAAGATACCACTCAATGAGACTAACAGTAGCCAAATCTGGCGTTACATGTACTGTGCAAAGAGGCACTTTCACACAGGGGAAAAACTTGAGGAAAGGAAAATGAATTTACTTTGCCTGCAGTTTCTAGCCTGTTTCCTTGCTGGGGTTGAAGAATAACTTTTTCCTACACAGCCCAGCTTCTCCATTTTGCCTGATCATATAGCAAGGTCATAAACTTGTATTTCACACACCAGTTTGTTTTTGCTCTTGTAGCTCGAAAGTCTGGTCTCTGTCTCTTTCACAGAAATTGGACCAATAAAAGATATGACCTCACCCACCTTGTCACTCTCATATCCTGGGACCAACATGGCTACAACAACACTGCAAAGAATATTTTACTACAGTTATCACTCTCCCTCTGACTTGGTTTTGATCATAATCCAGAATACAGGAGAATGTTTTGTTAATTTGTTCTAGGGAGCTAAGAGATAGTAGCATCGTAAACCACAGCCTGTCCAGCTAATGGTACAGAACTTATCTGTGAGTTAATGACTTTGCTGCTACCTATATGTGCCAGGCATATCAGTCAAAAAAAAAGCACCTCCAGAGCTGCTGTACATATCAGAGGTCCTGTGGGAAAAAAACCATGTGATCATATAATTAAAGACTGTATCATAATGCACAGGGGGCTGAACTAAGATTACACACACAGTATTAATTCTGGCATTTCTTACCTGTGAAATACTTGGCTTTGTAACTTTAATGTTCTTTTAAAATAGGTGGGTGGGGGCTGTGCATGCCCACGCAACATCTGTGGGGAATTTTGAAAGCTGCCCACTTCATAAGTAGACAGGCAAATCCCAGGGTTTTTAATTCCTCCGGTGCACTCAGAAGTACACAAAGTTGACTAGACTATCAGCCAGAGTCTTTGTACAAGGGTCAATTTAAAATCACAGCAAGAAACAAACCAGCAGTTTACACTTTAAGGCCTGGTCTACACTATGAGTTTATGTCGAATTTAGCAGCATTAAATTGAATGAACCCTACACCCATCCACACAATGAAGCCATTTTTTTCGACATAAAGGGCTCTTAAAACCGATTTCTGTACTCCTCCCCGATGAGGGGATTAGCGCTGAAATCGACATTGCCGTTTCCAGTTAGGGTTAGTGTGGATGTCATTCGACGGTATTGGCCTCTGGGAGCTATCCCACAGTGCACCATTGTGACTGCTCTGGACAGCGCTCTGAACTTGGATGCACTGGCCAGGTGTACAGGAAAAGCCCTGGGAACTTTTGAATCTCATTTCCTGTTTGGCCAGGCGAGCTCATCAGCACAGGTGACCATGCAGTCCCAGAATTGAAAAAGAGCTCCAGCATGGACTGAACGGGAGGTATTGGATCTGATCGCTGTATGGGGAAACGAATCCATGCTATCAGAACTACATTCCAAAAGACGAAATGCCAAAACATTTCAAAAAATCTCCGAAGCCACGAGGGACAGAGGCTACAGCAGGGATGCAACACAGTGCCGCGTGAAACCTAAGGAGTTCAGACAAGCATACCAGAAAACCAAAGAATCAAACGGATGCTCCGGGACAGAGCCCCTGACATGCCACTTCTAAGCTGAGCTGCATGCAATTCTAGGGAGGGGGGTGCCACCACTATCCCACCTCTGTCCGTGGACTCGGATGATGGGGTACTCTCCGCCATGCCTGAGGATTTTGCAGACGGGGAAGATTAGGAGGAGGAGGATGAGTTTGAGAAGAGCACACAGCACACCGTTCTCCCCGACAGCCAGGATCTTTTTATCACCCTGACTGAAATACCCTCCCAACTCAACCAAGCCGGAGAAGAGACCTCTGGTGAGTGTACCTTTTTAAATATAATACATGTTTTAAAAGCAAGCGTTTTTTAATTATTAATTAGCCCTGAGGACTTGGGATGCATTCGTGGCCAGTACAGCTATTGGAAAAGTCTGTTAACGTGTCTGGGGATGGAGCGGAAATTCTCAAGGGACATCTCCATGAAGCTCTCCTGGAGGTACTCTAAAAGCCTTTGCAGAAGATTTCTGGGGAGACCAGCCTTATTTTGTCCTCCATGGTAGGACACTTTACCACACGCCATGCTAGTAGCAAGTAATCTGGTATCATTACATGACAAAGCCTGGCAGCACATGGTCCCAGTGTTTGCTGGCATTCAAGCAACATCCGTTCTTTATCTCTCTGTGTTATCCTCAGAAGAGTGATATCATTCATGGTAACCTGGTTGAAATACGGGAATTTAATTAAGGGGACATTCAGAGGTGGCCGTTCCTACTGGGCTGTTTGCCTGTGGCTGAAAAGAAATCCTCCCTGCAGTTAGCCATGCGGTGGGGGGGAGGGGACATTGGCGCTGAGCTGTTCGCGTTTGGCTAGCAGGGATCTTCCCTGATACCAGCCATGCGGTGGGAGGAGGGGTAAAGCGATCATCCCAGAGAATTGGATGGGGGGCGGGGTTAGTTTGGTTTCTGCTGCTGCACGTTAACATGAAAACCGCAGCGCTAAATGGCCAACTCAACAGGCTTTGCTTGGTATGGGAAAGGAGGGCACTGCTGTTATGAAGGTTGCAGAAGCCAAAAGACTATGGCTTACCATGGCCACCTGCAAGCTGAATTCAGTTGCCCGGCCCTGCGTGTGTGATCTCTTAACACCAAAGCCACAGGCACTCAATATAAGATGCAAAATGTGACCTTGTACTTAAATCCCATGTGCTATGTAATGTGAATCATGTTGTTCACCGTGAAAGAGTATAGCCATTGTTCTGTAAAATGTATCTTTTAAAATACTTCACTCCCTTTTTTTCCTCCCACAGCTGCAAATGTTTCAAGCCTCCCTCCTCCATCCCAAAGGCTATCTCAGATAAGGGGGCGAAAAAAACGCATTCACGATGAAATGTTCTCTGAGCTCATGCAGTTGTCTGGCACTGACAGAGCTCAGCAGAATGTGTGGAGGGACACAGTCGCACAGTACAGGAAATCAGCCCATGAACGTGAGGACAGGAGGGATGATTGAGATGAGAAGTGGCGGCAGGAAGAGCAGAGGAGGCAGGATGCAACACTGGGGCTACAGCGGGATCAAACGGACATGCTCCAGCGTCTGGTGGAGGTTCAGGAACGGCAGCAGGATCACAGACTGCCGCTGCAGCCCCTGTTTAACCGCTCTCCCTCCTCCCCAAGTTCCATAGCCTCCTCACCCAGATGCGCAAGAATGCAGGGGAGTTGGGAGGGAGGCTCTGGGCACCCAACCACTCCACCCCAGTGGACAGCCCAAGCAACAGAAGGCTGGCATTCAACAAGTTTTGAAATGGCCTTTTCCTTCCCTCCTCCCACAACCCACCCGGGCTACCTTGTGAGTTATCTCCCTATTTTTATAATCAATGAATAAAGAATATATGGTTTTTAAATGATAATGACTTTATTTCCTTTGCAAGCAAGCTGTGATCGAAGTGGGCAGGGCGGGTGGTTTACAGGGAATTAGAGCCAACCAAGGGAGCGGGTTTTCATCAAGGAGAAACAAACAGAAGTGTCACATGGTACCCTGGCCAGTCATGAAACTGGTTTTCAAAGCTTCTCTGATTCTCAGTACTTCCTGCTGTGCTCCTCTAACGGCCCTGGTGTCTGGCTGCGCATATTCAGTGGCCAGGCGATTTGCCTCAACCTCCCATCCCACCATAAACGTCTCCCCCTTACTCTCACAGAGATTGTGGAGCACACAGCAAGCAGCAATAACAATGGGAATATTGGTTTCGCTGAGATCTGAGCGAGTCAGTAAACTGCACCAGCAACCCTTTAAACATCCAAATACATACTCTACCACCATTCTGTGCTTGCTCAGCCTATAGTTAAACAGCTCCTGACTACTGTCCAGGGTACCTGTGTACGGCTTCATGAGCCAGGGCATTAAGGGGTAGGCTGGGTCCCCAAGGATAACTATAGGCATTTCAACATCCCCAACAGTTATTTTCTGGTCTGGAAAGTAAATCCCTTCCTGCAGCCGTTTAAACAGACCAGAGTTCCTGAAGACCTGAGCGTCATGAACCTTTCCCGGCCATCCCACGTTGACGTTGGTGAAACGTCCCTTGTGATCCACCAGTGCTTGCATCACCACTGAAAAGTACCCCTTGCGGTTTATGTATTGGCTGCCCTGGTGGTCTGGTCCCAAGATAGGGATATGCATTCCATCTATAGCCCCACCACAGTTAGGGAATCCCATTGCAGCAAACCATCTACTATAACCTGCACATTTCCCAGAGTCACTACCTTTGATAGCAGCAGCTCAATGATTGCATTGGCTACTTGCATCACAGCAACCCCCACAGTAGATTTGCCCGCTCCAAATTGATTACCGACTGTCTGGCAGCTGTCTGGCATTGCAAGCTTCCACAGGGCTATTGCCATTTGCTTCTCAACTGTGAGGGCTGCTCTCATTTTGGTATTCTTGCACTTCAGGGCAGGGGAAAGCAAGTCACAAAGTTCCATGAAAGTGCCCTTACGCATGCGAAAATTTTGGAGCCACTGGGAATCATCCCAATCCTGCAACACTATGTGGTCCCACCAGTCTGTGCTTGTTTCCCAGGCCCAGAATCAGCGTTCCACGGCATGAGCCTGCCCCATCAACATCATGATCTCCAAATTGCCGGGGACCGTGGTTTTAGAGAAATCTGTGTCCATGTCCTCATCACTCTTGTCACCGCACTGCCGTTGCCTCTTCACATGGTTTTTCAGGTTCTGGTTCTGCATAAACTGTACCATAACATGCGGGGTGTTTACAATGGTCATAACTGCTGCGGTGAGCTGAACGGGCTCCATGCTTGCCATGCTGTGGCGTCTGCTCAGGCAATCCAGGGAAAAGGGCGTGAAATGATTGTCTGCCATTGCTTTCACGGAGGGAGGGTTGACTGATGACATTTACCCATAACCACACGTGACAAATTTTTGGCCCCATCAGGCGTTGGGAGCTCAGCCCAGAATTCCAATGGGCAGCGGGGACTGCGGGAACTGTGGGATAGCTACCCACAGTGCACCACTCGGAATGTCGACTCTTGCCACGGTACTGTGGACGCACACCGCGAATTAATGTACTTAGTGTGGACGCATGCACTCGACTTTATCCAATCTGTTCCCAAAAATCGACTTCTGTAAAATCAGAATAATTTCGTAGTGTAGACATACCCTGAGTCTCAGAAGGCACGTGGACGACATTTCAAAGTTTCCGCTGCAAAGTCGCTTAAAATTAAGTACGCTGCCAATATGTTACTGTGACATGGATCGATTTACGACAGCCAGCTCTACTGATAGGTATGTCACAAGGATAATAATGCCACAGGCATTAGGATAATAATGCCACAGGCAAAGTGGTGGCACTGGATCTGTTGGAGCAGCCTTCGACAATTCTTTATACACAAGGACCCTGGCCACAACTTTCTGGTTTATCCTTGTTCTGCTGAATAATCCCAAGCAGAATTATAGCTAAGGCTTCTAAACAAGATAATATGCATTTAAACTGGTCCTATTCAAACAAGTGCATTGAGAACCCTACCAGAGTCAAAGGTGGATGGCAGTCCTTATACAAATATAAAAAAGGTGTTTAAAGGTGCCAAAAACTGACTTTATTCTGCCTCTAGCCACCACAACTCCCTCCAGCTTCCTGCATTTACGGGGTGATTACAATATTCCTTCATAAAATAATGCTAAAATTTCCTTTACCAGAACAGTTCATTGGAAGTATCTTTCTTGCAAAGAAAATGAACATCACACCTTCATTCAGAACTAATTGGAAGCTTCTTGGCATCCTCAGCAGAAAGATGATACAAGATATCACTTTGGACTCAATGGACATGGAAACTAAGATACCTTCTTACTCCTAGGATGGTGTCTCACCTTACAGACCCAGGATGGGGCAGTGTATGCAGCTTGCACTGCTGCTGCCAGTGCTGGTTTGTCATGTGGATAAATAGGAGATTCCACTTTCTGGGCACGTACTGTAACCAGCGCTAGATCTCAAACACTGGGATAGATTCACTCCCCAGAAGATCCCTTAGCAGCAGAATAAGGATGCAGTAGTAAGGCAGTTCAATAGTGAGTGAAGCTGCCTGGCTCAGCCTCCCACTACGGGAGGAGGCAAAGCCAGGTTGATTCAGCCTTTTTCCTGGAACGTCTGCTGATGGGGCTCCTATAAAGTCTCAGCGAAACTGAACGCTGCCCTCCCTGATGCAGCCCCGGCCTGCACAGTCAGCCCAGAAAGCAGGGATTCTACCCTTATGTCGCTGGAGGGGTGAATCTATGTCACTGTTTTAAATGGTAAGAAGTCCATTTTGCTGTGAATCATGCACACTTGCGGCATGTATTGTTGTTTGATTCCTAAACGTACAGGCTGGCCTGGGTGCACAAGAAATGAACAAAAACCACTTAGGCAAATTCTCCTTGGGAAGAAAATGTTCATGGTTGGAGCAAAGATGGGCTCCAGCCACAAGATCCAGATCTGAACTACTCCAAAGATCTGGTGTATTTGGCCTTGAAGTTTTGGTTAAAGGGGAAAGAGTTCTGTTACTTAGGAGGAAAGATTTCCTCAGTGTTCATAAAATATGCATTAAACTGGGAAAAATATGTCGCCTTAATGCACTTTTTAAAAAGCATTTTCCATTTTACCAAGCATGTTATTTTACAGCAGACTTCAAATGACCAAACACCTGCCATGAGTCTGACCACCAGAGACATAAAATCTATGATGCATTTTTAACAGGACACTATATATATATATGCTGTGTTACTGTAAATGGATTTTGTTTTCCGTATACTTCTCGTCATATCTTAAGTTCAGTCTGTGTTATTACTGTTTTCTCCGAGACAAGGAGTGAGTGCTATCGCTTTATCCACAGTTTCCTGGATGGCTGCATTAATTTGATTGACTCAAGATCTATGGTGACTTCTAAAGAAGATTAAATTACACATTCCCTCTTGCCCATGTGCCGCTTGAGATTACATCCAGCAATTTCTCAAAGAGAAGCAATTAGGTGACTACAAATTTAATAAACCCTAATTATTTTGTTTGTACAAACAATAAAGCCAAAATTATTTGTGCAGCAAGGAACTGTAATTACTTTGAAAAAAAAATCGAACAGTGCTACCTAACCTCAGAAATAACAAGTTTTGGATTTCCTATTTACTCTAAAAATGCTCATGGAATATTTTCAGTTGGCTGGGAGCCAACCTTTGAAGGTAACATTTATCATCATTATTGTTTAGTATTTGCTCTATAATGTCCCAATGTGCTAGGTAAACTACAGACACAAATACACACATGTTGCCCCATCACAGGCACCTGCCAAAAACTCACAGCTGCTGATACAATTTCCTGCAAATGCTTTTTGGATTTTTTTTTGGTTCGTCTATAAGATATCACTCTTAAAGAGATCATTATCCCACAGTGTTCATCCTGGGGGAAGGTCTAGCAAGGGGCATTCCTCAGTAGACAAGAAGAATGAGAGAGGGAGTGAGTAGAAAGAAGCACATTAATATAAATGGAAGAAAGAAAAGGAATACTTGTGGCACCTTAGAGACTAACCAATTTATTTGCGCATAAGCTTATAAATTGGTTCGTCTCTAAGGTGCCACAAGTATTCCTTTTCTTTTTGTGAACACAGACTAACACGGCTGCTACTCTGAAACCTGTCATAAATGGAAGAGGCTCTGACAACATTCAGCCATGCAGCGAGGTAATGGAATGGAAGCAGAACGACATGGAATGAGACTGGCAGCATCTGTGCCCTTCTATCCCCCACCCCAAACTATTAAAACACGGAAGAGGAAATGAGAATCACCAGGAAAAACACGTCACGGAAGCAAAAGATCAACTCAGCACCTGACATCGTGCCCCTGCTGCTGCTTCTATAAGGCTCCACATGGAAGAGGGATGGCACAAATCATCCAAGATGAAATTCACCCCCTGAGCAGAGGATCAGCACATGGCCTAGACACCATTCAAGTCCCCCAAACCGGGGTCTGCTCCTACTGCACATATGCTGAGGGGAGTGGATTTTACAAGTTATGAGGTGATTCAGCCCTTTCCCACGAGTGGTGCACTATTTCAGGTACAAGTTAATTAACATAGGGCGTTATTAGTCATTCACCCAGAGAATTTTCATTTGCTGCAGTTTTGAAGGGATGCAACCGACATAAAACGTATATTTAAAAATCCTTCACTCAGCTACTAACAACATCATAGATTATTTAACCTGAATTTTAAAAAACTACTACAAATATTTTAAAACTCTCATTTGCACCTCCCCATTTATGCTTTTTGTCCTTCTCCCAGCTCAGATAGCACTGAGACCAGACTGGTCAATGTCACTTTCTAATTCTCATGAGTTAGGCCCCATGCTGTTATGCCAGGGGATGTTTAACTCATAGATGTATTTCTAGTCATAATGGACCCAATTCTGCTTTCAGTGGCAGCAATATGAATCTGGGATAACTCCATTGAGGTCCATGGACCATCACTGGTGTACACTGGCGGGTATAAATGACAACAGCATCTGGATCATTAGCATTTCTAAATCACCTGGCACCTAGAACTGCCTGACAATGTTCTTTTAGGTGGAAAGGGAACTATTGTATTCTCGCCCACAGCGTGTTCTCATTTCATCCGATGAAGTGAGCTGTAGCTCACGAAAGCTTATGCTCAAATAAATTGGTTAGTCGCTAAGGTGCCACAAGTACTCCTTTTCTTTTTTCATTCTTCTTCTGAATTTCTTTGTCTCTCCCCCTTTGCACTGGGTAGTTGTTCAGAAGTCAGGGAAGGGCTTCAGTACTCCTTGGCACGGATGACTTGCCTAGTGTGGGCCTAACTGATACTAACCGGCCAATATTTCATGCAGGTATCATCGGAAATGACCTGTGTATCTGGACATGGCTCAAGAGGATGAGAGAGACTGAGTACCAGCCAACATTAAGGTGCTGTGCTGAAGTCAAGGATGGAATCTCACTGCTCAATGGAGATACAACAGAGCCACAAGCATTTTCCGCTACACGCAACTCTGACCAAGAGAGCCATATTAAAAAAAAAAGTCCTTGATCGGTTTTTTTAATTTTCCCTTTAGGGTCATTACCAAGGAAAAGTAGTTTTACTCAATGTCTGACAGCTTCTACAGCAGGAATTAAGATGACACATTGTTTGCCTAGTCTGATCAGGAACTTAAGGGAAGATTCTTGCCACTTGAGCTATCATGCTGAAAAAACATCCAGTGATCTTGCTATTTGGTTCACTACACCCAATGCCTAGTGCTGAGCTGCAGGTGCAATAACGTAAAGGCTTTGGGGGTTACCATGAGGGTTCAAGATTGGCCAGAATTATTCAAGAGAGGTGTGGGTATCACAATGCACATACTAGTACTTCACCAGGATAAGAACTGGGTAGGGCTTTACCGCATCTTTGGTACACCTGGGGAATAGCCTTGCTGCATTGGGAAGCCTTGGCATGGGGAGGACTCAGGGATGACAAGATCAGGTGTGCATAACAAGGGGACTTAATGCCAGGTGTGAGTGTTTAGCATCCCTTAACAGGAGTGAGATGTGGTTCTCAGGGGGAGAGATCAAGAGTTATTTGTGTGTTATTTGTGTGATATAATCACAAAACTCATTATCCATTCATTTAACTTTGCATTGTGTAATTAAAGTCTCAATCTATACAATCTAATAACATGGCAGATGAGATGATGTAAAATGGGAGCCAACTTTATGAACCAAGCAAATGCTGGTAGAGATAAAGGGCTTGATTCAATCCCATTAAGGGAAATGGAAAGACTCAAGATCAGGCTCCAAAAGAAGAACTGTTCCTGAACTTTAATCAAAAGCTGGTGTTTTCTTCTTTTCTTTCAAGCCTATCCCTTTTTGTCTTTTCTACTGTCTCTGCTCTTTGTTGTTTCAGCCTTTTATGTGAGTCCCAAGAGAAATTCCTTCACAGAATGCTGCACAGAATCAGGGCTTAGTCTAATAGCATTAGGCATATTACCTTACTTTACCTACAATTCTTCACTTGAAGGGACATGGACTGGATGAGCTAAATTAAAATTTCAAAATGTGAATTAGGAACCTGTAACACACTGTACCCCACAGTAGCACCCAGTAACCCCCATATACATCATTCATATATGGGTGTGTTGTTTCATACAAAGCATGCTATGTAAGATATCTGCTGAGACCCATTGTTCTGTCAAAATATGTATATTGTTAGTGTGTATGAAGTTATGAGATTCTGTTAGATGGTTGTTATTGAAATATGTTGTGAGTTTGGGAGTCGCCCACTGATAGTTCTCCAGTAACAACAAAGGAGGTGACCAATACCCAGGCCAGCCTTAAACAACCATTAATCAGCAGGGGACTTGTAAGCAAGGGATTTACAATTCTGTACAAGGTTGTGCAAGCACTAGACAATGTGATTCATTTACACAAAACTACACCGGGGGAATACTCAATTCTGGGACTCCGCAAAGCCCACCAGGCTAGTGTTGACTTCCAATGAGATTTAGGCTCCTAAGGGCTAGATCTACAAAGGAGACTTAGGCTCAGCATTGCAATGCATAACATTTAGGCATCCCACTCCCTACTGGAATCCACAGCACCAAGTTAGGTGCCCAGACTCCCCATATAATGCACAGGGACAGATAGGCACCTAAGAACAGGATTCATAAAAGCCAGCACACACTGAGTGGAGAGCCACCTAACACAGCCAGTAGAGAATGCTGAGGAGAGGATGTAAGCTCCCAAATTATTATTAATTATTATTAGGCACTTTCAAAAATGTTCACCCTCATCTACACAGGAGATGGACAGACATCCAGTTCCTATGCTTCTGTGATGGCAGGATAGTCCAAGGGCAATACCCTTAAAAAGGAAACTGCTTCTCCTTTTTAAACTTGGAATATTTCTCAACCTCTTTACCACTGTGGGCCGCATATGCAGCTCTCCTCTATGTGTTATGCATCCACACAATATATATATATAACCTGTATGGCCCTGAGGATGTCACGTGGGCTGCAACTATGTGCTAAGTGGGCCGCAAGCGGCCCGCAGGTTAAAAACCACTGGTCTACACTATAGCTTCTACAGCAGGTCAGCTACAGCTGCATCTGTGTCACTTACAACCGAAGTATAGCCTATACCAGTGGAATGGATTTTTCTGTTGAAGTAATTAACCCAACTCTGCAGGAATTCTTCCATCGACCTAGCCTCATCTCAACTGGGGGTTAGGTCAACCTAGTTATGTTGCTCAGGGTGCAAAAAAAAAAGAAAGAAAAATGTTAGAGCCCTGAACGACGGAGCTAGGTTGATCTAATTTTTAAATGTACCCCGGGCCTTGTAGAAGAGCAGCTTCCTTATTAAGGTACTTTACATAGACACTTATCCTAAGGCATCCAACTCTTTTCAAGAACCTTAAAAAAAATCTCATTTAAAAGTAATTACCTGTGAAACCTCTAAATTAACATTTCTGAGTTTAATGACTGGAAAATTTTGTACCTTTCTGAATCCATCAGGTTCTTCCAAAGATCTAGGAGTCTGTTTAAAAAAAAGAAAAAAGAAAAATATAAACACAAACACAAAATACCATGAAACTGAGATCCCAGTGGAACCTATAATGGAATATTCATTTCACAGGGGGAACGTTTCTTTCAAATTTCTGGTCATCTGGATAGGCTGAAACAGCAGGTGATTGGTGTTTAATGAGCTTTTTAATGCACAACAGAAATAAAGCCCAAATGGATTTTGTTTCCTAACAATGTAAGTTAGATGCAGTGTTACCTAAGAAATAGCTTTGATTTTACTGACACCTATTGACTAAATGTATTCTTACACAAGGTACTTGGGCAAAAAATGTACCACACAATAACTCTGATTTTACACTATTTCTGATTAACAGAGACTGCCCTTCACCTCCACTGCAAATCAAAGGATTTGTGTTCTAAATAAATACTTTCAATTTGAAACTCATTGACAGCTTCTTTGAAGACTAGCGGAGAAGGACTAAAACTACAGATTTTCTCCCACACCCTACAGCCAAGGTTTTCTAAAATATTGAGTCATTTTAGGTGGCTCATTTTTCAGGTGCCCAAGTTACAATACTTTAAAGAGGATTTATTGCCAAAAGTGCCAGGTACCCACAATCTAAAAACCAGGCCTCAAACTTTGGCACCCAGAATCACTAGTCACTTTGGAAAATCAGGACTTAACTATGCAAATTTATGTTAAACTAACTGTAAATATCTTTATCATTATTTGCAATATTTGTTACTGGATAAACTCCATCTTCTTTACAATGCTTTCACATACAACTCTCTGATATAAAACTTTATGTTTACCCAGACCTATACTTTGGTCCTCACATTAAAATCAATTACAATTGTCTATGACATCAGCTCTTTATACCATTCCAAATGCTAAGCCCATGAAGTGAATGTGATAAAGAAACTGGCGCCTTTTGTAGTTTCTTTCTGAGACAATCTGTTCTGTTCTTGACTATACTGATCACATTGACTCACAGAGCACCACAGAACAGAAGACAATTACACAAATAAAGTTATGTGGGCATATAACCTTGTTATAGTAATTGTGCAAAAGAACATTCTGTGGGGGAGAGAAGGAGCAGGCGGGGAAGGGAAGGAAGCCCCTGATTGGGATTGCCTCATTACATGTCTAAGAGAAAGTTATATATTACACACACACATACCAACTACATGGTATAAGGGCCCAGGGACTAGAACCCAGGTCTCTAGAATGTAGGGGAGTTGATATTCCCACAGTACCCCTGGGAGGCAATATGGAGGCATTGCCAGGGAGCACTGTGGAGAGTAGGTGCCTCAGGAAATACAACCCAAGAGACCCAGAGTGACAGTACCCTGCAGCCCTCTGTTTGGCCAAGTGCCCCTACTTAACCCCAGTAGTTGCCCCAGGAAGTTGTCTGGGCAACTACACAGATTTCAGTGTGCTGCAATGCCAGACTTCGCCTCTACTCCTGATATCTGATCTCTGACTCCAGCCTGACTTCAACCCTCAGTTCTGCCTCTGATCTCCAGTCTCCGACCCTGGCCTGAATCTGACCCTGACACTTGTGTATGAGATCTAGCCTTGCAATTCCTCCAACTCCAGCTCAGCGACTCCTGTCCCTGGTGGGCAGATTCAGCCCAGCTGAGACCACTAGGCAAGATCATCTATGCCCCAGTCCCTTACACAATATCATGTTAGATGATATCACTATTGGGCCAAATCTGAAGTCTTTACTCAAGGAAAAGTAATGAGCATTGCTTGTGTGGAGACAAAGAGGCCACAGGATTTCTAACTGAATATTGAAAGTGCGTGTATATATAAATATATTCAATTGACTTCAGTGGGATTACCTATACACTGAAAGTTAAGCACCTGTTTATGTCCTTACTGGATTGGGACTATAGCTGTCAAAAAGCAGTGGTTACTTAAAAGAATTATGGAAAAGTACTACAGTGTATTTAATACTAACACCTCTGATGCCCATTCACCTACCAATGAGCTGCTGGAGTTTTTGAGTTTAGATTTATAGAGCATCCATTGATAACGCAGGTCCTCCACATCTTCAGAGGTCCCGACAACTGTCTGAAGACTAAGGAGATCTTCAAAAAGACACTGCCCCTCAGGAACACGAGACTGTAGCTCCTTCAGAGAAAGACAAGGTTATCAGCAACATGGCATTTAAATGAATCGCTGCCTTGCCAACACCAGAGATTCAGTCATTTAAAAGGACATTAGCATTGCATCCAGTTGGTGGGAACTCTGCATTTATGTTTATGCATTTATTTTTATTTTGCCATCACATATCCATGTAGGATGGTCTACATCTGCAGGATTTCTCTTAACTGAGGATTTTTATTGTTAGGTTTCCTCTTATAGTTGTCATTGTTGGTGGATTTTATTGTATTGATTATAAGTATTAAAATGCTGAGGATAAAAAATAAAAGACAGATTTTAGCCAGAAATGTTAAAATATCTGTGCCAAACAAGGTTGTTTGTGACATGGAAAAATGTCTTACGCAAATGTTGTAGTATGACTCTGACCTTTCCATTGCAGCGTGGAGGCCCTTACAGATCTCCCCTCTCCCCTTACAGACCCACCTAACCTGTGAGTTTTATAGCAGGGAGATGTGATATGGCCCTGGATGCTGATTTTAGCTTTTAAATAATTTGACAGGTTTCAGAGTAACAGCCGTGTTAGTCTGTATTCGCAAAAAGAAAAGGAGTACTTGTGGCACCTTAGAGACTAACCAAGCTCACGAAAGCTCATGCTCAAATAAATTGGTTAGTCTCTAAGGTGCCACAAGTACTCCTTTTCTTTTTGTAAATAATTTGAAAGGCTCCTGGCCACATTTCAGCCTCTGTACTGTGGAGGAGGATGAATGTCTTGGGAAAGAAGAACATCAAGCTGGAATGGAGGGAAAAGTTGGGAGCCCCCTTCCAGATGATATCACGGTATCCTCTTGCACTGACGATACCCCTACGGGGGAGGGAATCCCAGTTGTTAGGCACAAACAGATAATTTGTAACCAGTAACCAGGGATTCAGCTATTAGAAATATACATAGTTGGTTTGTGATGACCAGGACAGCCACATGGTGAATTGCCTGGAAGGTACAAAGCTTGCGAACCTCTTGAGACATCTAGATAGACATAAGTGCAGTGCTGGGGAGGAGTGGTAGTTATGGTATATGTGCTGTATATATATATATACCAATGGCATAGGGAAACATAATAGAGAGGTCCTAGAGGCCATATTTAGGCTGCTAGGTAAGAAATTAAAGTCCAGGACCTCCATGGTAGCATTCTCTGAAATGCTTCCAGTTCCACAGGCAAAACTGCAGGGTCTGAATGTACGGATGAGATGATGGTGTTGGGAGAAGCAATTTAGGTTTATTAGGAACTGGGGGATCTTCTGTGAAAGGAGGAGCCTACACAGGAAGAACGGGCTCCACCTAAACCATAACAGAACTAGACTGTTGGCATGTAAAATTAAAAAGATCATAGAGGAGTTTTTAAACTAAGAGATGGGGGACAGCTGAAAGCTGTGGAGAAGCACACAGTTCAGACAGAGGACAGGCAATACAATCCTTAGGAGAGGATTGATTAAAGAGCATACTTCTATATCCTAGTAAAGAGGAGAGGATAGAAAGTGATAAAGTAGAGGTAGGAACTGAAGAAAAACAGTCAAATGAAAAAGAGTCCCATTCAATTGAATCACATGAAGGCAGACAACTAAATATTGACAAACTTTATAAGTGTTTGTATACAAATGCTATAAGTCTAAATACTAAAATGGGAGAACTTGAGTGACTGGCATTAAATGAAGATACTGATATGAAAGACATCACAGAAACTTGGTAGAACAATGATAATCAATGGGACATGGTAATACCAGAGTACAAAATATATAGGAAAGACAGAATAGGTAGTACTGGTAGGAGAGTGATACTATATGTGAAAGAAAGCATAGAGACAAATATAGTACAAATCTTAAATGAATCAAACTGTATCTTAGAAAATGGTACCTTAGAAATTCGAAGCTTGATTAACAAGAGTTTAGCAGTAGGAATATACTACTGACTAACTGACCAGGATGGTGGTGACTGTGAAATGCTCAGGGAGATTAGAGAGGCTACAAAAACAGATAGCCCAATAATTATGGGGGATTTCAACTATCCCTATATTGACTGCGTACATGTCACCTCAAGACAGGATTCACAGATAAAATTTCTAGGCACCATTAATGACTGCTTCTTGTAGCAGCTAGTCCTGGAACCCACAAGGGGAGAGGCAATTGTTGAATTAGTCCTAAGTGGTGCATAGGATCTGGTCCAAGAGGTGAACATAGCTGAACCACTCAGTAAAATCAACAATAATATACTTAAACTTAACATCCTTGTAAAGGGCAAAATACAAAAGAAACCTACCACTGTAGCATTTAACTTCAAAAAGGGGGACTACACAAAAACGAGGACGCTAGTTAAACGGAAATTAAAAGGAACAATCACAAGAGTGAAATGCCTATAAGCTACATGGAAACTATTTTAAAACACCATAATAGAGGCTCAAACTACATGTAAACCCCACATGAAAAAAAATAGAAAGAGGACCAAACAAATGCCACCATTGCTAAACAGGTTTCAGAGTAACAGCCGTGTTAGTCTGTATTCGCAAAAAGAAAAGGAGTACTGTGCTAAACAGTAGACTAAAACAGAGGTGAGAGGCAAAAGGGCATCCTTCAAAAATTCGAGGCAAATAGACAGGACAATAAAGAGCATAAAGAGTATACGCATGTCAAGTGTAAAAATATAATTAGGCAAGCCAAAAAAGAATTTGAAGAGCAACCAGCAAAAGACACAGAAACTAACAGCAAAATTTTTAAACTACATCAGAAGCAGGAAGCATGTCAACGGATGATCGAGGTGCTAAAGGAGCATCAAGAAAGACAAAGTCATCACACAGAAGCTGAATTAATTATTTGAATCGGTAGTTTGAGCCTCTATTATGGTGTTTTAAAATAGTTTCAATGTAGCTTGCAGGCATTTCACTCTTGTGACTGTTCCTTTTAATTTCCATTTAACTAGCTTCCTTGCTTTTGTGCAGTTCCCCTTTTTGAAGTTAAATGTGAGAGAGATTCCCACACGTGAGCTATTCTGTTTAGGTGACAAGTCTGAGGAACTACCCCAGACTGAGGTGTGAATAGAGAAAGTTTTAGAACTCATAAATTAAACAGTAATATGTCATCAAGACCAGATGGTGTTCACCCAAAAGTTATGAAGGAACTCAAATATGAAATTGCAGAATTACTATCTGAAATATATAATTTTTTGCTTAAATCAGCCTCTGTATCAGATGACTGGCAGATAGTTATTTTTTAAAAAGACACCAGAGGTGATCCTGGCAATTACAGGCTGCTAAACCCAATTTCAGTACCAGGCAGACTGGTTGAAACTATAGAAAAGAACAGAATGATCAGACACATACATGAAGACAATATGTTAGGAAAGAGTCAACACAGCTTTTGTAAAGGGAAATCATGCCTCACCAATCTATTAGATTTCTTTGAGGAGGTCAAACATGTGGAGAAAGGTGATCCACTGGATATAGTGTACTTGGACTTTCAGAAAGTCTTTGACAAGGTCCCTCACGAAAGAGTCTTAAGCAAAGTAAGGAGTCATGGGATAAGAGGGAAGGTCCACTCAAGTACCAGTAACTGGTTAAAAGACAGGAAACAAATGGTAAGAATAAATGGTCACTTTTCAAATGGAATGCAGTAAACAGTGAGATCCCTCCAGGATTTGTGCACAGTACAACATATTCATAAATGATCTGTAAACAGGAGTTCTGGAACAATTTTTATAGCGGGGGTTCCGAGAGCCATTGAACCAAACTCTAAACCCTCTATATAACGAAAGCCACTTCAAGTCAGGGCATGCTGCAGCACCTATGTCTGTAAAAGGGTCAGGCAAAATCTGCAGATACTAAATTACTGAAGACAGTTAAGTTCATAGCTGACTGCAAAGAGTTCCAAAGGGATCTCACTAAACTGGGAGACTGGGCAACAAAATAGAAAGATGAAATTCAATGCTGACAAGCGCAATATAATGAACACTGGAAAAGATAATCCCAACTATACATACAAAATAATGGGGTCTCAATTAGCTGTTACCACTCAAGAAAGAGATCTTGGAGTCACTGTGGTTACTTCTCCGAAAACATCAACTCAATGTGCAGTGGTTGTCAAAAAAGTTAACACAATGTTAGGAACCATTAGGAAAGGGATAGATAATAGAAGTCAGAAAATATCATAATGCCACTGTATAAATTCATGGTATGACCATCCTTTGAATACTGAATGCAGTTCTGGTTGCCCCATCTCACAAAAGATATTAGAATTGGAACAAAATACAGAGAAGGGCAACAAAAGTGATCAGGGGTATGGAACAAATTCCCTATGAGGAGAGATTAAAAAGACTGGGACTGCTCATCTTAGAAAAGAGATGACTGAGGGAGGACATGATAGAGGTCTATAAAATCATGAATGTGTGGTGAAAGTGAATAGGGAAGTGTTATTTACCCCTTCATATAACACAAGAACTAGGGGTCACCCAATGAAATTAATAGGCAGCAGGTTTAAAACAAACATAAAAAAGTACTTCTTCCCACAGCACACAGTCTACCTGTGGAACTTGCTGCCAGGGGATCTTGTGAAGACCAAAGGTATAACTAGGTTAAAAAATAATTAGATAAGTTCATGGAGGATAGGTCCATTAATGCCCATTAGCTAAGATACTCAGGGATGGAACCCCATGCTGCCCGTGTCCATAAACCTCTGAATACCAGAAGTTGGGACTGGATGACAGGTGATGGATCTCTTGATAATTGCCCAGTTCTGTTCATTCCCTCTGAAGCATCTGGCACTGGCCACTGTGAGAAGACTGGATACTAAGATAGATAGACCATTGATATTACCCAGGATGGCCATTCTTAAGTTAATCTCCCAACATAATTCCCTACACTCAGAAAATTAGTGTTTGAAAACCAACCTTCAGCTTGCTCTGTATTGCTTTAACTTCTTCACAACTGGAGGGTTTCGTGACAAGAATCTTGCTCAGTTTGGCATTTTCTACATGTAACCACTGTTCAAAGTCCTTCATGAGTTTAAGGAGGTGACTGTTCTCTTCCTCTTTGCTCACATTTGCCTGAGTCACAGAACAAAACCCAAAAAGGAATTTATAAAAAAGGAAACAGACTTTATTATTACTGCCTTCAGTCACCAACAGCCTGATCATGTTCCTGCTGAATTCCCATTGACTCCAGTGGGGCATCACCAGGGTCCAGGTCTGGTCTCTCCTGTCTCATCTTAACTGAGGCCAATTCTACAAAGTGCTGAGTTCCTCCTGAGAGGTGCTGTGCACCCTCACCTTCCACTGAAGTCTCGAGTCCCACAGGCTCTCAATATAAGGAAGAACTTTAGGTCTGGATTTCCTATGTAGACAAAATCCCCTATGATTTTCATAGGAGTTATGCATGTAGAAGGACAAAATAATTGGAAATGGAGGAGGAGGCACCATCCATCTGTGATTCAAGTTATAATTAACTGGTCACAGGAAGGCGATGTCGGGCCAAGTCCTCAGCTGGCGTAAACCATCTGCACTAGAGCTATGCTGATTTACACCATCTGGGAATCTGGCCCTGGTTTTGCGCTACTAAAATTTGACAGTGGAATGAGGAATTTAGCAAAACACAGAAGGCTCAATGTGTTTTTTTCTAACTCTCTGCCTGGCATAATGGTACTATTTACAAGGGTATCTACTATAACACATACCGTTTCATATCCAAAACAGTACATGTGAGTTTGGCTGAGTGACTTCCACTGATTTGTATGGGAGTCATGAAGCTATGCTCCTACATCAATCTTTCCAAATTGAAGATGTCAGATGTGCTTTCTAATGACCCAGTAAGGATCAGAGCCTTGAACCCCACATTTCAGATGTTTGCTGGACTTTGCAAATTGGAGAGTTTTACATACGGTATCAGACAGAGCCCAGGGGAAATGGGCTTTGTAAAGTTATTAAGGAACGCTGATACAGATTGCTTCTCTCACCTGGGAGCGCTTGAGAGTTACCTCTGAAGAGCCGAAGGCAAACCCAGTCGTCCGTGTATTACCCACGATGGTTATACTCTTCCTCGTATCAACCACTGTTGTATTTGGCTGCATGCTGCTGAGAAGGCTTCAAAATACAAAATCAGAGAAGTCAATGCAGTGATGCACCTGACAACTGATACATCCATGGAATGGGGGGAAGGGGTGGGGAACCAAACCAACATATCTATGCTTAGAAATATTATCACAATTATTTTCTTACTATTAATAAAGTAAGAACAAGTAACAAATCAGCCGTGTCACAAAGTATTAGTAGTACTCAGTGCTAGCACTGACTTGTAGCTCTTTAAAGAAAGTTATCAGAACAACACTCTTCTCTGCACAAGCAACACCACTGATAGGATCTAATACTTCAGCCTGTCTGTTGATTTCCTTGACTTGCTCCCTCCTTGTACCATCTTGAGCCCCCTTGTCTCTACAGTGCTTCAAGCAAATGAAAAAGCATGGGACTCAAACCACTGCTGTCCCATGTAGCAGTTCTGGTGACTCCTCACTCTATTGGGGTCATGTCTAGCTGATTAGGGTACCAAGAGGCTTTCCTGGCAGCAAGGAATCACTGGAGCATCACCAGTAACCCGAATCATGTAAATGTAGCTCCACACTGTACACGTTGGTGCAGGTTATTTTTGCGTGAATACGGGCACATACGCATGCATAGTACTGTGTTTGATGTTCAGCGAGGACCAGCAAATCCGAACAGCAGTAGGTACTATAGTGAATGCTGCTATAAATACGATTAGTATAGATAGGTAGGAAAGAATATTAGCTCTGCTTAGAATGTTGCAAAACATTAAGATCCAGTTCCAGAAGTGGCCCCTTGGAAAAGTACAGTTGACGAGAAGGATGGTCTTGCGGTTAAGGCACAACAGCAGGAGTCAGCTGATCTGGGTGCTATTCCTGTCTGCCGCAGACTTCCTGCATGACTGTGGGCTAGTCCCTGAAAGGGATACTGTCAACTTGAAATCTAGGCTCTTTAAAAAAGGAACGTTAAAGGTAATTTCAGGTTCTATGCTTGAGCCTGAATTTCCATTCCAGCTTTTGTGGGTTTTACAATCTCATTTTCATATTTAAAAAATATTTTCTCTCCATTATTGTAGTGTGGAAATACTACACATGGGAACAAGTGAAATTAACAACACACAAAGCACTGTCAAAATACATTTATTAAACAACATGAGAAACCTTTCCCCCTCTATTGTCTGAGTTACAGTTAATACCTAAAATGACTAACAGTACAATATTTTTGGAAAAGAGGGTGATTTTTTTTTAAAAGTTGCTGGCAACTCTTTAGCCCTTCCATTCCTCATCTTCCCCTACCACACAGAGATGGGCCTGAGCTGGATCCAAACTTTCTCAGTTTGGGAGCGCGTGGCTGTTGGGGTTTGGTTCAGGCCCATCTATAATTTTAGGCTCTGCCTCTTTAAGTATCCTTTCCTCTAAGGCTCCATATCAGGAGTGTTTCTTGGTGCATAACTACGCTTTGCCAATCTAAAACATTCTAAACAGTTAATATCAAGGTCTGCCGGTATTGTCTATAGATTTAATATAGTGCTGTACTTATGTACATCCAGAAAGCTCACATAATTAACATGGCTAGAATATGTAATCTATGCCCAATGAGGCTGTCATTTTATTGTCAAGGTCTCCAGTTAGCAAAGTGCAGATAATGAAATGCCACCGGGGATCAGCATTTGGCTCCCAAACATATCCCTCATTCCCACGCCTACGGGACTGCAAGCATGGTGCAGGCAGAGTGCTCTAACTAAGTTGCTTATATGGCTCCCATTAGGGGAATATCTGACTGACTCACAAGCTATGATGTATTTAGCCTCACAGCATCCTTGGGAGGTAGGGATTATTATCCCCATTTTACAGTTGGGGAACGAGGCACAGAGATGCTAAGGCCATGTCTACACCACAGCTGCTACAGCAGCATAGCTACGGCCTTCTCTCTCACAATGCACAGTGAAAGAATTCATGGCATGACCATGGGACGTGTCCTCAGAACTCTCAGTGCCACACAAGTGAGTGCAATGCAGACACAAAACTCAAGTGTTATTTTGCAGTGCAGCTGCTCTCACTTGAGCTCGGTGAACATGAGAGAAATAACTCAAGTGAAGACCACTAGAGTTACCTCTGCAGTGAAGACATACCAGTAACAGAACAGCTCATTTTAAAAGAAGGGGGGGGGGGCAAGGGGAAGGGGTGAAGCAGCCAACAGAAGATTGGACAAGAGAAGAACATGCAACAGCCTGAAAAATGATGAATGAAAGAAATGCCTCAGAACATCAAGGGCGGGTTGCACTGAGCTCCCTAGCGAGTCAGCAGTAGTTAGAGATTTTAACAAGCCTTACTACGGAGCAGTAGCAGGCAGGACTTGAAGATAATTAGTTTATTATTAGAGGCTTCAGAGTAAGCCAAAAGGGTTGTTGCGTCTGGGAAGATCATCAAGCCAATGAGAGAAGAAATGCGCTTTAAAACAGGGGAATACAATGGACCGAGGGATGGGATTGCACTGCAGAAGAGGCATTGCAGATACAGGAAAGCATAGAGGCAGGAAAGCTATTCATTGTTATTGGTGGGTTATTTTATTTATTGAGCACCCAGCCAGACAGTGCACTAACTGCATTCAAACAGATAACTACACAGCCCCTGGCCTGATGGGAGCCCACTCTCAGTGTGGACATAACACAAGTAGTGATGGTCATAAACAAAAATGGAGTAAGGGGAGCAGTAGGGAAAGGATCACAGATACATCTCGGTGGTTTTGCTAAATATGGATTTCTTAATATAATTTTTATTAGCTTAATTCTCAGAGGTGCCACGGCAGAGGTGGGATCTGAATGAGGAAGTGGTGGTAGCCAGGTTAAAGGGTTCCGGAAAGGCACTCTAGGTGTGGAGGAGGGGAGGAGAAGTGTGAAAGAAGGCATGAAGGTAGAAAAAGGAGAAGGAAACAAAGGCGGTGTTAGACAGTAGCACTGGCAGAGCCAAGACTGTTTGGGTGGGAGGGAGAGAACATGCAGAAAGACAAGCTTGGAGTTCTAGGTCAGGGCTGAGTGAAAGCCGGAGGGAGCTTGTGACATTACACCCCATATTCTTTATGGAAATATGCTTATGACATGGATATGGCATAACTGAGATATATTTTATGCAAAATGGATCTTGTAAGTTATCATTGGAAAGGTTATGATTTACTGAATGTGATTATCCAATTTGTATGCATTTATCATTTCTGTATCTAAAGTTAGGAATATAGACTATGTAACAATTACAACTATGTGTTTGTATTTGGGAGACACCCACCAGACAACAGGCCATCAGCCTTGATGGGCCATTAGGAAGAAACAATAAGACTTTGAAGATACTAATCTCTCTCCTTCCTGAGAGGCTGACGGTACTAGGTCAGTTGGTCCTGTCACCTGGTACTAAACATCATCTTGGACTTCTAGTAATTTTCCACTAAAAGGACAGGGAGGTCAAGACTGGGAAACAAAAGATTCCCGCTATATGTAAATTTTACTTAAGGTTGGGGGGGGGTAAGGCAAACAAGACTTTTCCATTGCCTTCCTGCCCAAGAAGAAAGACGACTGAAAGTACCTGAAGAGACAAAGCGACTCTGCGGTAGGAAAGGCAAGGGCTGAGTCCAGACTAAGACAGGAGTCTAGTCTGTAAAGAGAAATAACCAGAACTCTAAGCTATAGAAAGTCTGCAACTTACCTAAAACAACATTTAGGGTGAGAAATTATTTCTTGAAACCAGTCTCTTTAAGATCTTCAGCTTAGTATGTATGCGTGTTTTGTTTTATTTGTTTAGTAACCTGCCTTGTTCTGTTTGCTATCCTTTATAATCACTTAAAATCTGCTTTTTATAGTTAATTAACTTATTTTTTATTATTATTAAGCCCAGTTCATGCAATTTCTAACTGGGGTGGCGGTGCAAGAAGTTGTGAACATCTTCCTCCACATGGAGGGAGGGGGCGAATTTATGAGCTTACGTTGTATAGATCTCTCTACTGCGCAAGACAATATTATTTTGGGTAGACTTTCCAGAGGGGAGCTGCACTTGAGTGCTGGGCGATTTCCTAGCTGAGTCTTCTCAGAGAGTGCTGTTTGCGGACTGTGTGTGATTCTACAGCTGGTGTGAGCGTGCGTGTTGCCAGAGGCCAGTAAGCCTAATTCAGCAAAACAGGGAGAGGGAGCCAAGGCTACTGGAGCAGGCAGGCTCAGTGAAATCCCAGTACATCAGGTGGCATCCCAGAAAGCGGGGTCTAACCCATCACAGAGCTAAAGTGAGGTTAGGCACAATGTGAAAGATCTTTTTATGCTGAGTGGAAAATAAACCAGAAATTGTCATTAATGGATAGAAGCACTTTTGTCTCATTTGGAGAGAGCCATTTGAGAGAGCTAATGTGTGGTTGGTGGAGGAGGTCAGGACCACATAGTTTGGACACGTCGAACCTCTGAGAAGCCTGATGCTTGTGGGGAAAAAAGGCAGGGGGAGGGGACCAGTTCTAAACAAATTCCAAAATGAAAATAATTGAGAGTGCTCTAAAAACAAAAAAACAAAAAACATCATCAGAAGCATGTGAGCAACCTGTTAATTCTTTGTGTATTTCTCAACAAAAATCCAGGACATCCACAGAAATCATGAGAGCCATAGAATTCCTCCCAAGCACCTGGTAATCCAGACAAACCACTTGTAAAGGAACCCAAGAGCTCACACCGGAGATGGAGAAGGAATGTGTGGCTCTAATTAAGCAGCATTCCTTGACAGGTAACAGCCAAGGCATCTGGTAATGGTAGGGGTAAGAATGTCTTCCAAAGTGACACTTAGCTGCTGGCAAGACCTAATTAAAGAATGAGCTCTGTGTGTGTGTGTTTGACTTGGCTTGTTTCTGAACGGCTTTCATTTGAATTGTTTATCCTTGGGAGCCATGCTCTGAAATCTAATGAGGTTTCAACACAAAACTGTGTGAAACTGTCACCCCCCATTACAGCTGGTTTGCTGTGGCTGCAAGAGGCACAGCTCAAGAGCCTCATTATCTCCTACTAACACTTGAAGGATACAAGGGAGGTAGAGACTGTCAGTTTGGGGTGGCTGATCATGATAACTAACCTAGACATGCTATCACCGTGCTTGGGTGAGCATCTCAGCTCCCCCCACCTAAGTCCTCTTCTTTGTCATCACTAACAATGTCACCCTCCCAGCCCCTCTGGTCTCTAAACCCAGAGGCGCCTCTGAGTCTGCTCTCTCCCTAGCCCCACACATGCAGGCAATATCCAAGTTTTGCCTCCCCTTCCTCCTCCATAACCTCTCCAAGATCCAGACTTTTCTCTCTGTTCACATCTGCAACACTCTCATTCAAAGCCTTATCTCCTGACTCAGGTACTGCAAAGCTCCTAATGGCTCAGGCCTAAGGGAGATTTGCCTGGTAGAGTGTCTGCTCACAGACCACAATATCCTGGCTGAAGTCTCAGAGGAGGTATTGTGCAGGACATAGACACAGTTGGCCTGAGTTTCCTCCTTCTTACACCAGCATAAATCAGAAGTAACTCCACTGCAGGCAAAAGAGAATCAAGCACAGCCCCTAACTTTCAATACTCCTTCAGGCTTAGCATTTGCAGGGCTGGTTATAGAGCAGCAGAGAGAATTCCCCTCGAAGGGACAAGGGAAAGACATATGAACACTTACCTGGTTGTCATTTTTTTGAGTGACCTCAATGACTCTGTCAGCTGGTTCATTTCAGTATGGACATGTGCTGCCCCCTCTGGAGAAGAACTCTCAATCACCAGCTGGCCATGAGCCCCAACAAGGTGCAGCTGGATCTCCTTATCCGGGAATTCAGCTAGCAGCCCCTGAAATTCACAGCACTCACAGTCACTTTCAGGGGTCGCTGCTATTTCTGAAGCTTTACCACAATGCATGATAACTGTGTCAAATGAAGGGCTATGTTCAGCCCAGGATTATGCTCGTTTCTCTTGGCACTACACAAGTTATGGGTTCCCAGCAGCAGGATCTGCGAGGGGTTCCTGCAGGAATCCAGGAAAGTTCAAGAAGTGGGTAGCATGGGATTAGGGAAGAGGTGTATCTAGAACGTCCCTGATGCAAGGGTAACACTGTGGGGCTTCTCTGGAGCCCCCCAATGGAAATTAAAGCTGCTGCTTCCTGCTCAAGGGCCAATCAGCCCAGGATAGCACAGGAAGTGTAAGTCACCAGAATGAGTGAATCTGACCCCAAAGTACTTCCATAGAGATAAAACTGAGCAACCGTGGGAACGGGGACATTTTCCCTTTGGCACAAAAAATGCAACGTAGGATAAACCCATAGAGTAACGCACCATTTAATGCTACACTGCTGTGTGTCTGGAGAAACCATCCTGCCAGGAGGAATTCACTTTCAAGACTGGATTTTCCTTTAATGATGCCCCAGACATTTCAACAGAAGCTTATCCTTCTTTTGCCCCAACCACCCACAAACCATCATGCACTCATCATAGACCAGTCCAGCTAGGCAGTAGGGCCTAACCCTGAGCTAATCCCTGCTTCCACACAGTCCCTAGCTACCCCCTGCCTGCACCCTGAGCTACTCCCCTGCCTGCACCCTGAACTGTTTTCAAACTTTTTGAACTGAGTCCTCACTTTGAGTTATATTTTTTGGTTGCATCCCCCCACGGCCCATACATGGCAAATGCAAATAGATATGGAGCCCAGGGGAACACACCACTTCCCCTGAACAACTACCTGCAGCATGGATCACAAAAGCAAATGGATGATGACACCATACGCCAAGATGTGGTCCTCACCTCCAAATCTGCGACTCTGCTCTCTGTGTTCCTTTCCCCCCTGGCATCCTGATAGGATTCCAACTTCTGTTCAGTCATTGTGATCCACCCCTGAAGGTCTGACAGTTTATTATTGAACGTCCAATGCTCCTGAATGTGTTTCTCGGTCCGTGCCAGGATGATCTAAAAATACCAGGAGTGACAAAAACACAACAGTGATAGAACACAAAGAGACAGCAGATTTCGCTAGAGAGACTATGGCGACGAGTGCTATAGAAACACAAAGAAATGAAATGATAATACGGATGACAGGCAGAAACTCCTAGCTGTTTAGTACCATGACATGGAATGCACTTCCTAACTGGATATCGACAAGTGCCTGCAGATCTGAGCTTAGCCACATGGTGGGGCATTATGTATTAGAATAGTTTCCCTCTTCACAGATGACTCAAAAATCCTATATTTTAGTATCTGAACTAAGTACTTCCTCCTCCCCTCTTTGCATGTGAAATCACTCTAGATATAATAGAAAGAGATCTGCCATATGGTACTTTTACCTGGAAAAATACTATTTCAGTGATATATTTGTTTACTATTTGTGATTAAAAACTAGAATTCCCTAGCATATTAGGGTCAAATTTTATGACGAATAATTTTTTTAGTGACATAGCAAACCAAGAGAATTTTACATGAGTGCAGTTTGTTTTGGAAGGGAAGATTTTTATCCCTGTTTTTACAAGCAACAAAATACTTTAGGTCAGCAGTTCTCAACTGGGGATCTGTGGCCCGCTGGCAGTCTGTGAGCCCTTTCACGGGGCTGTGAAGCCCTGCAGCTGAAACCCGATGCCCCGAGCCCCAGTGCTGAAGCTGGGAGTGGCGTGGGACTAAAATTGGCACCCCAGCCTGCCCCGCAGCCGGGAGGGTGCCGGACTGAAGCCGGCGCCCCTTTCCGACCCCGCCCCCCAGCTGGGAGCAGTGTGGGGCTGAAGCCGGCGGCCCCTGCCCCTCTTCCCCCACCCCAGCTGGGAGTGGTGCGGCGCTGAAGCCGGGAGCCCCAGCACCCACCCCTGAAGCTCGGAGCCGCACTGGGAGTCCCCCCCAACCTATACACACACCCCCAGCTACCTTCTGCCTCCACTCTGAGCTACCCCCGCTGCCCGCACACAGCCCCTAGCTACCACCTGCCCGTACCCTGAGCTAATCCCCGCTTGCACACAGTCCCTAGCTACCCCCTGCCTGCACCCTGAGCTACTCCCCTGCCTGCACCCTGAGCTGTTTTCAAACTTTTTGAACTGAGTCCCCACTTTGAGTTAGATTTTTTGGTTGCATCCCCCCACGGCCCACACAGGCTGGATGGCCTCCTGAGTGAGTCAGGGGGTAGAGGTGGCGCTCCCTCCCTGGAACCTGCTGTGCGGGGCTGGCTCGAGTTCAGCCAGCCCTTGCTTCCCCCGCCTCAATAGAAGTAAAACTATGCCTATGCTCAAGGGTCCGTGACCCCTCCCTCCCACCCCAGAACCCTGCGCTCCCCCCTCCTCCCTTGCCAGGCCCTGGTGTTTCTATAGCATGCTGAGGTGGGCCTCAGCAAGAAAAAGATTGAGAACCCCCCGCTTTAGGTTAAATCAGTCCTTGATGTAACTGCAGTGGGTTTGATTCGTTAACTTTTAGGTCTTATAAAAGCCTCTCTGATAAACCTTCCAGAGGACCCAGTACTAAATGCCCGATGCAGCAAATCCCAAGAACATTGCATGAGCCCAAGCCAAAAAGATCTGGACACTCGGCAATGGATTCAGCCCCCCGGGGTGGGGAGCCTTACACTACACAATTGAGACTTTCCAAACCAAACAAGGAGTAGTGTTTATAGACTCTAAAAGGGAGTCTATCCACTCGTCATGACTTGTCTGAACACAAAAGTTGTATTGTTTAATTATACTGGTATAAAGTTGTACAACCCCCACTAGTGTGGACACATTTATATTGGTATAAAGGTTCTTATTCTGGTATAACCTATTCCCATACAGAAAGGGAAACATACTGGCATAAAGGTGCTTTAGAGCAGTATGGTTTAACTGCATCCACTCTAGGGGCTGTACCTTTATAACTATATAGGTAAAAATTCCCCGCTCCCACAACCAAAATATTTACATCTACGTGTAGTCTCAGTTGGTAGGATGGTGGTCACAATGTAGGGGGAGGAAGATTAAAATAGAGAAAACTGGGGAATGTTTAAAGATTTATCAAGGCCATAAGAACTCAGCCCCTGCCTTCCGCTTGCGGAAAATGTCAGCGGTTGAAAGCAGACATTATGATAACGTGAAAGGATAATTTTCACAGCTGCCACTTTAAATTCTTCACTAAATGATGAGTTACCTCCAGAGATCTCTTCAGTGTCTGATAGTCAGATGAAAGCTGGTTCATTTTATCTCTGTGGGGTAATCCCATCTGGGGTAAATCTGTGGGATTAGAGTGAACTAGATTCTGCAGCTCTTCCATTTGAACTATAAACTCTGCCAATTCTTCTTGGATCATCTGTAGAGAAAAGGGAATACTGTACATTGGCTACTTATGTACTGAATATCATTTGGCCTACAAGACAGGTCAGAACATTGATTCTGCAGTTGGGTCCATTTGACAGCATGAGATGTGTTAAAGAAAAATAAATTTTAAGCAATTTAGTTTTTGATGCCCAGAACTGAAAATTTACAAAAGAAGCCAGCAGGCGTTCTGATACATTAGCAGCTGATTACAAAGAAGTCAAGTGATAGCATGCTTACTGCTAGTAGGCTAATTAAAGCATCACAATGGTGCAACAGCTCCAAAATAGCAGCAATTTAAGGACTTGATTTTGCTGTCACCGAGCCCAGGGTCTACACTAAAAAGTTAGGTTGACCCAGCTGTGTTGTTCATTTCTCCTGGCACTACAGGAAAAATCCCAGTTCCCAACCCTGATTCTCACCACTGTGAGATCAGAACCAGATTGTATAAATTTATCATAGAACAAACATCTTTCTAGAATCAGATAATTACTTGTGTGACAAGTCAAGTAAAGGCTTCTCCTCGCCCCCCGGTACTTCTGACATAAATAAATTATACATTTTGCCTAGAAGGAAAATAAATCAATCAGGCCATCTGCCAATGTGAGCATGATTAACATGCAGGTAGCATAGATAACAATCACTGTAACATACCTGTAGTCTCTGGAGTTGTCTTTCTTTACCTGAATGGTCAGGTTGTGGTTCATTCTCTAGATCTACTTTGGCTCTGATAGCAGATAACTTCTTCTGCAGACACACAAAGCCTGCATCAAAGTCTTTATGTTGAGTTACCAAACTCTAGGCAGAAAGAGAAAAAAGAGCACTCGATATAACTATAGTTATATTATTTTCTCAGTGTCCACTTGACACTATGAGCAAATAAGCAGCTGCCCTGCACAATAATCCACATTTCTATTAATCTACAAAATGCATCAGACACAGTTGGTTAGTATTAGTGAATTTATTTATACAAATCTGGATTAATAAAAGATTGATCACAATTTTGGCATGGATATTGTGATGGGGCAAGGCCAGATGGCTATAGAAAAGTAGTGGGAGATAGATATATTAGCTCCAGGCTAAACAAATCCCTGGTGCCAGGTTAAGTGAAATGGAAGCTGCTCCAGGTCAATTAAGACACCTGGGGCCAATTAAGAACTTTCCAGAAGGCAGGGAGAAGGCTAGGTTGATTGGGACACCTGAAGCCAATCAGAGGCTGGCTGAAACTAGTTAAAAGCCTCCCAGCCACTCAGGTGGGAGTGGATGTCAGGAGCTGTGGGAGGAAGTTGTGCTGTTGGAGAGGCTGAGTAGTACACACCATATCAGGCACAAGGAAGAAGACCCTGAGGTAAGGGTGAAGTGGAGCTTGAGGAAGTGAGGGCTGCTGTGGGGGAAGTAGCCCAGGGAATTGTACATGTCATGTTTCTAAAAGGTCAGCCACCATAGCTGATACCATTAGGGTCCCTGGGCTGGAGCCCGGAGTATAGGGTGGGCCCAGGCTCCCCCCCACACCTTTGTCCCCTGATTAATCACTGAGACTGGGAGACAACAGAGACTGTGCAAGGAAGGATAACTTCTCCTCACCTCCCTTGCTGGCTTATGATGAAAATGGCTCAGTAGACTGTGACCCTTGTCCCTAGAAAAAGAAGGGTTATGTGGAGGGTCACAGTGAGCCTCTGAGGTGAGCGAAATCCGCCAGGAAACGTGGGACCCACGGAGGCAAGGACAGAGCTCTGTCACAATATAAAATAATAAACAGGCCTTGGAGTGAACTGAATATTAACTGCTCACCTGCAGTCTGCTTTTCCTTTGTAGCAGACTTTTGTGTAGAATTTCTCTCTCCTTTGCTGTATCGGTTACCTCTGCTAGGAGAGACTTTGCTCTCTCCTCACCAAAGATACTGCTTAGCAAATCCTTCTTCAGCTGTAACATCATCAACTGCTCCTTGAATTGGGAGCTCTCAGCCAGGCATGCCTACAGGAGAACAAGTATTCTCGTAACACCCAGGGCTACATGAGCGGATCAGGTGGCAAATGCACAGAAAAACAGCGAGGCCATGGCTGTAGGACAACAGTATCTTGAGCATACCTGCTATACCACAAGGCACCCACCGTGTGCCAAGCTGACAGCCAAATCAGCAACTTGCCAGAACCCCAAGTGCAGCACTCATTTTTTTACATAAAGGGAGCCAATTGCAGTCACCTTCATCCCAAATATGGAGACGAGGCCCAACGGCTCAGCATAAAGCCTGGCTGCTCGCATCAAGGTGAAGCATTGCTTGCTGGGATCTGTCGTCTACACTCCTACACTGTAGGGCTCTGTGGGCCTACTCGAGTCCTGGTATAACGGATGACTCAGGCTGCTATACCACAAACTGCATCAGGAAGGCATAAATTCTGCTCCCAATATTTCTTTTATATAAACTGGACTGCTTCGTTTCTCTGGTTCTGCAGCTGCTTTGCTGATCTGCATGAAGGAAGCCTACTGAGCTACATGGTGCCTGACATGAAACTGTCTTATCAGGGTTATGGTTCAGTTTGATCCCTGTTTATAAAAACATTTATTCCAGAGATCCAAGGGGCGAGGGAGTCACCATCACTACTCAATTCATGGGTGCTTGCAGCAATTATGTATCTTAATATCTAAACTATCTTATTACAAAAGTATTAATGGAGTCCTCAGATTTCCTACCCAGATGGATGTGGGGTTACTGCCAAAGGCAATAATAAGGCACTTAGCTCTTATATAACATTCCTTTCTCAACTGGCAACTCTAGCTCACTAAATAGAATGCCCAAAATGATGTGACTTTGTTACAATTAGTGCAGATGTGGGCCTGAGTTTCAGCAGTGTGTTATTTCCTAAAGGAACTGGAAAACATTCTCAGTTGTCGCCAACAGACGGCTGCATTCGTGCACGTGTCACTATAGCTTGTGCCATGCGAACAAGAGACTGGCTTCCTAACTTAGCTGCAACTCTCTACCTCAATCTGAAGTAAGAAAGCATGTGTCAGGGAGGGCTCAGCAACATTAGCAGTGGAGTCCAGAAGTCTCTGAGCCGATGGCTTCCACGACTGGAACTCTCGCAGTGGATTTTGAAAACTCTGCCTGAGCTCAGTTTCAGCCCCAGTGCTCATTTTAAATGTCTTTCCCTTGGCCCTGCAAGAATAAGCAGACAATGGCGAGAATGATTAAAGTGAAATCTTAAGCTAAATGTGCAGTTCACTGAGGGACAAAAATAGCACAATCCTCGTGTGCCTGCTCCACCCAACACAAAGAACCTCCGTTTTCTCCTGGCTTTGTCCACCCTTCACTAGGCAGCTGCTTCTGCCAGTCAGATGTCCAACAAACCCTGCTTAGATATGGAGGGACACATTCACCTCTGCTCCAACTCCACTGAAATCAGTAGAGACGTACCAGGGATGAAATCTGGCTTGACAGTTTCAATGCCAAACAAACAATCTCATTGTGTTCAATTTGTTATCTTCAGTATTATCCACCAAGTAAGATCAAAGGAACAATGTGGCGGGTGGATGGGAGAAACAAGCCATGCACGTACATCTAAGAAACCTAGCATTTAGCTGCAGCCCCCTTTAGCATTTCCATAAAAAGGTGAAAAAGGAGTTTTGGTCCATTTAAAATTTTTTTTTATCTTTACACACAAAAAATAAATGTTGATAACCCCAAATTGCCCAGAATAAAGGAGGACAAAAATAAATTTTCCTGGTTTTTAATTCTATATTTTTTAAACTTTTTAGAATCATCTGTGTGTGCCAGGTAAAATCAGTGGATAAATTAAAATAGCTAACACTCATTGAACTAATATATGGTTTAAATATCCAGGCTCCCAGTCTGAAGGCTGGTCCTAAATACTGTGGGGCCGTGAGAGGAACTTACGCAGTTCCCTTCCCAGTGGCAGACCCCCTACAGCTACCTCCTACTTCCCTGTGCTTTCCTGACCTTCCATCCTGTTGGATCCTGAAGTCAGGAGCAGCTTGCAGTATAAAGTTTATGCATACAAGGAAATATTGTCCTGTTAAGACACAGGAATTGGAATCAAGAGTTCAGCTCCTAGTTATGCCACAGACTTCCAACGCAATCTTGGCTAATTTCACTTTTCAGCATCTGCTTCCCCCTCTGTGAAATGGAGATAATACTAGTTACCTACATGTCACAGGGGTGTTTGCAATGAGCCTAGCTTCCTGAGGGCGCTGAAATCCTCAGATGGAAATCTCTGTTATTACTTCCTTTGCCATCTACTCTACAGACTCTGCCAGCAGCAGCCTGTGACTTTGCCACGCCTTGCAAAGAAGCAGGAGTTTTGGGGAAAAGCTGGCAACTTATTGAACAGCCACTGATTTCTGATCAGAGGCAAGTTTAAGTCTCCTATAGTTGTTCTTTATTGGAAAATAAATCCCAGTTTGTTTCATTTTTAAAATTTGAATTGCTTGCTTTTCTGCATCAATTTTATTTCTCCAGTCTTTTTCCATTTGCCAGCACAGTCTGCTCCAGGGATAGGAAAACCAGTTTAGATACAATAAAAATAAACTGACCTTCTTTTCCCCTTCCCAGACTGATCCTTTCTTGAAGTTTGCTAACTGCAGCCTCTGACCTTTCTGATTCCAGACAGCCTGGAAGCGGAAGTGCTAAAGCACAGCGAGAGGCTAGATTTGAAATGTTTCCAGCTCGAACATGGAAGCAGGAAACAGGAGATACGTAGTAAGGAGAAGGTGGAATAAGCCCTGCCAGATAACTGGGAGGGGAACGATTCATCAAAACAAACCTCCCAGAAAAAGGCCATGTACACTCCGCAGTAGTTCAGCCAAACCATTTACAACAACAGTTCCCAGTCCGATTTTTAGTTGAGCATGAAAAGCAAGCAAAAAATAAAAATACTGATTCTACAATGTTAAAACAAGCAGTCAAACCAAATATTTCATCCAGACTATACCTAGTACAGCAAGAGGGATCCAAGAGCAGGAGATAAGGAATCTGTGTTCCAAACCATTATGGAGGCTCAGAATATACTGTCCAGACAGTCAAACCTTCCCACTACATCAGAGAAACCACAAAGATCAGTTTCCGTTGCTATTTTTAACATGTAAATGCCTGATCTTGCTCCCATTGAGGTCAGAGGCAAAACTCCTGCTCACCTCAATGGAAGCAGGCTTGGGCCCTAAGAAAGAGATTTTCCAGCACTCAGAACTAGGGCCAGATTTATGGAAGTATTCAGCCACCCAGCAGCTCCTGTTGCGACACTTCCAGCCGCAATGCCAAAAGAAGCCAACGCCCAATGCGCTAAGCTCTTCTGAAAATCTGGACATTTATTTTGGTGTCTAAATGGGAGTTGAGCTCCTCTGGGACTTCTCCTGTGAGTCAAATCTTCTCAACAAGGTTCCAGGAACTGGTCCCAAGGCAGCAAGGTTAACTGAAATGTGGGATGTGGCTATCGTCAATAAAAAAACAAAACAAAAGCCCAAAACCCTTTGTTCTCTGCCACCTAAGGTCAGTCTGTATCTTGCACTTTCTCTGCAGACCCTTGCTGATCCTTGGAGCCATTCAGTCCCCAGTGAAGTTTTATGTCAAACTGCTAGCCAGCCCCCCCCCCCCCCCCGACCTTCCCCATGGATAAATACCTTTGATATTCCCGTATTGCAGCTACAACACCGTCAGAGAGCGGTTGTATATTCTGTGAAAACCGGAACAATTCCTTAAGCTGAGCCTTCAGTCTCTCAGCCTTTGGCTCTTCTGCTGCAAGCGCTGCTCTTGCTGCCTTAATCATAAAAATAATGATCAGTTTGCATCATAAGCACAAAACCCGGAACATGAAATGTATAGACTATGCTGAATCTAGAGATGGTCAAACTATTTGCCACAAGCCATTTGTGTGTCAGATTTGGCCCTTTTTCTGTTCTCAAACTGTCCGTGACATGATCAGGATTTTCATAAATGTCCAGGTTGTTTGTTATAGTTAGGTGACTAATTTTTAAAAACACCTTTGTGCCTATGGGTGTTTTGTAAACTGTTCACAGCAAGTGCTCTGTGAGTATTTTATATGCAGAATTCACTAATTAAATGGTGTGACTGGTCAACAAAGTCACACGGCCAGGGGTGCTGGAACAATTTTTATAGTGGGGGTACTGAGAGCCACCGAACCAAATTGCAAACCCTGTATATGATGGAAACTACTTCAATCCAGGGAGTGCTGCAGCACCCCCCGCACCCTAAATTCCAGCACCTATGCACATGGCTTAATTTCTATTTCCTGACTGGGCGACCTAAGGCGAGCAGCACTTCTGGTACAATTACAATCAAACCTATCTGTGCTAATAGCAGCTTTTCCACAATCTGGTTATAGGGCTGTGCACGGAAAAGGGAACAAAAAGGGGTAGGTACACAGCTGGATTGAAACACAGTTTGGCTTAAGTGAATAAAGTTTGCAACTACTTTTACCCTACTCTTTGCAAAGCACTTGCTGAATACGACATATAACTAGGCATTTTGGATTATAATGAAAGTAATAAAAATGATGACAGATGCATAAATGTTACAGCTGTTAACAGGAAGTTAATGACGTGTTATTTTAAATACTCTATCTGCAGAAGACCCTCTTCTTATGCCATCTCATGTTTAGAGAAGTTTGATTTTTTTAACATGGGATTTCTACAACCAGAAACCTGAAATTATAAGTGTGTGTGCACAAACCCACCAGTACGCACTTTATTTTAATGGGACTAATTGGAGAGAAAGACACAACCCCATATGAGCAGGAACAACAAACATTATTTGCTATACCTAAGGAGAAACAGGGAACAGATAGTGTGAGGCAGAGACTAAAATTGTTGGTTCTTTTCTCCCCATTCACATTTTCCCTTATTTGATTCTACATACATTCTTCTACCATCTTCAGCCCCATAATATCGGAGCACTTTCCTGTAGTACATTGTCACATGACTAATATCTGTATGATCAAGGGTGGTCATGTACCTTTGCTTTTGTCAAATATGTTTACTACACTTCTCACAGCTTGCTTTTAGGCATACAAAATACAACAACTTACGATGTATTTTCTCCACAGAGCTACTAATTCCTCTTCACTCTTCGGCTTCTCCTCTGACTCCAGGTCATTTTCTAGTCTTTGTAGCATCTTTCTGAATTCCTGGACCTCTGCTTCCAACTGTCTGGCTTGGGACTGAAAGGCACTTTCTGATTTAAGGATCTTATGTATTCTCTCCTCTTCCTCACCACATATTAGTTTCAACTTCTCCAGGGCTTTCCTCAACTCCTCCAACTCATCCTTCATCTTCCCAGCTCCCAGGGGGGATGTGTTCTGGATCACCCCTGTAGACTGAACCTCCAGGCATTTCAATTTCTTTTCACCACGCTTAACATCTTTGGCAATGTTCTGAAGAAAGAAGGAAATCAGAAAGCATTAAGTGGAAAGAACAGTGGGGTGGGGTGCAGGGGGTGGGGAAATGACACCTGATAATATTTACTTTTATCTGTGTATTTATTTTCTTCTCCAATTGTTGTTTCAAGGCATGTCACTTACGAAGTGGCCAGCTGCCAGATTTGATATACTTATTTGCAATTTGTAGCCTTATGATTTAGATAATATAACAGCAGGAGCATGGCTTCCCAAGAACTAGAGGAATCTTTTAAAACTGTTGGGTCTGATTTTCAAAAGTGTTCAGCACCCACAGTGCCAGTGGAAGTCAACAGGAGCCACATGTACTTGGCATCATGGATACTCAGGCCACAGAGGTGTCTAAAGTTTAGTAGCCCAAACTAAGGCACCCAAAATTGGAGACCACTTGTGAAAAATTGTGCCGTTAACAGTGTCACCAACCCCAAGCATTCAAAAATCACGAGTCAGGCCCATCCTAAATCATTAGATTGGCTTAAATCATTAGATTTTTAAAAATAATAAAAGTCAGGGTTGTATTTATTTGTCTTCTGGCCCTTGAGCCTCTGCGCTACATTCAAATCATGCTTATATGCTTCTCTTTTTAACCAGGAAGGCTAGAAACTTACATTTCTTTTTTTTAATGAAAGCTCAGATTCTTGTGTAATCACATGACTCCAGGAACTGGAGCTTTAAGAAAAATGTCAAATAGTATGAGACTCATGATAAAATTGGGAGAGTTGTCAATGGTGTGTTAATGGCCGCACAGAAAGTGGCAGACCTGGACAACTCATGATTCAGGTCCCCTTCTTTAGCCATTTCACCAGACTTTGTTTTAAACACCTCTCTTCTAAATATCCCCCTTTGATAAAGACAATATGCCTTTCCCCCCCTCCTCCAGATTTCTGCCCTGAGCCAAATTTGAACTTGCAGTGCTTGAATTCTAGGCCCATAGCATACTTTCAGAGCCACATGGATCTTATGAATACACTATTCTGTTAAATACTTGTATGATTTGGGGAATATACATAAGAAGGGATTCAAATGAGGAGAATGCATTTCTTAGCAGCGTTCTCCCTCCCCTACTAGAACTGCATCATAAAGAACCTGCAATGTCTTTAGCCCATTGTCTGCTGGCAACTTTGTTGTTTCTCCGATGCAGCTGTTCAATCTTTCAGTCACGCCATTCAGCCACGCTTGAAATTGGTCGACATTGGTCTTGTATTGCTCATGTTCCTTCGTTATCTTTTCAAGCAATTTAACTCTGCACTGTAACAAGAAACGTCCAAAACGGTGAGGCCAGAGCTTATATGTCTCTTTATAGGTTGCATTTTTAACTAGGAAAACAGAGTCCATTTCCTTTCACCCCCATGTCACTCAACCTTTTCAGGAGTTCACACCTCATCTCCAGTATGAGGACAAAAATATGTAAAGCTTTCTCCCATTCTTGGCTGTGCTGTAGCATCTCAACGTTTATTCAGAGAACAGAAGATGGCAAGGTCAGTGCCTTGCCTCGCCTCCCCTTTCCAAAGCTTCATATTTTTCATTAAAAAGCGGTATTATCCTTTCCCAACTTTGCTTTGAAACACAGACAATATATGGGGCCAGCCTACAAGCTATGGTGACAGCCTCCATGCTGGCAAAAAGTATAGGATTACTCTGTCTGATCATGCCTGGGGCATGTAAATTATTTCACAGCATTTGCCATTTAAACGACTATATTTGCAGCATTAGAAACTCTGCAATATTTTTAGCATCTATGGTAACCTCCAAAGACTTTGCTTTCATTGGCACAATATATAGGGCCTGGCAGTGTTTGGCTCTGCACAAACTAGGGACAGGGTGCAAGGAGACATCTCTCTGCACACATCTTGTGCCCCTATGCAGGGGCCAGAGACAGGGCTGGATCCTGGGATCTGGCGGATCTACACAGAGGCCAGGTCACTGGTCTAGGGGGAAAAGTGACTCAAAGCTCCCATCTGCTCTCCCCTGACCCTGGGGCTGCTCTGTGCAGACCCCTGCATCAAGCTGGAATAGTCTGAGGACTCCTCTATCTTGTGTCCTCTGCAAACAGGCCCAGCAGTCTGAAGACACCATGATATAGGAGCATTCTGGCCATGTCACCTCTCCTTCAGCCATGCCAGCAGCACGGAAGCAGAGAAATGCATGAGCCCATATGTCAGCTCCAGCCACCAGAGGATCACCCTTGTGCTGGGATAATCCTCCAGGGCCAGTCCCCCTTGCTTTAGGGCAAGACTGTCACAGTGGTACAATACAAAGCAGCTACACCACACTGGAGAATCTGCCCCACCGTGACAGTCTTTGCAGTCAGAAGGCAAAATTCTGATCTCAGTTACATGGAGTATTGAAAACTCTGTTGAAATGGGAGTCTGTCCTTTAAATTTCAGGGTGCATTTCTGATCCTGCAGGCTAGGGAGCTGCGTAGGGAAGCGTGTGATCTGGGCCTGGCCTAGCCTAGTGTGAGGGATCATAGACCTCAAATCAAGCCTTGCACATAGTGCGGCAGATCCCTGGCTGGTGTCCATCTGTATAGCTCAATGGACTTCGCTGGGGTTATTCTGATTTGCACTAGCTGAGGATTTGGCAGAGAAAGTGAAATGAAGACATAAATACACAAGGGCAGGAAGTGCAAACTGTAAAAACTCCCAAGCGGGAGGATTGAAATCTGATTGATAAACAGAATTATGGTGAAAATGTACTCCAGCATCTTACGGTAAAATTACAAAGGTTGATTAAGGAGGAGATGCACAGCTTAAATTGAGAAGTAGCTTAACCTCTGTCTGGGACAAGCTGTTCGACCAAAATGAAGCAGTCCAAGGCTTGGAAATTACTGCTGAAAATGTTACGATCCATCAGGTCATGTGATAAATGACACACATTTGAACAGACACAACACTGTGCTAAGCTATCATATGAAAAGCTAACCAAGGGCAGGCTGAAAACCTGCCAGACTGCTAGATGGGGCTACCTCCGAGTGCAACTTTTAATGAAGAGAAAGATGCTGCCATTTGCTCTGTCAGGCAACTCATTATTCTTTTCACTGAGAAGCCACACAAAAGGAGCATTAACTCTTGCCTTCTGCAGAAGCACTTGAATAATCAGAGAACATCTACCAGCCAAGATGTGGCATAGGGAGGAATATTTGTACTGACAAGAAGATAACAGATCCCAAGCAGGCTGCAAGATGAGGAATACTAAGAGATGACATTGTGAAGAATATATGCAGGTTTTTGGTTTCATATTCAGGACATGCTTTTGGTGCACCGTTACCCAAGAGATAAAGCATGAAGGTCTGCCCCATTCTCTGGCCTCTATGGGTATGTTTACACTGCACACTAAGCCCAGGTCTGTAGGACCCAGGTTTGTAGATGTGGTGTTTCCAAATCAGAGTTTGAGTGTTCACACTGTATTGTAAACCTTGCTTTACAATTGCTGGACCCATGTCTCAGAGCTGTGCTAACTCATCCATACAGCACTATGCACACCTTCTGACTCAGGTCTGCAGCCGGACCTGGGTCCGCAATGCAAAATAACAGGGCTTGGACTTGGATCACAGCAGGAATCAGGCTTTGACCCACTCCCCTAGCGGGACCCTAGGACCCGGGTCTTGAGCGTTTGCTGACTCGAGTCAGACTGATGTGCATGTGGACAGAAGTGGGGCTTGGGCTCAAACCTGAGTCAGAGCCCAGGTTTAGTGTGCAGTGTATCTGCCACTCCAGCAACAAACAGGGGCTGTAAGTAGCCAGCAAGCAACTGGGGGAGAATTCTCCTGGTGCAGGGACTCTGTTGGGCCTCTGTTGGCTTCCTACAAGCATTGGTACAGGAGGTGTGTGACGGCAGTTGTGGGGCTGGAGACAGAAGAGAATGTATTGGGACAGAGCTGTACAACATGCTACCATGGCCATTCTGGCTTGCGCTGCAAGCCACAGGGAGCTCTGCAGAGGATGCCATAACTTAGGGCTGCCTAAATTTTGCTAGAGGTTGTTTCAGCCCCTGAAGCAGCCCAGAATTGGGAGGGCGCCAAAAATGATTTGAAGCCACCCTCTGCCACTCTCTCCCTCTAATTCACATTGGATTGTCTGAGAGTAGAATGAAAGACTGAGCCAAGAACCTGTAGGTTTAATTTAAGAGAACCAACATGAATCAAAATTTTTGTATTTTGCACCAGCCTAGATTGAGTATGTGTTGAAACTTCATACATCACTACTGTTCCTGCTATACAAGGAAGAGAGGATGTCTCAGTGGTTATTTATACTTAGACGACATTCTTGGATAGTACTAATAACTCTTTTGGGGGGAGAGGGGGAGAGACGTGGAGTAGGGGAGAGAATTGGCTGCTGTGTGTAAAAATGTTACAACAACTGTAATTAAAAAAAATTCTGGTGAATATAATTTTTAATTTGGGAGTGTAAGGATACTCAGTGGCAGCAAGAAAATATGTTAACTCACTGGAGAAGTAATATCACAGTTAAAGCATTTGAGAAATGGAATCCACTTGCTCAGCCTGTGACAGAAACTGACAACTGCACAAGATCTAAAAAAGCTTCTTGAGTACTAGTGAAATTTACAAGTACCAGCAAGCTGTCTCCTGTAGCCAGCTTGGGAATTCAGCTGTCATTTGCAATTTACATGAAGCCTAGCCCCCCATCATGAGAGGGACTGAGACAACCCAGATTACTGGATCTCTTTCATTCAGTCCTCCCTCCCACTGTGAGAAGTAGCAAAGGTTCCTTCAGCTACCATTATTCACTTCCTAGCAAGACTCCCAAGCTGCCTCTAACCTTGGAATTAGCCAATGAGTCCCCCATTTATTTCAATCACAAAAACTAACATTTTCCACCACCCCTCCACCCGCAGCCTCCAGAGGTTTTTCAACTGGATTGTTTCATTTTGTCTTTTGGTGCAAGGTGGCATTTGTAGCTGCTTCAGCTGCCTTTTCTAGAGCCTCAGTTAGCTGGAGACATCAGCATGTATTTTATCTAAATACAGTGGGCCTGATTCTGATCTCTCAGCAGCAACAATCAGTGTAAATCTACGCTGGTGTCACACTAGCCTAAGAGATCTGACTCAGGCTCTCTGTATTCAGACAATTTGTTTGAGGGAACTGGCTAGTCCAAATATCAAACTGCACAACACAAATACTAGCTGTTCATGGATCAAGGACAAACCCTTGTTTAGAGGGAAATCACTAAACATTTAAATTGGGAATCTGGTGAAATTTATAATCCCAAGAGTTGAATTGCCAGGAACAAAAAAGGGTGTTTTTAACGAATGGATTTACTCTGCAACCTGACTTTGATTAAATGTTTCTTTAGATGTATTTATGGCTAGAAAGTGTGACTGCTGCAGGCACAGAATGGGGGTTTATAATTTTTTAAATATTTTAAATGAAAAAGTAACTCAAGTTCAACCTCATGAAAGATTCTAGCCCTGGAGACTCAAAGCTTCTGTTTCCCATAGAACCACAAACTTCCCCACATAGCCCCTCCAATGAGACTCCATGATCCCCTTGGATGATGACTTCTTGGGATGAGAGTGTCCACCAATCACCATGACCACCCAATCCTTGGCCTGGGTGGAGAAGTGGGAAAGAAGAGCAGGTGTCATGGTTGTGCAGGCAGATGATAGAGCCCATGTAATGGAGTTCAGTTTTATTAACTCCAATTGTTTGGATTAGTCAGTTATCAGACACTGGAATGGCCGTTCTTCCCTAAGGCAAATTCAAAGCCACTGATGTACAAAGGCTACTGTTCAGGTGGCTGGATATACCCTAGATATGTCCTTGATCTACTCTCATTACTCTAGAATCTTGAGCATCCCTACATGTAAGATTCTCCTACCCACTAAAGGCAAATCCTTGTCCCATAGCCAGATCCTTCCCACCAGCTGTGGAAATGAAGGGTATTGTCTCATCTCAGGTTTCAGAGTAGCAGCCGTGTTAGTCTGTATTCACAAAAAGAAAAGGAGTACTTGTGCCACAAGTACTCCTTTTCTTTTTGTCTCATCTCAAACCTTCACCCAAACCAACTATCAAAGTGAGTCACAGACATGAAAAGGTGAATTATAATGTTGACCATCCTCCTGTCTAATGACCACTGTACCTCTGGGATTGAGGGCAGGTGCAGGCTGGAAAATGAATTAGCATCTATTGAAAATCTTTTAGCTATTAGCGTTGGCTGCCTATTCTTTGTGTTGGAAAAGCATTAATTGCTTGCCAACTCTGAGATTATGATGTGTGAGTCTTGATCTGGGGATTTGTGTTATAGCTTCAAATGAGGGTGCAGAGTTGGGATGCTTCCTCATCTCCTTGGATGGATTACTTCGCATCAAGATCACTCTGAGATCTTTTATTTACCAAAGGGCAGGGAAGCATTTGCTTTGGGATTGCTTGTATTAATCTTGCCCTGTTAAGATCACTCAAACCTTCTGTGCACTATAGATACATTCTTTTCCCATGAACCATATTGGGGAACTCCTTGCTCTCATATCAGAAACACTAACAGTAAATAATACAGGATAGTAACTGGTGAGCATCCTAAACCCTCCTCTCTTTTATAGTTGCATTTTACCTGAGCTTCTGTCTTTATTTCTTCATATTCCACCTTCATCTTCTTCTGGACATCCTCATCGACACTCGGGTCACCTATCCTGTTAAACAAGGAAGCAGCTTCCTCCAGCAGCCTTTCCAGCAGGACTGACTGATTTAGGACATCATTCAACAGAACCTGGGAGTGGCTCAGCTGCCATTGCTTCTCCTTTAAACCGAGCTGCAGTTCTATGTCAGGCTCCAAGGTAACCTTCATGTTATGAATCCAGACGTAAAACTCATCCTGGGCTTTCAAGTATTCACTCCAGTGCAGCCACACCCATTCGATACGGCTGTTGGGGAAAGTGAGAAACAAGATACACGAGGTTCTCCCAGCACCAGTGGAGAGCGAGGGGAGTTCAAGATGCTTTAAAAAAAGTTGGTAATAAAGAATCAGATTCTCAGACAGGGTAAATCAGCCTAGCTTCTTTGACTTCAGAGTGTCACAATCCACTTCCCAGCTGCCCCTGGCTGTGGGAAGAAGTACCCTGTGCTAGCCCTGTGCCTGGAAAAGTTTATTTCTCAGGTCACTGGACTGGCGTATTGTGGGTAGATGTAGAGCCAAGGTTCCACCTACTTTCTGCTCCTTTCCAACATATGCATGGGACCCCCGTGAAGGCTCCTCTCTCTCCCACACAGCACAGGTTGTTAGAGCAGGGAGTAAGGTGGCATTGTCTGAGCGAATTAGACAAGCCACAGTCTGACCCAATATATCAAATACAGTTTTTGTGGAAACAGCATGTGTCCTACCTGTGGCAGTGAGTAATGTAGATGGCTGTTTCTTCCCACATGGCTTTAATGTCTTTCAGTTTGGCTAGTATCTCATGCTTTTCCTCCTCGCTGATACAGCGAAGAAGGGCATCTGCTTTTATCAGGACCAAATCCATTTTCACTCGACCTTCTGGCTCCAACGCACAAATTTTCTATTAGAAAACACAAAACTGAAAACATTGGAAAAAAGAGAGCCTGCCAGTGTGGTTATTGAATTAGAACTTTGCTTTCATATGGAAATCATTACATCCTTGCTGGAAAACTCCTACAAAATTTAATAGAAATAAGAACTTTCCTACTGGTTTTTTCAATATTCGTACAGGGTTTAATTAATGGAGAAATATATCCCTGTTGTAAAGTAGTTAGCACCACCAACAGAAAGTAGATCATTAACTTCTGTAGGTTTTCATGGTAATTTCTACGCAGCCCTGTTGGGTTTGTGCCTATTAAGTGCTATCGGACTTGCCTGTAACAACAGTGTCTCCACTACTGCTACAGATCTATTGTACTGCATAACCACATGATGTCTAATTCACTTTCTTGGAGTAAGTGCAGAGGAGACACTATTCATGGGAAACATTGAGCAAAGCCAGTATTGTAAGTTGCACCAGAACATGCCATGGGAGCTGCACCAAAAAGCAGTTTGTTGCAAATCACAGAAGACATACTCTGAGCCACCCTATAAAAAGAATAGAGAATTACATCTCTGCTATCAAATTCTATTTCCACACAAAAACACGTTGTGTATCAGTTAAGGCCCCGTCACCTACATGCATACCTAACACAAAACCTACAAGCAAGGAAATGAAAGTTGAGCCACCTAACACTGTGTATCTTCTACTCTTCCACCCAGAGACAAACCTAACCCTTCGCACAACCACCCCACCCCACACACCACCTTAATTCTGTCCTAATAGTGTTGTCAGCCTTCCAGCAGCACCTTCCCACTATCAGGCAGAACACTAGACTTCCTTTCCCTGCTGTCCCTCCTCACAGTTCTGGGAAACCACACTCATTCATGGTGGGGGAAGGGGTGCCAAAAGGAAAATGTTGAGACATTCAAAATCTGAGGTCACTTTTGAAGACGTAGGCCTAAGTGATTTGTCCGGAGTGATTTACCTATTACCCATAAATACATCATTTGATTATTTACTTGTAAAAAACAAAAACAGAGCACAGGGGAAAATAGAAACCACACCCAGCAAACAACAGAAAGATTCAAAACCAAAACTTAGTCCAGGCTTCAGTCTTGTTCCTGCTTGAAGTGACTTGAAAGCAAATGAGCCCAGGATTGAGAAAGCTGTGGTTGGAGCTGGCACTTTTTTAACAACTACTTTCTTTGGCTGGCATTTTTGTTAGCAAATTAACAGAAAATAAATCATAGGGAGGAAGCCTGAATAAATGCAAGCCAACTGGAAAAGAGGCACTTGGAACAGATGTTTTTATTTAAAAAAAGGCAGGCCAGAAGGAGACATCAGCTAGGTGGCAGAGAAGGAAGAGGGGAAAGGAAGGCAGAACTAAAGAAGAGCCACTTGCTTTTTGTTTAATAATAATGATGGATTTCCAATATCCAGATTGAAAAAGCTACTATAACAAGGATTTTCTATCCGTTATGACCCTGTTCCAAAGTCCAACAAAGGCCTCAGACTTTAGATCAGCTCAGGTAAGATCATCACAAACCACACAATCTTCATTCTTGTGCTCTGTAATGTCAACAGAACCCCTTAATAAACTGTCTCCCACAGCACTGACTTTCCTGAATTCTCTGCATGCATTATGATGTTGTGTGTATCAACATTCCTTATGCAAAAGGTAAGGGCTATGCTCATCCAAAAGCAGAAACAAATCCACAATGAAACAGGAACTTCCAGCCTTTGTGACGGCTATGCAAGTCTGCCCATCACCACCAGCTCGCTGATGAGTCTCTATGCTAGGCCTGGTACATGCTCCAACCCACAATGAACCCCATTTGAGAAAATGGTCCTGAAAATACTGCAATGCCATTATATAAACCACCCCATCAGGAGTGCCATTGTCAGTGCTAGTCATCCCATCTCAAAAACAGAGGGGGTTCAAAGATGGGATGGGGGGCAAACATGACTAGATGCACAGAAAGATGTTCATCTGAAGAGAAACAGAGAAGGCTGTTTCATTCAGAGAACAGGCCTATCACACGAAAATATGAAAGAGGTATAGAAAATAAGCTAGTGTGATGGGGTATACAAACCCCACACTGGGGAACACAGGGTTAATGAGCTATTATGGGCTCAGCTGGCCCTGCCTTGCCACACCTGTGAGAGATGTGAGACTTGAAGGGAGGATTTTAAAAAGGTAAAACAAAGCACAGTTGGTGGCAGAGCAGACCTTGTGGGAACTCCTCAGACCAGTGTGGCCCAACAGCTACTCCCTGATGAAAGGGACGACCCGATGCTGATCCACTTTTGCTGGGACTGTTCTTCCATGTTAGCCTGTGAGCCTTGTCGGGACCACAGGAGCTTAACAGAAGCCTTCTGAAGAAAGAGCCTTACCACATCTGTGGGACAGTCCATTTGTGTTCATTATTCTTGTGTTTGTTGCAACCCTGAAAGGAGCAGCCTGCCCAGAAGGGTGAGCCTCTTATGACTGGACGGGCACAGTGGAACACTCAGGCATCTCAGAGCAGAGGCCCAAGTCAGTGCAAAGGCCCAGCCTGGGTGTGCCCTGGGGAAGGATGCAGTGATACTAGTCTCATCCTACTGCCCCACTATAATAGTGAATGGTATAGCTGGGGTAGATAGGAGCAGCCAGTTTTCTCAGTGTTCAAGAACAAGAGACATCGAATGAAATTGAAAGGCAACACAATTAAAATGGATAAAAGGAAACACGATTTTTTAAACACACAAGGCATAATTCATTTGCCACAAAATCTGAGGACAAGAGATTAACAGGATTATACAAAATATTATCTGTCTACATAGATAATGCGCAGATTCACAATTCCATTAAAAAGAGGAGAGCTATAACCCCACTCACTGACAGGGTTTAGGAAGAAACTTGCCCTACAGACAGATTATTCCCTAACTGTCCATCCCTGGGATTCCGGTACCTTTCTTGATAGCATCTGATGTTACCCAGGGTTTCTCAGAACCCAAAACAGTGGTAACTTAACTGTCTCTCTCCGGGCAGGGTCAGGAATAAATCAATGGGGGGCACAGCTCATCCAGCTGATAAACAATTGATACAAACCAGGAGTGCTTTCATCTAAAATTACCTTTTTTATTACATCTCAAATGTGTGCGCACGTGTGCACACAAACACGCACACAGCTGCAGTAGGGCTAGAGCAGAGGTTCTCAAACTGTGGTCTCTGGACCACTAGTGGTCCGCAAGCTCCATTCAGGTGGTCCACAGATAGTTTCCTCCAAGGTGCACGCCTGGGCACACAAGAGAATGAAGGGCCACCCACCTAATTAGTGGAGCCACACAGGCGTGGCTCCACTAATTAGGTGTCTGGACCCTGGAGAAGACTCACATGTAAGGTGAGGTGGTGGCCTTGTGGGGAATAGAGGGAAGGTGGGAGGGGGAAGTGGGATGAGAAGAGGGGATGGGGGGAATTTGGGACTTGCGGGGCTGCGGCGGCCAGAGAAAGAGGCGAATTTCCCCAACTCCAGAGCTGCAGCTGCTGGGGAGAGACGGCCCTCCTTCCCAGCCTCCGCTCTGTGGCTGCTGTGGCGGGGGAGAGACCCCACCCCCTTCCCTGCCCCAGCTCGGGGGCTGCCACGGCAGGGGAGAGAGGGCACATCCATCGCATTAGAAAGGTAAGACTACTGATATTAAAATATGAGTTGTGTGCTTTTATTTGTAGAACAAAAACCATTAATTATTATTCTTTTTTTTATATATATATATAGCGCTTTTATCCAAAGCGCTTTACAATAGTTGGCTAACGGTACAAACAACATTTGGAAAGATCATTAAGTGGTCAGCAATTTTCAAGTGGTCCGTGGAAAAAAAAGTTTGAGAACCACTGGGCTAGAGCATTTCAAAACAAGTATATTTCCCTACAGTTAAGAAATGGTTTTGAGGAATCAGTGGCCCGCCTCCCAGGGGGCCCCGCCTTCCAGCTAGCTGCTGGGGAAGTTAGCTGTTAGATCCTTGCCCAAAGAAAGCTTCCTCGGAATGCTCCGAAGCATATTCTTTCACCTAATCTTTTATAGCTAAACTTCAAACAAAGCACACAACCTATAGTGACTCAAAACTACGCATTATCTCTTATCATCAAAACATTTCTAGTCATAGCAATGTGTCTGGGGCACTTAAAACCTAGGTCACTATTCACTCACTCTCTTCCATACTTGTTCACTTTCTGCCCCATCCTCCCATTCTGATTAAAAAACTGCAAATATGCAGCTGTCTGACCTGGCCTCATAAAGGCCCAAGATTTTCCTAGCTATGTGATGTTTGGTTTTCAGCAGGCAGTGGCTGAACATACAAAATTGCTGACTGCAGCATTATCAAATTCTGGGGTAACAATGGTATCTTCCCCTGTCGGAGGCAGGACGTGGGATGAAATGGGCTACTGGTCTCATCTGGTAGCATCGTTTTCTGCACTGCATTGGGTGGTTGCAAACCCCAGTCTTGTGACTGCGAGAAGCAACTAAACCTCCATTTTAGCATGCACAAATGAATGAGTGCTGGGTGCAGCAGCTGAGATCTCAGTCTAGTAAATCAGGATTGCTGCTAGTCTTCCAAATACACATGAAAAGTCTGGAAGCATCTAATCTAACAACAGGATGTAACCCCCACCCCCTCACATTCTATTCCCTTTTCTTAAGGCAGCAGTAAGTGGCTTGCAAAAGAAGAAGCTGGAGAGAATGCTGAAGAGATCCTGCCCAAATGGGACCAAACTTACAGCTCGTGAGACTATTTTCATGCCCTATCCCACCTTGATCATCTCCTAATGGCAGCCTCTCCATGACTCCTGGCAGCCTCTGCAGTGCCAATGCCACTTGTGAATATGTCTCTCAAAAACGCAATATCAGTCTTCCCCTACCTCAGTCTCTCTTAGCCTGGCTTCCAGGGCAGACCGAGGTCCCTTGGTGTTATCATTGATCCGCAGTCTCTCCTGGATGGCTTTCATCCAGGCTTCTGCATTCTCCACACTCATGTCAAATTCATCCTGGGGCTGCTGAGTCATTGCATTAGTGGAAACTGAAAGGATAAAGAAATGAGGAATTAAAAACAAACAAACAATTCTCTTCTCAGGAAAGTCTCTCACAGTCTTAAGGAGCAGGGAAAAGAGGAAAATAACTTTACTGATCTCTTTTTGATTAATGGCATCAAAATGCACAACCCACAGTAGTCCTACATCTCTATGTGAGACTCAACAGAAGTGAGTATGGAGTAAAAGCTCAAACTTAGAGCTTCTAAAATGAAAGTATACACAGGAACAAGATGAAGTTGGGGCACTCCTTTAAGCTCTGTGATTTGGGCTGACATTCAAAGGGATAAGAGTCACTGCATTTATTTGAAAACCAAATTAGGCTAATTTGGTGCTTGTGAAACGTACCAGACTGGACACTAATGTCCTTTGCATTTTCACAGAAAATGCACAGTACAGGCAGCGGGAATATAAATACGTCCATCAACATGACTCTCTCTAAGCCCATTTAGGGCTCAGCCCTGCAATGTACTGAGCACTTGGCCCTGACCTAGCCAAGCACTTGAGTGTGTGCTTAACTTTAAACAGAACTGTCTCAGTGAAGTTGGCCAGATCAAGCCAAAATACTCAGCACCTTGCAGTTAATCCACTCTGCTGAAACTTCTAAGGAGGCAGACAGTCAGAACAAGTTGTGGTGATGGTTTTGTGATACGAACCCCATTCCTGCAGGAAGTAGGCGGAGACAGCTAACACAGATCACTAGTCAGTCATCAGATGGGAACATCTTTCAGTGCCTATGCACTTTGGGTGGATTTGAACTGGGGACTTATAGATAAAAGGCTCCGTGGACTAGAACCAAAGTCAACATAAAGAGGCTCCTGGAGTTCAATGGGTTTTGGATCAAGTCCTACACCCACTGCCAATGCCTGTCAGCCAGTTTCTCCCTAATGAAAATGTCATGCCTATTTGTTATCCACAATTGAATGCCTTTCTTTTAAAGGTCCAGAGGTAATTACTGAGGCTCCATTTTTGCCACTGTTACTCTGACCAAGTAGTACTTTACTCGTTCCCACTGATTTCCCTGGGACTGCTCCCATGCAGTCCAGTACTGCGCAACGTGAGCAAGGGGAGGCAGAGTATGGCCCTTGGTGAATCCAGCCCAGGATTTCTGATAACATCTTGAAATTGGAAGACACCCTGATCATAACCACTGAGGGGGGGAGAGTGACCTGTTTATATCCCCATCCTCCACTTCCTCTATACACCTCCACCCCTAGCTTTTCACTAGCCTGCTGCTGTTCCTCTCAGTGTGGTGGCAGGGCATGAGCATTCTCACACGCTTGTCACAGCTGCAGCATCACCCTGAATTGGGGGCCAAATGTGCACTCCTCTGTGCTCATGGGGGTAGCTGTGCTGGAGATGGGATTCACCCTAGGCAAGGGAGTAATACTGCTACTACCCTCCACTGCGAGGTCTCCTGGTGGAGGGCACAGGCCAGGGCTTGGTAAGAGCCCGCAAAGGCAAAGGCTGCCCAGGGGAGACACTGGCTCGCTCCATTTCCCAGACAGCCTGACCTGCGTATACCCTTGGTAGTTGTGGCAGCTGGGTCCAAGCCCCACAATAAAGTAGGGGATGTGGGTGGGTTGGCCTGCTACGCTCTTACTTCTACTGGGCCCAGTTTGACAAGCTGACCTACCTAGCAGACCAGGTTCACATAAGGACTGGTGCTCAGCGGAGGCGATGGAAGGATTGTGCGTGGGAAGGATTTGGCCTGCGTAGGAAGCCTCTAGGAAAGGAAATGGGTAGTCCTAGGTTGCACAAACCCTCCTGTGACAGAACCAGGAGTGAACTCATTCTCAAGGTGCAGGCCAACTGAGAAACCTGTCTTGGAAAATCAAACCTAGTTCTCGTAGAAACGGTTTAAGAAATATCTGTCAGCAGGGCTGGACAACAAATGGTCCTATCTTATATATGTTCTATGAGTTGTCCAAACCATCTGGACACACGTGAAGGAAGACTTATGGGCTTCAGTGAGGACTGAGGCACTGCTCATGCTACTCTGTGTAGTTTAGTTTGAGGGATGAGCCAGAGGCACAATCCTACAGACACTTGGGTCTGGTGTGACTGGAACAGCCTCCCGTCTGAGATCTATAGAGGTGACTCTTAGAACAATTTTTATATAAAGATTCTAATTTATGTATGTATTAATTTATAAAGCGCATTGATAATGGAGAAATCTGTGACAGCATATGTGAGTAATAATTAATCATAAGAAATCAAGGTGCAAATAACAAAGCACTGAACAAAGCAGTCACCCCCTGTGGGACAGTAAAGGCAAAAGAGAGGAGAATATTCCAAGATACTGAGAGAGAGGCAGTCTATCTGGCTAACGCAGGCCAGCTCCTCAGACATATCCACGGGTTATAAAAATTATTTGAGGGCTGAGTTTTAGTAATTTGGTAAGTGGAAAATATTAGAGATGGGCCAAAACTGGACCCATTTAGCTGATCCACTTTTCCCATTCCTACCTCGCCCCTCCCCACAGCTCTGACCTCATCTCTTCCCCCCAGAAAAAATAAACCTTGGACACTTAAATAAATAGGGATCAGGTCAGAAACAACCCTGATTTTACCAATAAAATACTGAGCCAGATACGGAGCTGTGGCTAAGCGCTGCTCAGCACAGCTCAGGAGAAAGGATATAAAGGTAGCTTAATCACACATGTGCACTCGCAAGGCCATGGACCTACCGGGCTCTCAGTCTAGTCCCTTGTATAAATTAGAGCAGCCAGAGGCACCGTTCTGGCTGCAGGGGATCATTGGGGCATAGGGATGCCTGGCTGTGCTCTTATTTCCCTGGCCATACCTCTGCACAACCGCTGGAATGGTGCTGGTGTAAAAGCTGTTCTACATCACCTGAATAATCCCTTGTCTCAAGGATTCAGTGGCAGGCTTAACCGGGTTTAGAGTCAAAGCAGCACAAGCACCTGCCAAGATTGGTGTAGGCATACCTGATTCTGTCTCAGAACAGGGGGGTGGACTAGATGACCTCTCAAGGCCCCTTCCAGCCCTACATTTCTATGAAACCAGCTTTCATGTACCAGAGGATCTGGTCCTCTATCTGCATCATGTTCTCTGAATTTCCTAAAGTACTTTTTTTTTTTAATTTATGCATCTAGTTTAACTCTCTTTCAAACAGGTTTAACAGCCCTCATCGGGTATTGTGAGGTTTAATTAGTTAGTGAGATCCTTCAAAGTCACTCTTTAAGTGCAATGTATTTTTGGCAATATTATCATTATTTTTCCAAGTTTCCCAATATACTTTTTTTCTCCCTGCGAAGCCATTCTGCTTTTTCTAACTTAACACATTTTTCATAATTGATCCCTTTCTTAAACATACTTTTAAACCAAACATTCATAGTGCACTGGCTTTTAAATGGTTTCAGTATGTCTTGAATTCCTGTGCTCATGTACTACTTGACTCACTTCCAGAACCAAGCTCTCTGACAAATAAAAAGAGAGGGAAAGAAAAGCGCTCCAGGAAAGTTAAATCACTCGCCAGGAGGGACAGTATTTTCCAATTATTGAAATACTTCAAGCTTTTCATAACTCTTTCCATTTGGAAGAGGTCAGGGTTCTGGGTTTGCACATGAGAAGTGTTTTTAAAACACTGCAGTGTGTCAAATTTTGTACAAATGCACAAGTGTGGAAACTATTGTGGTTCTGGAAATTGTTTGGTACTTGGGTTCTGGGGTAATTTAATAACTGCTCAGCTGTCCTGGATATTGTAAGGAGAGTTCTGAGAGAGAGAGAGAGAGAGAGAGAGAGAGAGTTGTAGAGGAGCATAAGTCTTTTGAAGTGGAGATGGAATTAGCATATACTACTGTAGAAGTGACACATCAATCTCCACGATTCCAAAGCTGAGAGTTCTTGGCATACTAAGGGCTTGTCTACACTACAGCACAGGGTCGATCTAAGATACGCAACTTCAGCTACATGCGCAGTGTAGCTGAAGTCGATGTGCTTAGATCTACTTACTGCGGTGTCTTCACTGCGGTAAGTCGACAGCTGACACGCTCCCGTCGACTCCGCTTGTACTTCTCGTTCTGGTGGAGTACCGGAGTCGATGGAAGAGTGCTCAGCGGTCGATAAATCAACCCACACTGGATCGATCACTGCCCGCCAATCTGGCGGATAGTGTAGACAAGCCCTAATAAATTTACTGCTCTCAATCATGCTACTATTAGCACATACATCCCTATATAAAGGACTAGATTACTTCAGGTGGAATGGTACTCACAGCAGAGCTAAATTTGGTCCACTTTGAGTAAGTGGAGAAACTCTTGAGATTCTGGTAAGCATTAGCTGTACCCCAGCAATCTGTAGCTTAACCATTTTTTGGGGTTCAGGACATTAACCCTAGAACCTTGAACATCTTCCAAGGCAGTTTTTTTCTGTACTATTTGTGGTGAATGTTTATGACCATCAGGAACTGTTTGTCCAAACTAATGTACTGAAGAAAAAACACATGCTGGGTGTTCTTGGAACAATCATGTCCATTTCCTGCTTAAAGTTTATGGCTATAGACAACTGGTTGTCACACGGGTGGCAGAGTGTAGAGCATTTACTTGCAGCACTGCCATTTCCTTTCCTCTCCAAACAATATCCACTCTCAAGGGAAACCCATAGCTACTTGACAAACCCAACTGCCACCACGTGATCACAACAGCTATTCTTCAGCTTAACTGACCCCTACCGTGAGTCACTGAACATCAGAACGATAACACAGTTTGTTGGATCTGTTCACCAATTCATAGTAAAGCTAATTCTTTCCAGCACAAAGATCTGCTTTAGGCTTGGTCTACACTAGAAAATAAGGTCAATTTAACTACATCGGCCAAGGGTGTGAAAAAGCCACACCCCTGAGCAGCATAGGGAAGCTAACCAAAGTCCCTGTGTAAACAGTACTAGGTCAAAATGGAAGAATTCTTTCATCAATCTAGCTACTGCATCTCAGGAAGGTGGATTATCTAACTGAATCCCTCTTGTTCTCATAGGTAGCGGCTACACTCAAGTGCTGCAGCTGTGCCGCTGTTGTGTTTTAAGTGTAGACAAGCCCTTAAACTCCAGTGGGAATAAATATAAATGTAATTAATAAGATTGGGACTTTTCAGCTTGGAAAAGAGACGACTAAGGTGGGATATGATAAAGGTCTGTAAAATCATGACTGGTGTGGGGAAAGTAGATAAGGAAGTGTTATTTACTCCTTCTCATAACGTAAGAACTAGGGGTGACCAAATGAAATTAATAGGCAGCAGGTTTAAAACAAACAAAAGCAAGTATTTCTTCACACAACGCACAGTCAATCTGTGGAACTCTTTGCCAGAGGATATTGTGAAGGCCAAGACAATAACAGGGTTCAAAAAAGAACTAGATAAATTCATGGAGGATAGGCCTATCAATGGCTATTAGCTAGGATGGGCAGGGATAGTGCTCCTAGCCTCAGTTTTGCCAGAAGCTGGAAATGGGCGACAGGGGATGGATCACTTGATGATTACCTGTTCTGTTCATTCCCCTCTGGGGCACCTGGCATTGGCCACCATTGGAAGACAGGATACTTGGTTAGGTGGACCTTTGGTCTGACCCAGTATGGCTGTTCTTATATAATATCCCCTCACTTTATAAAATTGCTTTTACACTTCCATAATTTCCTGTTCTAAGAAGCCATTTGCAGAAGTATGGACCAATAATTTTCCTCTAAAAGGAAGCTGGACTTGTAAATAAATCAAAGCTAAGATCCAGGATTACTCCCTTTTTCACTTCAGGGGTGGCAACCAGCAGAATTTTGACATTTTAAATCTTCAAAATTTCAAAGTTTTAATTTTGAGGGGGAAAAAGGAGATCCTTTTCCTTTTAATTGCAAAATCTCCCACTCCCCTTTATTCTGCCACCTCGCTCAAGTAGACATTATCCTGCTGTAATTCGGCCAGATTAGTAAAATGCAGGAGTAAGTAAGGGCACTCCTAATTTCTTTTTATGACCAGTGAAACACTGTACAATATCTGTCTTAAGTATTTATATGGCCCCCATCATCACAGGATCTGAGTCTCTCACAATCTTTAACGTAGGTATCCTCACAACATCCCTGTGAGGTAAGGCAGTGCTATTGTCTCCATTCAGCAGATGGGGAACTTGTTATAATATGTATAACAAATAGCCACTAGGGGGAGCAGGCAGATAGTCGGATAACAAAACGTGTGGCTGTTCCAGGTTGTGGTGGGTGTGTTGTTGGAACCTGCTGAAAGTGTGGAGCTATTGCAAAGTTATATACTAGTTGACTGAATAAACAGACAGTCAATACTCAAAGAAGCTGCAGTGCATATGGCTTACAACACAACAGAACTGAGGCACAGAAAGGCTAGGTGACTTGCCCAAATCACACAGGAAGTCTGTAGCAGAGCAGGGAGTTGAACCTAGGTCTCCCAAGTCCTGGACTAGTGCTCTCATCCCTGGACCATCATTCCTCTAATATGCTAATATGGAATCCTCAGAACTAAGCGTATCTTCTCCTTCTGCAATTGCCAGTAAAAGGTAACTAGTAGCCTACCTGCAACCTTCAGATTATGAACTTGGAACCCCTTCTGGTGAAACTGTCCAGACTAGATTTCCAATTTCTGCTCAGCTCCCTAAAATAAGAGTTACACCATCAGTCAGCCAAGGGAAAAGCATTGCAAGCCAAGCACATTAGAATCATAGCCCCTGGGGCTAGGGTTTACGTAATTAATTAAATCACACCTGTCTGCTAAAGACTGCACATCCCCACAGTTCACAGCTGGGTGCCATGCAAGGGTACTGATACTATTGACCAATAATGTTCTACAGTGTCTAGGTCTTGGCTGGGACTGGAACTGCAGCTGTGTGAACAATTTTTAGTGAATAACGTATCTGATAAATTTCACCCCTTTTGCTGGTCACGCCTTGCATGTGAACAATCTATGATTTTCTCACATATGTGTGCTATTCAAAATTATTTTGCCAAATAAATTCTGCAAATTATTCTTGCTCGGCAGATTGTTCTAACACCCAATTCTAATTCTAATTGGATCACCCAATACTCCAGCTGTGCTGATTAGTTTTAATTAGACCCAAAGGTCACATGGTAATCATGGTTACTGTCCTCTGACTGGATGAGAGTAACTCTTATTATTAATGTATTAGTATTTATTATTTGTACTGCAGTAACGCCTAGTATCCCAGGCCCCCATTGTGCTAGACACTGTACAAAGAGAATAACTTACACAGCACCCTACAATGAGCCTGGACGCTTTACGGAACAAATTAGATAAACCCCCTGCCCTGAGGAGCTTATAGTCTAAGTACCAGACCAGACGGAACAAGTGAAAGCAGCAAAATAAAGTGCCTGTAAGTATGGGGATAAGAAATGATGGACAAGGGGCAACAAGGCTTACATGGACACATATATTGGTGTGAACATGCCCCGACAACGCTAATATACATCTCACAACTCATCTTCCTCACTTGGAGCCAGAACCACTCATCCATAGCGGGGACTAGACATTTCAGAATCTAGAAATATGCCTGAAGCCACCAAGTTCAGATCTTTATCAGATCCAAATGTTCTCAATGTTTGAGTGTTTGGAACTGGGACTCTTCGCTTCAGACCGATCTTATTAAAAGAACTGACTTTGAACCTAATATGCTAACTGCCTATCTCTGTCTGGTGATGGGGAGCACTCAGCACACAACTCTGAAATCAGTGGCCTTTGTAGGTAACCTTCAAGTATATATTAGAAATATGAACATTTACAACTACTAAACACCTGCTCAGAACTTATATGTCAGACCTGATCCTTAATAGGATATCAATGCCTTTTCCCTCTTTAAAAAACAAAAACTTGAAAAATAAATTTAAGTCCTAATTTTTGCAAATCTTAAAAAAACCTTCATCTTCATGGAAATGAAACTGGCAAAGTTTGCCACTGTTTGGTTTTTAATTATTTTTGAGTTAAAATTAAAATGTAGGTCTGTGGGAATGACTGTCCTATGGAAGAGGGAGTCTGCAAACACAGCCCTATTCTAAACACTGCATTCAAAGCTTAAAATAATTATGTGATCTCTAGAGGATCAAAGCTCATGATCATAAATACATGAACCTGCTTCTATTTACACTACCCAGTGACGGTTTTTTAAGAATAGCATATAACTGCTCCAAGCCCTAAAACATTGGAACCCTCTCAAGAGCACATACTCCAGGGTAACTAAAGTTGCATCTAGAGAATTCAATAATTCAGACGTTATTCATAACAATATCTGTGTTGAGCTGATGCCAGGGCTTTCTGTTACAAAAATGGCATCGCTTTGTGTTCAAACAAACCCAGACTCTAGAGCAGAGGTGGGCAAATTACGGCCTGTGGGCCACATCTGGCCCACGGGACCGTCCTGCCCGGCCCCTGAGCTCCCCACTGTGAAGGCTTGTCCCCGGCCTCTCCCGCACTGTGTCCCCCGCACCCCGCAGCCACGCCACCGAGCGGGCAGCACTGTAGGTGGCGGGGCTGCACTCTCATGCAGGGCAGCACGGCAGCGTGTCTGGCTCTGGCTGGGCGGCGCAGCAGCCAGACATGCTGCTCCGAGCAGCCTGGTAAGGGGGCCAGGAGCAGGGGGTGGTTGGATGGGGTGAAGGTTCGGAGGGGGCTGGGGGGGAGCGGGACAGGGAACAGGGGGTGGTTGGATAGGGCAGAGGTTCTCGGGGGGGAGGTTATGGGGGGGGTTAGATGGGGGTGGGGTCCTGGGGGGCGGTTAGGGGTGGGGGTCCCAGGATGGGGCGGTCAGGGGACAAGGAGCAGGGGCGGTTGGCTGGGTTGAGGGTTTTGAGGGGGGCAGTCAGGGGGTGGGAAGTGGGAGGGGGTGGGGAGGGGATGGGGGCAGGCTGTATGGGGAGGCACAGCCTTCCCTACCCGGCCCTCCATACAGTTTCGCAGCCCCGTGTGGTCCTCGGGCCAAAAAGTTTGCCCACCCCTGCTCTAAAGTAAAGTAAGGTTTGCCTACATCCCAGGTGCAGTAAACGACCGAAGCTGGCAGCAACCTTATCCCCAAGCTCTTTCTTCAGAAACTGAATAGTCCACTGCAAACCGTAAATAGCATCTCAATTAATTTTGAACGGTTGAGAACATTTCTGGAATTGAGTAAAATAGACTGCCTTCCTGTGACTCATTTTTGCTGAACTCTAGCAGTTTCCATAGCTTAGTCACCCTCCTACCGTGCCTGTATGCCAGGCACTGTGGGTCAGTAACAGAGCAAGCATATGCTTTCAATCCCAAAGACTATTCCTATTAGCCACTGGAGTTTGCGGTTATGCTCAGTTCCACCAAGAGACTGAAACCCCAACCGAAAGTTCTGTTACTGTGTAGTCTGATACTTTTACAGTCAGGGAAGAGGTTCTATATGAGAAGCCGCACTATCTTATCCAGTAGAGCATTAACTAGGGTTGTAAACCTAACAAAGGATCCAATCCTGATCCCCCTGAAGTCACTGCTGGTTTGCCGTTGATTTCAGTGGCGGCAGGATTGAGTCTAAAGTTTTGTGTCAGCAGTCCCTTTCCGGTGAAAATGTTCTTGGAGCTATTTTAAACTGGAGCTGTGATCCCCGATAACTGCTGCTGCTGAGCAATGAAAGTAAAGCAAACATTTAACACTTCCTACTCCAGGGGAATTCAACTTTGCTAACCTTTTGCAAATGTAATAACTTATATGTTAATAACTATGGGCATGGCTACACTTGCAGATGTAGAGCGCTTTGAGTTAAACCCGCCTTCGTAGAGGGCGGTAGGGAAAGCGCTGCAGTCTGTCCACACTGACAGCTACAAGCACACTGGCGTGGCCACATTAGCAGCTCTTGCAATGGCCGCAGAGAGCAGTGCATTGTGGTAGCTATCCCAGCATACAAGTGACTGCAACGTGCTTTTCAAATGGGGTGGGGGTGGGGGTGGAGTGTGACAGGGAGTGTGTTGTGTGTATGTGGGGGGAGAGAGAGTGGGTTTTGAGTGGTGCTGAGAGCGTGTCAGCATGCTGTCTTGTAAGTTCAGACAGCAGCAGACCCACCCTCCCCCTGCCTCCCTCTCTCACACACAGCATTGCACAGTCATGGTTGCTTTGTCTCGGAGCAGATAAGCAGCCAGCTGTCAGAAACGCAGCTTTCAAAGGGCACATCCGCATTCCTGCAGTGAGTTCAAAACAATGACAAGAGTGGCCACTTGATTTAAGGGGATTATGGGATGTTTCCGGAGGCTGATCAGAGCGCAGTAATGCAACACCTCGTCCACACTGGTGCCGCAGCACCCCAGTGGGGGCGCAGCAGATGTTATTCCACTCGCCAAGATGGAGTACCAGCAGCGCTGTAGCCGCGGAGTCAGAGCGCTCTACGTGCCTTGCCAGTGTGGACGGGTAGTGAGCTATTGCGCCCGGGGCTCCTGTATTGCGCTGTAACTCGCAAGTGTAGCCAAGCCCTGAATCTGGGATTTTCAGTGATGGCTCCTAAAGGAGTTAGATGTTCAAATCCCATTGAATTTCAATAAGTATGAGGGCCCACATCCTCATATTTTGGTGCGTCAACTCTCATTGAAATCAAAGCTGAAATCAATGGGAATTAGGAATCTAAATACCTTTGAGGATCTGGGCCTTCATGCCTAATTTCCTTAGACTCCTTTGAAAATCCTGTGCTAAATATTATGGGGCAGATCCTCAGCAGTTAATTGTCAGACTCACTGAAGTCAATGAAGCGATAACAATTTACACCAGCTGAGGGTCCATCTATATATAGATACATCTAGATATACAAGCACGTTTGTAAATTCAAAAAACGATTAGCGTTGCTGAGTGATGATTAAATGATTAAATCACATCATTCACAAATCTCAAGCACTTAAAATAAGGACATGGATAGTTAAGAATATTACAGATCTTATATATCCCACCTAAATAATTTTTTCTTTATTACAGTAATGTATATTCCACCACAACATGACAATCTGAACTCTGACCCAAAAGAAGTAATAGTCTTTTACCAGTAATCTCAAAGCACAAACAAACACTGTGTCTCATTAATGTGAACATAGGTAACTTGCTTTTTTTCAAAAGGGTTTTGTGTTGTATCAACTATTCCCCACCCCACCGTTGCCAACCCACAGAGTGTGACCCAATAGTTGTGCTCTGGCAACGCATCTAAGATATGCAAACCACAAACTGAGAAACACCGACCTAGAAAATAGGTAAGAAGGAAAATCTGAATATTGTGTCTGTGGGGCAGTACTACTGTTAAACTGAAGTGGAACAGAGCCTCTGACAGACACTTCCTGCACAGGGCTCACTAAATGCAAATGGTGAAGCTATAGTCAAATTATGTTCTATATTTGCAAGTGTTATTAAGTTTCCTTAATCCTTTAGCTTGCTCTATACACACAGGGCCATATCTTGCACAGTGGTCTGATAATACTGAACTAGTGGCACTATCCATAGGAGGTGTAGTGTATTGTGTGTTAAATTGGAAAAAGCTAGTGAGTTACACTATTTCATTGACATTTTCCTTGTGAAATACACTAACAACGTTCCAGGAAATCTAATCTAGAAAGAAAGTTGTAAGGTTTGCCTGCATATCACCTACATGAAGGTCAGTAGAAGAGGTGTGTCAAAGCCAGAACTATTTATACATCTTTAGGAGATCTCAGATCAAACAGGATCTGGATCTGAACTTCTGGTTTTCATTTTGCAGAAACAAACCCATCCCTTAATTCTGTCCATCTGGAATTATAAAGATCTTGTGACTTTAAGGTCAGACTGCATTGCAAACCTAAGGAAAATTATCCACGGCTTCCAGGAGTCCCGATTTGGCCAGGATTGTCCTAGGTTTTAAAACTCAATCCCCAGTAATTTCAGTCCCAGCTACTGTTCTAGGTCTGTAGCGTTGCTATGTCATACCTTCCTGAATCACAGCCTCTCCTGGCTGTTCAGCAGCACAGCCTATTGACTCCTGCTGGCTGCTTCTCATCTGCAACTCTCAGCCCTGCTGCTGGAGGCTGGCACCAACTCATTAATATTTTTAATGACTCTCTTTTGTGTCTTATGTTAGTATCAAGTGGTAAATGTAGAAGGATCATGTGGATAACAAAAATATCCTACAAAAATCTCTGACTGAATCCTAGGGAAATTTTGTTCTGATTTCACCACCATTCCCCGTTGGTTTCCAGTGCCCTAATCACAACCCAGCCTAAGGACTTTCCTTGTTAGGAGTTGTGACATCAGTGCAGCATGGTGAAATAAATTAGGACACCTGAGTAAGAAGAAAAAGAGATGGGTTCCTTTTTCATCATGATCGTGAGAGAACAGGATTTCCCTTTACTAAATGGGCATGGATGGGAGACAAGAAGCCACACTAGAGATCAATCTGACCAAAGAAAGGACAGCACACAGCATGATGCCACTGTTTAAAAGGTGAATAAGATTTAAATAGAGATAATCCCCAAGAAACTCTCTAGAGTTCAGGTCACCAACTAACTAGCTGGTTAACTCCTTTAGGGATTAATGTTTGAAATTATTATGTCTGACAGATGTTTGTAGAACAGGAATTACCATATAATACCCTGTACTAAAAACAGTAAGAAGCAAAAGTGCAGCATGGGTACAAATTAGAGCTGAGATTTCAGAAATCACTGATATAATCTTGGACCCAGACGTAACTTTTGTTTGCCTGTCTTAAGTATTTGTCTGTTTCTTCTGCACTTTCCTGGCAAAGTCAATTTTTCTTCCCTGTACTGCTGAGAAGAATCTGATTGACATATTAGCCGACTGTGCCTCGGTTACAGCTCTACAATCCCAGGAACAGAGGGCAGAATTTAGCCAACTTCTTCAGTCAACACCAGCGGTATTGCTGTTTAGCCAGGGATTTCCCAAACGGGACCTGTGTTTCATGCATCACACTTTTCTGATGCTCAAACTCATTAGGCGTTGTCTATCTCCTGACTTCCTGGAACCTTTGGAAAATAAAATGCAATGTTTTCCCAACTCAGTTCTGATGCCTTGAGCCACTGTTACTGTTAGAAAGAAAAGGAGTACTTGTGGCACCTTAGAGACTAACGAATTTATTTGAGCATGAGCTTTCGTGAGCTACAGCTCACTTCATCAGATGCATCTGATGAAGTGAGCTGTAGCTCACGAAAGCTCATGCTCAAATAAATTCGTTAGTCTCTAAGGTGCCACAAGTACTCCTTTTCTTTCTGCGAATACAGACTAACACGGCTGTTACTCTGAAACCTGTTACTGTTAGGTTTGCTAGCAAGTCAAACTGGCAGGATGGCGCCACTGCTACACTGGTTGTAGTTTACACTTCCACCTTCGGAGCATGCTGAATCCAGTTTATCTGCTCCTAGGCACAGCCAGGTTGCACTCTCCCTCACACCAGTGTAAATGCAGAGTAACTCCACTGAAGCCAACGGAATCTTTGCGGATTTGGACTAGTGTAAATGAAAGCAGAAGCTGACCCATGTCATCTTAATTTGCACTCTACTAGACATGATTTCTAGGATTAAGATGAATGTAAAGATGAAACAATGACTGGAAAGGTAGAGCAAACATGGGGATGGAGAAAAGGAAACGGTCAGGTCTGATTCTCCTCTCAAATCAGTGTTACACCCATATACGTTCATTGACTAAGGGAAGATACTCCTGGCTCACATCCATTTAAGTGAGTGGAGCATTAGTTCCAGGAAATATAAAAGCAAAGCAGGGAGAAAAGAAGAACACTGTAAAGACTCAAAATCCGAACAGAAGAAGTCAGCTGGAAGAGAAACTGTGTACTAACTTAGCCCCCAGAAGACCCCCTATGACAGAGTGCTGGGTAAGAACTGCTGACTTAGCCCTCTGTCACACCAGCTCCCATTAAGGGAAGTAAAATTGGAGCTGGCTAGAGAAAACCTGTGCCTAATTGTGGCACCTTAGAGACTAACCAATTTATTTGAGCATAAGCTTTCACGAAAACTTATGCTCAAATAAATTGGTTAGTCTCTAAGGTGCCACAAGTCCTGCTGGTAATAGCTTATCTAAAGTAATCGTCAGGTTAGGCCATTTCCAGCACAAATCCAGGGTGGAGGGTGAGAAAACCTGGATTTGTGCTGGAAATGGCCTAACCTGACGATTACTTTAGATAAGCTATTACCAGCAGGACAGTGGGGTGGGAGGAGGTATTGTTTCATATTCTCTGTGTATATATAAAGTCTGCTGCAGTTTCCACGGTATGCATCTGATGAAGTGAGCTGTAGCTCACGAAAGCTCATGCTCAAATAAATTGGTTAGTCTCTAAGGTGCCACAAGGACTCCTTTTCTTTGTGCAACCCCAGTGTAGGCAACTGAGAGTATAGCTCGGGGCAGAATTTGGCCACAGCTTGAAAAAGCAAACTAGGGACAGGAAGGTGTGAACATCAAAGAGAAGCATCTTAGGAGTCTACTGCTTCTATGTTCCAAAAAGGAAAATGATCTATTTGGTATTCTGAAAGTGAATTAAGATCCCTCTTACTATCAAGATGATGATTACACAGTCCCTACCAAGACAGAAGCTCTCTTAGCACAGGGCTGTATGCAGACAGAAATGAATGAAACTTTCTTGCTGTGCTGAGGAGCAAGCCCATCTATCTAAAAAGAAACCAGCTTCAGACCTTGGGACTACCAAGCTGCCTCAGGGGCAGAGGTTTGAATGTTCATAGGTGAGCCTCCTCACTGTCCTGTCCGCTCTCCCTTGCTGGGAGTAAATCCACAGTGGCTGTGGGATTTACTCCAGCCCTATAGCATCTGGACTAAGAATGTACTCCCTAGGAAGGAAGCAAGCTGGGGCAGCTATGTAAGGCTGAAATACACATTTACTTAGATCATAAGTGCTTTGGGCATGGACTGTCTTTGTGGTGTTTGCACAGCACCTAGCACAATGTCTATAGCTAGGGCAATGAAGCACTATGGTGATAAAAATAAATAACAGTAACATTGTGCAGCTGGTTCTACAGGGGAGATACTCCCTTACAATAAGAAGCAGCCTCTGTTGATGACTATCCTAGACTCAAGGAGCTCAGCAGCCACTAAGGCAAAGCCCAGCACCGATAAATTACCATTTATGAGCACAATTCCTCTCAGTCCCAAAGCTGATCGTAAACTGATATTGAGATTTCATAATAATGCTTCACTTTCTGCATGTGCCCCCAAGGCCTGACTTCTCAGTTAATAAAGTTCCCATCCCTTTGGTTTGAAGGAAGCTGTTTTCAGGCTTTGGTTAAATGAAGGTTTGAGCAGGATTTTTTTTTTCTTTGCTAGCACTTTCAAACCCATCAGTGTTTCAGCTGGGTGAAAAGCAGCACTGTAAATGGTAACTTTTGAATCTAGACAGTTCTGTGTTCAAACATGAATTCAAGTATTCCTATAAATAAAACTGGTTAGATGTTTTCAAATAAGCCCAAAGTCCACATGCTGCAAAGGAAACACAGGTCATTAAACACTGAAGCCAATGGAGTTACTTAAAGGATTATTTTGGCTCACTGTTTAATCTACCATACTTAAATGATGCCCTGGACAGACTGGCTTAGTTGCAAGGTAATAATCTGCAACTCTGAACTGCTGCATGGGTTTGATTCCCAGTCTATGGGCTACCAGGGGGGACAAGAGATCTCATGTTACTTGACCTCCAGTATTCAGGGGACAAGGTTGATGTGTTCCTAAAACAGTTTAGTCTAGTTCTCCTGGGCCACAAAGTGGCTGTGACACACCAGGGCCACAAGAATTGTAGGGTACAAAGCAGGATAAAATTTCTTCAGAGCTCTGTCAAAGAACTAGAAACCCCCCGTTGGGGAGAGAATACTTCTGACTCTGTAGAAATGGTTGTTTCACAGGACAAAAATATGGCTTAAGTGACCATTCAGCAATATCTAAAGGTGCAGGGCTACTAGACAACACAGTGATGAGTATGGTGTAAACGCTGATCAACGGATTGATGTCAAAGGACTTTCTTCTAAAGGGCTGAAGGAATCCACTATCAGTATTACTGGGTGAGGGAAGGGCGTCACTCAAGCACTGACAAGTGACAAGTCAAGTACCCAACAACAGCAGCCAGCTTTAAAGTCAACCCATCCCTGTTTAAAACAGTGGGATCTGCTGATATTTAGTAATTTACATATTTATATTTAATCATTCAGCTATTAATTACTACTATTACTACTGCAGTAAGGTTCCCAGTTAGGCATCAGGGCACCATTATACCAGGCTCTGTACAGAAAAAGAACACAGAGACAGTCCCTGGCCCAGAGAGCTCACAAAATCTAGGATTCTCACAGTACACAGCAGGTGAATAAACAGACAATTAGGGTTGGAAGACCAGGCAACACTGAAGGGAAGGGTGTTTGTGTCTTTTAGTGACTGTGACATCTCATTTGTCCCAAGTGGCCACCAACATAACCAACGCCCAATGGAAAGGAAGATTTTAAGGGGGGATTTCAAAGAGATGATGGTGGCTTTGCAAATTGGGATGAAAAGTATCTTCCATAAGCATAAGGGGTGGCATGGGAGAAAGTGCCAAGGTACTCCTAGGAAAAGCAGACAAGGGGGCTGCCTGGCATAAGTAATTTCAGAGCTCTGCCTTGAGCAGATAATTAACCTCTGTTAACAGGTGGTCTTATTACCATTACCCTCATTCTCTTTTCCCTCATGTGTTTTATCTCACTAACTATGAACTTGTTGATTCTAGTCTTAAATTAGATTATATGCTTCCCACGGCAGGGACCATATCTTTGTATGCTTTGCACATTGCCTATCATCACAATGGGGCTCCCACCCTGCCTGACTAGAACCTTTTGATGCTAGCATAATAAATAATAATTTTCAAGTAACAGACTGATCTTGGGCACTTTGCCTTCAATCTTCAAGGCTTTTAGAGAAGCAAGTTTCCCATGTTTTGCTAGCCAGATTCACAAGCCATTGTTGCAACCTGGAAAGATAGGAAAAGGAGTTAATTCTGCACTGAAAGTGTCTTTAAAAAATGTCTCTCTTGTGGACAAAGTGGGTGTTCTAAAGCAGAATGGGATTTAAAGCTTTGATGCTAAATTCACATCTATTTCTTTCATTCTGGAGCATGTAAGGCTGAGGATCCTCTCTACACAACAGCGCCCTACATCACCTGTATGTGAAGCACTTTTTATGCCCTCAGCACAAAAATTAATAGAGCTCTCTTGACCTCTACTCTGAAATTATGGGGTGAAATCCTGGCACCACTGAAAACAACAGGAGTTTGGCCACTGACTTCCATAGGGCCAGGATATCACCCATGATTTCTACAGGCTTACAAGTCAACAATTATAGTTCTCCTTGGGTTCTTTCCTTCTGAGCAGGAGATTGAAACTAAGAATGAAGCCTCTGATACATTTACTGAGCCAGCCTGATGTGCTACATATTTTACCTACAAACCAAATGCCAAACCCCTTGTATTTACTACCTGAACTATAGAAGATTCTTGCTGATTTACATAAGAAACATCATCTACATTTGTCAAGCATTGCTGTCTACCAGAAATATAGCCACTACCACAGAGACTGAAGTGCAGCCATGCAATGAGAATGGTTGCATTAAGGAAAGTCAGTCACTACAATTACAGAAAGAAAAGGAGGACTTGTGGCACCTTCAAGACTAACAAATTTATTTGAGCATAAGCTTTCGTGAGCTACAGCTCACTTCATCGGAAGCATTCAGTGGAAAAAAAGTCCTCCTTTTCTTTTTGCGGATACAGACTATCACGGCTGCTACTCTGAAACCTACAATTACAGAGAATTTATTGCTCAGGGAAGTCACTGATCTGACAGCTCCAGAGGTTGGTTTCTTCTGTTCATCCACAGAATATGTATGGCATGGGCAAATTTCCTCACACTGCCCTGCCATTAAATTGTCTTGAAAGGACAACAGGATAAGTCACTCTCCAAACATATTCTGCCCTTTGCCTCTCTGCTGAGACTGTCAATAGGATTTTGGTTACAGTGTATATAGGAGTCCATTGGGAACTGGACTGAGACCAACTCATTTCACATAAGTCCCCACACAGTCATCAGATGGAAACAGCTTTCAGTCACTGCTGACCCAGTCTGGATTCAAGCCAATCACCCAGAGGTGAAAGGCTCTATACCCCATTATTAGCAATCTGCCAAGCCATCCAGTCCCCAATGGCTGCCTAATGTAGATATCTTAGCTGCAGACATCCAAAGGTTCAGTGCATGTGTTGGCATTATAAAATGCTGATTAGTTCTGTAAAATTGTTTTTTATTCTAAAACACAATACCCTCTTTTCTCCTACAATTGCTTCATTATTATAACAGTAAAAAAACCTGGTGTCTGATTCCTTAAATCAGACACCACTGATCCACATAACAAACAGAGGCTACATTACAATTTAAAAATTACCCTAGCTCTTTATTCACAATTTAATTTTCTTCTTGCTGCTGTTATTCCAGCCCATGTGCTAGCTTATTTACTTTCTTACAGGCTTCTCTACCGTGCTTATCATCATATTATCTCAGTGCCCCACATTCACAAATGGATCTTGCCTCACAAAACCCTTGTCCATTAGGAAAGGATGAGCACCTTCATTTTAGAGAGAGGCACAAAGGAAATTCAGGCCACGGTTTCCAACAGTGACGTGTGATTTAGGGTGCCAAACTCAAAACACATCAGGTATTAGTCTGTGGCAGAGCTTGAAATATGAATCCAGCTCTCCTTGATCCCAGTCCAGTGCCTTAACACATGGCCATCCTTCCTCCCTTAACAATCGCCCACCTATAAATTGTTTCAAGGTTGCTTCACTTCACAATAGAAGTTGACAATATACTCCTTATAAACAAGGTGGGTGAGGATATGGGACCAATAATATTACATCCCCCATCTTGTCTCTCTCATATCCTTGGACCAACACAGTTACAACACTGCAAACAATATACTGCTTGCTCAGGAAAAACTACCAAAACTTCAACGGGAATTTTACTTAAACAAACAAGTGTAGAATCAGGTCAATATTTATTAGATAAATAAAAGGATTTTCAAGAAGGCTCTTGTTCTCTCAGAGTTAGTGTTGTCCTGAGTCTTCTGCCATTTAGAACCATGAAGCATGACATTCAAGGAAACCACAAGACACCATTGCACCAAAGTAATAAATGGGAGGGAATGTGTTTAGTAGCAGGACACAGGACTGGGAGCTTGGACTCTGGACCAGCAGTTCTATTCCTGACCCTGTCACTCAATCACTGTGGCACTTAGGTAAGTCACTTGGTCCCCATGTGCCTTTGTTTCCTCAACTGTAATAGAGATATAATTATATTTACCTACCTCCCAAAGATGTTGAAACATTCATGGGCCTGATTCTTCTCCCATAAAGCCTTGTTTCCCGTCTCCCTTCCTTTCCACTTTTCCCAGTATGTTATCTGTGCAATTTGGATGAGGCCTAGGGTTAGGGCCTGACACCTGAGCCAAAGCCCAGTGAAGTCAAAAGAAAGAGTGCTGTGGAGTTCAATGCATTTTGTATCAAGCCCCTGGTCTCCTATTGACTGTAAAGTAGGATGGACACCAATGGTGATATATAAATAAAACATCAAAACCACAAGGAATTAAGTAGTCTAATAACAAGCAGCCTAAAGAGCACCAGATGGGGCTGTGCCTTGTTGAGAAATCACGGCTTTTTTTTCTTGCAGTGCCATTAAGATGTAGGCCCAAATTTATTTCAACACAGAAAGCACAGGCCATCGAAGATTGTTTATTAACTGAAGGCGCACGCACGCACACACACATCACATCACATCACAGCATGACCCTCCCTTACAACCAGTCCCAGCTTCTATGTTTACATTATGCAGACTGGGCTGGATAAGAGGCTCCTGTCATTAAGTGAGGCAGGGCTCCTTAATTCAGCAGAAGTTAAAAGTTCTGCAGCTGTCATCCCAATGAATCATTTCATTGTAATAAAGGCTGTTATCCTGGGAGTAACTCAGTTTAATCTGTCCTTGTGACAAGAGTCTTGGTTGTCAGTGAATAGTGCAGGCACAAAACATAAATAGCAATGGCTCGCCCCACCTTACTAAATCCATACGTCAACCACAGCCGAGCACAATGATTAACAAATCTGGTGTATTTACTGTTTGCTCTGGCTTTGTACAGCTGAAAGCTAACATCTTGCAGCGTTCTCAACTCATTTGATGCTCTATTTAAAACCTCAGCTCCTGTGGATGAGCGATTATGTGAGAATCTTCTCTTTCATTTTAAAAGAAAAAGTACATTTCTAACCCACTTGGTTACAGAGAAGAGCTTGTACCCCAAAGGGAAACCCCTGAAAGCAAATAAAAAGAACTTTTTTTTTAATATCACGGCTTTTAATTTCATTATTTCAATAATTTCATTATTGGCTTTTGAACATCTGGGGTTAATAATGCTACATCTTGTTGGACCATATCTAGAATCTCTAATCTCCAGATGAAACATGTCAATATCAGACATGGGCCTGAGCCACAAAATTTAGCTGCAGACCCAAGCTTTCCCAAAGTTCAAGGGTGTCTGGCTCTTGGATTTGGGCCTATTGTTAGTCAATATTGGGCTGAGTCTTAAAGGGGCCCCAACCGAGCCCCCATGTTGCTTCACCTATTTTATGTCTTTTATTGGACCAACTTCTGTTGATGAGAGAGGGCATGTCTACACTACAAAATTAAGTCGACTGAACTTACGTTGGCATATAGCAGCCGCAGTAATTACATTGCTTGTATGTGTCTACACTTTGCTCCTTGTGTCGGCAGTGTGCATCCTCATCAGAAGCACTTGTGCCGATTTACTGTCAGTGTGGAGCATTGCGGCATGGCTTCTGAAAGACAGTAACAGTCGATGTAAACAACACAGTGTCTACACTGATACTGTGTCAACCTAACTACATTGATATTGATTCTATGTCTCTCGTGGAGGTGGCATTATTAAGTCTGTGTAGCGGGGCAGTTCCATCGGTGGGAGCAAAATTTTAGTGTAGACACTTACATCATTGGGTCATTGACCTAACTCTGTAGTGTAGACCAGGTCTGAGACAAGCTTTCAAGCTTACATAGATCTCTTCTCCAGGTCTGGGAAACTTAATGAGAATGTCACAGCTAAATGTAACAGATTGTTTAGCATAAGTAGTTCAAGGGACCAGAAGTTGGTCCAATAAAAGATATTACCTTACCCATGCTGTCTCTCTAATATCTTGGGACCAACATGGCTACAATAACACTACGTACAACTATTTTATACAGGCAATTTAATGGAATCCACAATTAATTGAGGGCAGAACTATTTAGATGTTACAGGAGCTGATCTGTATTCACAAAAGGAAGCTGGTCATGAACATCTACTTGATATTAAGTCAAATAGAAACACAACTATATCAGGCTCGAGAAAGCTGAGATGTAATTGGACCTCAGGAAGATTTATTTTAGCATTAATGTCCGCCTATCAAGTATGCCATCATAATAAGGTAAGGCCTGGTCTACATTTAAAATTTTGCAGGCATAGCTATGTCAGTTAGAAGTATGCAAAAAAACCAAACCCCAAACACATCCCAACTGGCCTAGGTTATACCAGCAAAAGCCCGAGTGTAGACACAGTTATACCAGAAAAAAAGTCCAAAAAGCTTATTTTATTTGGAGAACCAATATAAACTGCATCTCCACGAGAAAGGTTTGCCAGTATAGCTATATTGGCAAACCTTTTTAGTGTACCCAAGGCCTAAGAATTAAAAAGCCAATGGTTTGTCACTGCTAATGTTGATCCAGTATTGGATCTGCCAACCAACCATTTCAAGATACTTTTGAGCACTGTCATTCAGAGCCTACAGTCTGAATGCACAGACCCAATTTTTACCACAGAGATATCCAACATCTAGTGAGTATTCGCTGTGGAAATGTTTCTCTTCATTTACCCACCTGCAATATGAACAAGACTTTCAGACTCACTCGAATACTGGAAAGTGCAGAAATATTTGTTGCTCAGAATGTCTATCCCCCTTTCACAAAATATAGTTTTATTTTTAAATCTCCTGGCTCTGATTTCGGGCGACACTTGGCACAGGACCCAAGGCTGGTGGAGGGAAAAGGTGAAGCACTGCATGCCACCTTCACACCCTGGCTGCCAAGGTCCTGCTTGGCCCTGGCACACATTACAGTCAATTACTCTATAATCATGGGTGGCCCTGGTACATTCCAATGGTCTCCAATTACCACCTCTGCACAGACCACCATATGTGGCTTTTAAGCAACTAGTTGCAAACATGTAGCGCTGCCCTTTTCCTGTATGTTTCTGCATGCACACTTTGCTGTGCACATTGAGATAACTGAGCTCATAATTATTTAGTGAATTCAGTGCTTATGAAAGTGCTGGACTGGAAAGACTTGGAAAATGGAGTCTTCCAGGTACAGTATGGGCATTACCCAAGCAAGCTATTCCCCAAAGTGTCTCAGTGCTGGAGGAACTACTTCTAGATATAAGAGGGTAACTCAATATCTGTGGCCAATTACATTTTTGGTCTCTATGCCTGGGCTGCCAATGCAGATGCTAATAAGGACAGCGATTTTTGTAATCTGTCTAATGGGAACTGGATGAGACTATGGTATTTCTTTCACATAAACCACCAACCAGCCATCAGAGGCTAACAGCTTTTGAATACCATTACTATTCCCAACCTGCTGCTGGTCTGCATCACCACAGTAACTGTTCTAAATATTTTTGCAACAAACCACAGTTTGCTCCTTCTCCCAGTTAAAGGGAACATTGTCAAAGCTGACAGCCCCATAGTTTTTTATTACTAATTTTTTGTACTACTTATTTTATTAATTTTTTAACATATTTACAGGCATCTATCCAGTGCTCCCCTCCCATAAATTAAAATTTACAACATACACATAAACAAAGAACAGCCCATAAATATATCGAACACAACAGCCTTAACAAAGAGAAAAACTGTCTCACTAAAGACCCCAACAGAGCTCAGGGCCCCATTGTGCTGTACAATCAAGCACTTGACAGGACACAGAAGACAAGAGTCTTGCTCAGAGGAGCTAACACTGTAAAAGACCTATGTGATGCACCAGGCAATGGTTTGGACGTAAGGGTCAAAGACGTTGTCAGTGAGATCAGGTCACAAAGGTCATGCAAAGGAAGGCTGTTCAAAAGGAGTAGCCTTTCAGGAAGGATCTAAAGGAGAGGGAGAGAACTCAGCATGTGGGTTGTGGGAGACTGCTCCAAGAGGAGAGCAGCAGGAGCACAGACCTGGAAGGAAGAGGTGGAGGAGGAGAAGATGGGAGCAGAGGAGCACAGGGCCTGACCCTGTAAGGTACCAAATGCTGACTAACAGGAGCTGAGAGCACTCAGCACTTCTCAGGATTGGGTCCATGAAGAATGTGGGAGCACAGGATTAGAGGAGAGCAATGATCTAAAGAGGAGAGTATCGTTACGTATTTTCACAGAAGGACTATCAGCTTTGACAGAGTTTGCTTCATTGTAACTCGTTCGTAAGCAATAATGTTCATGTGACTCACTCAGAGTTAGGCTTTCTGTAGAGATCAAGTTGCTATGGGTAAGTGGTTACATTTTCCCTTGAGACCCAGTTGGCTCACAGCCTTGGCAACAAGAGACTCTGCATTTGTGCACAGCCACTACCCACAGTTTTGAGACCCTTTCAAAAAACACTGAAAAACAACTAATACCGTTTATTATTTCTTTTTTACATTCCTTAACCAACAAGGAATCACTATATACAAAGATTTTCGAACAGCTTGCAACAGACAAGGAGTGAGAAGTAATGTCCCAAGAAGTAACAGCAAATGGATCTAACTGGAAAGTGGTGCTATTTGTATTATTTTTTCATTATTTATTTAGCACCATATGGGGGACTTGATGATTTACAGGCACATGAAAAGACAGCCCCGCCTTAAAGAAAATCCTGCAACCCTTACTCATTTGAGTAACCTTTACATATGTGAATAATTTCAACAGACTTCAATGGAATTACTCATGTGACTAAGGGCTACTTGCATGAGTAAAATTTTGCTGAAAGAAGACCTAATGCAGACAGAAATCATAAACAGAAAACAGGCATTTGGGAACAGGGGAGTCAACAGAAAACAAGGGGATAGGGGAAACTGATTCAATGCTGCAGCTTTGTGTTTTCCCCCTTTACAGCACGGATGTCTAGAGTCTTGGAAGTGAGAGCACGGATTCTCAATTGAATGCTGGAGAAAACAGGGAGCTAGGGAAGAATCTTAAGGAAGACGTTGGGGGATATATGCTCAGAGCTGCAAGAGCAGAAGACAGGTTTTGACAGGTTTCAGAGTAGCAGCCATGTTAGTCTGTATTCGCAAAAAGAAAAGGAGGACTTGTGGGACCTTAGAGACTAACCAATTTATTTGAGCATAGGCTTTCATGACTTCTATCTGTGCCAAGCAAAGTATTGTGTAAGATCATAGTCCACCATATATCAAAGGCAGTTGATAGCATTCTCAGAAAAGAGCAAGCTGGTTTTCAGAAAGAGTGTGGATGCACAGACCAGATCTTCACTCTACAAAACAGAACAGAACAGTGCTTAGACTGGCAACGGCAACTCTACATAAATTTCATAGACTTTGAGAAGGCGTTTGATAGCATTCACAGGACCAGCCTATGGTGCATTCTGCGGGCATATGGAATTCCTTTCCATATAATCAATGTCATCAAAAGCTTCTATTTCAACTTTACATGAAGTGTTGATCACAGTGAGCTCAGTTTTGAAGTAAAAACAGGAGTACGTCAGGGGTGTGTCATATCTCCAATCCTCTTCAACATTGCCATCGACTGGGTAATGTAGCATACAACAGAAGACATGCCAAGATGCATTAAATGGACACTCTTCTCATCCCTTGAAGACCGGGACTTCGCAGATGATGTTGCTCTCCTATCACATACCCAACACCATATACAAGAAAAAACAACTTGACTCAAAGCATTCGGACAGCAAATTGGACTGAAAATCAATCACAATAAGACAGATATCATGACCTTTAATATTGCCTCATCATCACCAGTACAGATAGAGGATTATGTTCTCACCAATGTAGAAATATTCACATACTTGGGCAGCACCATCAGCCAGGCTGTTGGAACAAGCCAGGATATCTGGAACAAAATCAATAAAGCCAGGAACACCTTCAGGAGCTTAAATACAGTCTGAAAATCATCAAAATACAACACCAAAACTAAACTCAAGATTTATCACTGCTGCGTACTTTCAACGCTACTTTATAGTGCAGAATGCTAGGGAATGAGAAAGTATGACATGTCCAAGCTATCTTCATTCCATACAACTTGCCTCAGAAAAATCCTCCGTATCTTTTGGCCCAGAACAATCTCAAACCAAGATCTATTGACACAGTGGAGGATCTGAGCACCATCATTGCCAGGAGGTGCTAGAGATGGATCGGTCATGTGCTTCGGATGGAAACTGATTCCATCACCAGAGTAGCAATAAGATGGACACCTGAAGGCAAGCGAAAACAAGGCCGCCCGAAAACAATATGGCGAAGAGCTGTGGAAGTCGAGCTGAAAAACCTGGGGTACAGCTGGGGAACCACTGAAAGACTTGCCAGAAACAGACAGGAGTGGAGGAGCTTCGTCACTGCCCTAAACACCAGAGGAGTAATAGGAACATGATGATGATGATCAAACTGTGGGTCAGGACCCCAAAGTGGGTCGTGACACCGTTTTAATGGGGTCGCCAGGGCTGGTGATAGACTTGCTGGGGCCAGGGGCTGAAGCCAAAGCCCAAGCCTCACCGCCCGGGGAAGAAGCTGAAGCCTGAACCCCACTGCCCGTGGACAAAGCCAAAGCTTCAGCACTGGGCGGCAGAGCTCAGGTTACAGGCTCTCTGCCTGGAGCTGAAGCCCTTAGGCTTCGGCTATGGCCCCTCCGGCCAGGGTGGTAGGGTTCAAGTTTTAGTTCCCCACCACACACACACACCTGGGGGGCGGGGGGGAGAGCTCAGGCTTCAGTTCCCCCTCCTAAGGTCATGTAGTAATTTTTGTTGTCAGAAGCGGTCGCAGTGCAATGAAGTTTGAGACCCACTGCGCTAGAGCCTGTTGAACAGACTGGAGGTAGGATAGGTAAGTAGGGAGAATATAAAGGAGATGGCTATACGGATGTTGGCAGTGAGGATGGAGGCCAAAGGGAAGTTGCTAGCAATGGTAAGCAACTGTATTTAACAAGAGTTTGGACATCAGGAGGGAAGAGTGGAAGATGAGATTACTGGTTCTGTGGATGAAGGGAAAGCAGTGGATGTATTGTTTCTTGACTTTAGCAAAGCTTTTGACACGGTCTCCCACAGTATTCTTGTCAGCAAGTTAAGGAAGTATGGGCTGGATGAATGCACTATAGGGTGGGTAGAAAGCTGGCTAGATTGTCGGGCTCAACGGGTAGTGATCAATGGCTCCATGTCTAGTTGGCAGCCGGTATCAAGTGGAGTGCCCCAGGGGTCGGTCCTGGGGCCGGTTTTGTTCAATATCTTCATAAATGATCTGGAGGATGGTGTGGATTGCACTCTCAGCAAATTTGCGGACGATACTAAACTGGGAGGAGTGGTAGATACGCTGGAGGGGAGGGATAGGATACAGAAGGACCTAGAAAAATTGGAGGATTGGGCCAAAAGAAATCTGATGAGGTTCAATAAGGATAAGTGCAGGGTCCTGCACTTAGGACGGAAGAATCCAATGCACCGCTACAGACTAGGGACCGAATGGCTAGGCAGCAGTTCTGCGGAAAAGGACCTAGGGGTGACAGTGGACGAGAAGCTGGATATGAGTCAGCAGTGTGCCCTTGTTGCCAAGAAGGCCAATGGCATTTTTGGATGTATAAGTAGGGGCATAGCGAGCAGATCGAGGGACGTGATCGTCCCCCTCTATTCGACATTGGTGAGGCCTCATCTGGAGTACTGTGGCCAGTTTTGGGCCCCACACTACAAGAAGGATGTGGATAAATTGGAGAGAGTCCAGCGAAGGGCAACAAAAATGATTAGGGGTCTAGAACACATGACTTATGAGGAGAGGCTGAGGGAGCTGGGATTGTTTAGCCTGCAGAAGAGAAGAATGAGGGGGGATTTGATAGCTGCTTTCAACTACCTGAAAGGGGGTTCCAAAGAGGATGGCTCTAGACTGTTCTCAATGGTAGCAGATGACAGAACGAGGAGTAATGGTCTCAAGTTGCAGTGGGGGAGGTTTAGATTGGATATTAGGAAAAACTTTTTCAGTAAGAGGGTGGTGAAACACTGGAATGCGTTGCCTAGGGAGGTGGTGGAATCTCCTTCCTTGGAAGTTTTTAAGGTCAGGCTTGACAAAGCCCTGGCTGGGATGATTTAACTGGGAATTGGTCCTGCTTCGAGCAGGGGGTTGGACTAGATGACCTTCAGGGGTCCCTTCCAACCCTGATATTCTATGATTCTATGATTCTATGGCACACAAGACTGTGAACCTGCGCCACAAGGTGGACAGTGCAGTTGCCAAATGGGACAGAGATAAGAGGGGGAGGAACAGGAGGGAGCACAGCCGGAAAGATGAGAGGTTCCATTTCTGAAACATTGATTTTGTGGACTGTTGTTCCATAGCTTTGTACAACTACAACCCCCCAAAACAACGTCTGTTGTTGGAGTACAATAGATAGCAAAGGAGAGCATGGTGATATAGGGTGGGCCTTATGGAGCTGACGCCAAACAACAGGGAACACATTTTAATTGTCTCTGTGGTTCCTTTGCCCCAGTCACTCAACCAACTGACAATTTCAAACGAGTTTCCCTTCCCTGCCCCTTTGGTGGAAGCAACTCCCCTTCTGGAACAATGATTATTTATTCTTCATTTTTACTGGCCCCCGCAACCGTCAGTCGAACAGCGTGGGCAGGATTCCCTGAACCGAGTATGCCAGCAACACATCTACAACACTGGAGTACTGTGTGCCAAGTTGTAATTACACAGCCTTGCTATGTGGCCTTGGATGAGCCATGGTGGCCAAGTAATTACACACAGGGAAATGTGCCTTTTACATTAACCCTTGAGGGCTACGAGTCAAGGCTTGTTCACAATGTAATCAGCTAATAAAGAGCAAATTACACATTGATGTCAGAGATTGAGACTCTTGATTCCAAGTTGTAAAGGACCAAACTGCAGATGTCTGCCTTCCCCTCTTCCCCCAGCCCCCGGCCACATCTTTCATTTTAAATGAGATTTCATTCTATCAGAGCACAAAATGGGACACTATCATTAAACCTCACCAAAGTGTCCAGGGCAAACTCCCATTCTCATTCCATTGTTACTTTACGTTTATTTACACAGTGTCCTTAATATAAAAGCAATAGCAAAAGGTGATCGCTGATTTTAAGCGCTTAAAGAGTTCTCCCAGGATTATAACTTTATACAACTGTGGAGGCAGGGGGCAGTTCGACCAGGCACCTACAAAAGTGCCACGGAGTCTTTGATGTCTATGTAGTTATTTATATTGCACTCACCGTCATGACTGTCTGAACACTGAGTAATAATACCTACCTCCTACGTAGCACTCTTCATTGGTAGGTCTCACAGTGCTTTACAAAGGTCACAATCATTATCCCCATTTTACAGATGAGGCACAGAGACATGAGGTGACTTGCCCAAGGTCTCCGAGCAAACCAGTGACAGAGCTGAGACTAGAACCTAGGTCTCCCAGCTCTATCCACTAGGCCACACCACCTCCCATAGTGTTAACATCCACAATGTCTACCAGACAGGACTTCATTTTTACATTTTCATCCAACAGAGCCAGACATGGAAAACTGCCTAGTGAAGAAGAATTAAGGGTGATGGAATCTGGGCTTGCAGTTCTATCACAAACACAGAGCCTGATCCTGCAAAGAGAGCCACACAAACCCTTCCCGTGGTGCAGAATACTCAGTGCTCCACTTCAAGGACACCATTTGCTATGGGGTGAGAAAGCAGCCCCCACCACTTTGTTTTCCACTCCCCCCACATTTTTCATAGGTCTGTATTTGTGGTGGGCAACCTGCAGCCCACAAGCGGCCCGTCAGGGTTTACATAACCAACAGCAGGCACGGCCGCCCATAGGTCCCATTGGCCATGAACGGCGAACCGCGCCCACTGGGAGCTCCGGGCGGCCATGCCTGCAGATGGTTAATGTAAACACTGTCTCGCAGCCCGCCAGTGGATTACCCTGATGGGCCGCAGATTGCCCACCACTGGTCTATATGAACCACTTCTTCTCCCCCACCCCGAACTTTGCAGACTAGATAATCAGATATAAGGTTCTATATGCTATACAACTTTGACCCCCACAGAATTTTTCTGAAATGACATTGCTGCTCTACTTGGTCACAAGGGGTCTGTACATGTGGAACTGTTTGCAGGATCGGGCCCCTGAACAGTTTCAGGTCTTTGCAGTTTATGCAATACCAATTAAAGATGTTTTCATTTTGTGCTCATGTTGCAACTCCAAACAGATTGGAATTTTTAAAGGGAACTCCCAGCTAGCCTAGTATAGTTCTCAGTTTCACTGTACTGACCCGTTTCAGAGTAACAGCCGTGTTAGTCTGTATTCGCAAAAAGAAAAGGAGGACTTGTGGCACCTTAGAGACTAACCAATTTATTTGAGCATGAGCTTTCGTGAGCTACAGCTCCCTTCATCGGATGCATAAAGTAGAAAATACAGTGAGGAGATTTATATACACACAGATCATGAAAAAATGGGTGTTTATCATACACATTGTAAGGAGAGCGATCACTTAAGATGAGCTATTACCAGCAGGAGAGTGGGGTGGGGGGGAATACTGACCCTACCCCATGTTTGGGGAGGAGGGGGGAGCGGATGTTCAAATGAATACTACCACTAAGGACTGTACCACAGTAGCTCTCACACCACCCGCAGGGCTGCTTGGGTTAACTATAAATACATTATACTACACTATGTCCATGTCCAATACCAGAATGCCATTGCACTACTCCTCTCCCTCCCCCCCTTCCTGCTGACTGACAGGGACCTGCTGAACGCAACAGAGTGCGGGTGCGGGATAAAAGACTGAATGGAGCCTCAGGAATAATATTAGCACCCCCAGGATTCAAGCGCAGGGCAAATCCCACCAGTTAAGTGGTCCTCAACCTTTCCAGATTACTGTACCCCTTTCAGGAGTCTGATTTGTGTTGGGTACCCCCAAGTTGCAACTCACTTAAAAACTACTTGCTTACGAAATCAGACATAAAATTACAAAAAGTATCACAGTACTCTGAAAAACGGCTTACTGTCTTATTTTTACCATATAATTATCAAATAATTCAACTGGAAAATAAATATTGAACTTACATTGCAGTGTAAAGCGCACAGAGCAGTACAAACAAGTCACCCTCTGAATGAAATTTTAGTTTGTAGCGACTTCGCTAGTGCTTTTTATGTAGCCTGTTGTAAAACTAGGCAACTCTCTAGCTGAGTCGATGTACCCCCTGGAAGACCTCTGAGTACCCCTGGCTGAGAACCACTGCACCAGCTGGTTCCAGGGAAACGCCAGGGGCAGGAAAGAGTTAAGCTCTGCTGCCACCCAACTTGGTGGCTTCTCCTCTCACGTTGAGCGCGACTCACGCATTTCCCCAAGCCCTGCAGTGGTGCTGGAACAATTTGTATTGGGGGGGGGGGCGGAAGGCGGAAACCATGTATTTGGGTTGTTATTACTACTTCAAGCCAGGGGGTGCAGCACTCCCCCTCCCTCCCAGCACTCATAAAGCGCGGCTCCCTACGCTGCCCAGAAAAAGTTTCTCCAGCAGAAGGGGGGGGGACACAACGTGCCAGTCTCTCCTCTCCACTTGTCAGCACGCGGATCCTGCCTGCCATGGCCTGGCCACAGGGCTGGGACCTGGAGGGCTCGCGGCCCCAAGGCGTTCAGCAGCAGCAGCGGCGAATGCGAAAGTGACATGCAGAAGAGCAGAGCTCTGCCCAACTCCAGGGTACCCCGCCGTGCTTGCGTTCCCCCTTCCCCACAGCCCGAAAGGGGTCACTTACCCAGCAGGGGCATGGGCGGCGGGGGGCTGCTTGGGACGAGCCTCTGCAGGAGGAATCCGGGAGCAGCCAGCTGCTGCAGTGGCGCCTGCAGGGTTTGAAGGGCGTTTGCGGAGGCCCCTCCTTCACGGGCTCCCTCCCCTCCTCTGTCCTGTCCCCGACCGGCCTGACACCGCCCGTCCCCGCCACATGCAAGCCAGGGAGGCGAGAGCAATGGCGAGCGGTGCCCTGCCCAGCAGCCGCGATGCCCGGGCTGGGTGGCGACAGCCGCCGGCTGCTACTCTGGATCTTCTCCAGCTGTGTTGCAAACATGCCTTCCGGCCCGCGTGTCCCCCGCCCACTCCAGGGGACGCCGCGGCAGCCAGCAGCTCAGCCCATCAGTCAGCGCCCCCTCCCCGTGCCACGCTTGTAACCCGGGGGGCACGGAGCCGCGCAGACAGCGGCAGCCCGTTATGTAACCTCATCAGGGGGCTTATGCAACGGGCAAGCTCTGGGCGGTGCACAGGCGTTCAGCGCTAGCCTCCGGAGGGGCTGGCACAGAGCGAGGGAGCAGCTTTCAACTGTGTCACACTCACATCAGAAAGCCAGCTCCCGCTTTCAGCATTGCCTTGGCACTTTCGGGTGACGAACAGCAAAATCCGTTTGTCGGGTAAGCATGGCTTCTCTGCCTCGTCCCTGCCCATCTCCTCCTCCTCAATCCCGCAGCGTGTGTGTGATCACCCCCCCCCCCCCAGCTCCTTTCCAACGCAACAGATTGCTATGTCATACACACGCAGGGTTATGACTTCATCCTGGGAACAAGCAGAAGGAGAAGCTGAGTTAAGAGGGAGAAAGATTTTATTCCAGCTAGAGTCTCCTCTGCAATGGGCAGGGCATTACAGGGTGAAGTAAATGAGGTTTGTGGTAACCTACTTCCAAACATCATAAGGCCCTACACACAGCAGGTAGGTTGTCTGACTCTGAAGGGCCTTGCCTTTCAAACTCAGTTATTTTAATCCAGCGTTGTGCACATCCAAGAGCTGTGTATTACTTTAAAAGCGGCATAAGTGTTGGAACCATGCACTTAACAGAGCAGGCTGTTTTCTCTTTATACCTTTTTCATACACCACTTTTGAGAAAGACATGGTGACCTTACAAAGCAATTACAGACGCATCGAGGACTACACACACTACTGTCACAAGGGTAATCAATTCCATCTCAAAAATAAGAACAGCACCTTCTATTTTAATATCCATGATTATTGTTTGTTACAGTAGCACCTCCTTGCTCAAACCAAGAATTGGACTTGATTGTGCTAGGTGCTGTACAAACACAGTAGCAGATGGTCCCTGCCCCACAGAGTTTATAACCTAAATAGACAAGACAGCCAAAAGGAGATAGCATCCTCATTATGCTAATGGAAAATTGAGGCAGAGTTAAATCTCCAGTCTTACAAAGAGTTATATGCTAAACTTAACCAGTATGGTCAACATCAAAAATTCAAAAAGCATTACTCTTGTCTCCATAAAGTCACAGGTCTGGCTTAATATATGTTTCAATTCCCTTCTGATTTTTTAACCTTGACACTCTGCATTTTTGTGTTTTTCTCTGCAACCATGAGGGCTAGAAACTTACTTTATAAAAAGGCAAGAGTCTCATATAATCACATGACTTCAGGAACAGGGGCTTTATGGAAGTCACCAAATATTATGAGACTAGTGATAAAATCATGAAAGTTGGCAATGCTGCTTTATACTTGGGACTAGCCCCATTGAGACTACACAAGCAATCTGCAGCAGACCTGGAAATTGGACTCAGGCTCTCAGTCCCAGACCAGTTCCTTAACCACAAGGCTATCTTTCCTCTTGAATTACTGCCCATAAAATAGGCTAATAGTTTCAAACTTAATCATATAAACCAATAGGAAAAACAATTCCAGTTTGTCACAAAAAACAGTATCAATAAAACAATTCACTTTAAAATATTTATAAAACAACCAAAGCTCATTCAAGTAAGAACTAAAAAACTGAAAAACATAGACTGTTGTGATGGTCACTTCCATTCTCAATCAAGTTACCATATGCATTTGATCAAGATAGATTATTTACCCTGCAAACAAATCTATTATGCTTCTGCCCATATTATATATATATTTATATAAAAACAGAAAGACCAAAGTGTTTTGATTTTCCAGCAGTATGGTAGTCTTTGTTTACATAACCAAATAAAGGAGCCAAGGCAGCAACAAACCACACTGTATCAAGCAATTCCCATTCTGTGTCAGGGTAACGCTTTTCTGTATCCTCATAACATAATTGAAACAAAAATCAAATGAATACATAGAACTTTGCAGTACAATTATTCATAAGGTTTAAGTGAGGGTGCATTCCTAAAAGAAACATTGGGGCAAATCTAAACAGATGAGGGTTTTGTTTGTTTGTTTGTTTTGGTTTAATGTTAGATCTAAACTTTCCATTGCTGGGACACATCCACTACAACATTTCTACAATCCATTAAAAAAGTATAGCCAAAGTGACTGCATTGATCCCTGAACTTGCTTTTAGGTGTGCTGGATTTAATAAAAAAGTATATTTTGCATAAAGAAAAGGAGTACTTGTGGCACCTTAGAGACTAACCAATTTATTTGAGCATGAGCTTTCGTGAGCTACAGCTCACTTCATCGGATGCATACCGTGGAAACTGCAGCAGACTTTATATACACACAGAGAATATGAAACAATACCTCCTCCCACCCCACTGTCCTGCTGGTAATAGCTTATCTAAAGTGATCATCAGGTTGGGCCATTTCCAGCACAAATCCAGGTTTTCTCACCCTCCACCCCCCCCACACAAATTCACTCTCCTGCTGGTGATAGCCCAGCAGGAGAGTGACTCACCAGCAGGAGAGTGAATTTGTGTGGGGGGGCGGAGGGTGAGAAAACCTGGATTTGTGCTGGAAATGGCCCAACTTGATGATCACTTTAGATAAGCTATTACCAGCAGGACAGTGGGGTGGGAGGAGGTATTGTTTCATATTCTCTGTGTGTATATAAAGTCTGCTGCTGTTTCCACGGTATGCATCCGATGCAGTGAGCTGTAGCTCACAAAAGCTCATGCTCAAATAAATTGGTTAGTCTCTAAGGTGCCACAAGTACTCCTTTTCTTTTTGCGAATACAGCCTAACACGGCTGTTACTCTGAAACCTATATTTTGCATGTAGCTTATACACTATTATCTACATCTATAACTAAATAAAACATACTGGCTAGCAGGGATGTGTATCACTGGTTGCTGCTACACAGGATCAGAATTGCTCAACTTCACATCACAGGCCCTGAAAGGTATTTAGACAACTAATCCTCATGGATTTCAATGGGAATTAGGCACCTAAATACCTCTGAGATTCTGGGCCCACAAACCTCTGGACTAGTTCACTGGCCCTTGGCAGTAAAGTTCCAGCGCACTGCTAACGGCTCCCCCGCCCCTCCTCCCCGGAACTTCTGCCATTGTTTTGGAAACCTCCCTCCCCACCTGGGAGTGAGAGGGTTAACTTACTAGCTAGTGTGCCAAGGGGCTGAAAGGAATATGGCAGCATACAGCGTGGCCAGGCTTCCCAGGCCATCTTCTACAAAATACTAGAGGCCAAAGTCCACATAGCACTTACAGAGGAGCTTCCACAGGCCTGGGTGAAGGGGGTACAGTGGTGCAGACGTGACAGTGACTGTTCCATATCCATGGATCCATCTGATTTTCTTCCCCTTAGCCTGTGCAAACGGATACACCCTGAAGCATTACGGGCTCCGTGTGCGTGTCAAGATTGATTAATCATATTTTATTCTGTATCTACATCTACACTAGAAACGTTGATTCAGTCACCATTATGAGCAAAGGGGCCACCCTAATGGAGACACTGACTCATTTGCTAAAAGTCCTGCAAATAAGAAATGAAGTTACACCCGCTGATCTGTTAAGGCAGAAAAAGATGGTCTAATGCATTCAGAAAGATTTCCTTTGCCATTTGAACCGCCCCAAATGGTCAGTGTTCAGAGATACACTTTGAAGGTTGTGTTGTCTTTACCATTAAATCAAAATGTTGATTGCATTGAACTTCTAACATTTTCCAATGTTGATACCAGATTTTGAATTATTAACCAAGTTACACATCTGATTGGCTCTTGCCATTGACGACAGTTTGTGATATGCTTAAGTATAAAAGTCATTATCATTGTACAGACAACCAACATGAATATGAGTCCTCATGCTTATAAAAGCAGTCTGCTATGCAAACAATGGAAGGCTGACCTCAGCAGGCTATCACTTCACACCTAAAAAAGTAAGGAGGGATTAAATGATTAAGGATGAAGTACAGGGGTGGAGAGCCTGTCAAAAAAAGCTGAACAGCAGCTCTCTTTCTAAATATATAGTTTTTCTCTCCCCAAAATAAAAGTCTTCTCTCACTGGCAGACATTTGTGGTTTGATTTAATGTGCAGCAGTTTCACACATTTCCTGTGACAGGCAGAATGCCTAAGAGACTGGGTGGAAAGCAACAAACAGTTGCTGGCAAGCAATAGTAACATTTACTTTGACAGGTTTCAGAGTAACAGCCGTGTTAGTCTGTATTCGCAAAAAGAAAAGGAGTACTTGTGGCACCTTAGAGACTAACCAATTTATTTGAGCATGAGCTTTCGTGAGCTACAGCTCACTTCATCAGATGCATACTGTGGAAACTGCAGCAGACTTTATATATACACAGAGAATATGAAACAATACCTCCTCCCACCCCACTGTCCTGCTGGTAATAGCTTATCTAAAGTAATCATCAGGTTAGGCCATTTCCAGCACAAATCCAGGTTTTCTCACCCTCCACCCCCCCACACAAATTCACTCTCTTGCTGGTGATAGCCCATCCAAAGTGACAACTCTTTACACAATGTGCATGATAATGAAGTTAGGCCATTTCCTGCACAAATCCAGGTTCTCTCACTCCCTCACCCCCCTCCAAAAACCCACCCCCATACACACACAGACTCACTCTCCTGCTGGTAATAGCTCGTCCAAACTGACCACTCTCCAAGTTTAAATCCAAGTTAAACCAGAACATCTGGGGGGGGGGGGGTAGGAAAAAACAAGAGGAAATAGGCTACCTTGCATAATGACTTAGCCACTCCCAGTCTCTATTTAAGCCTAAATTAATAGTATCCAATTTGCAAATGAATTCCAATTCAGCAGTTTCTCGCTGGAGTCTGGATTTGAAGTTTTTTTGTTTTAAGATAGCGACCTTCATGTCTGTGATTGCGTGACCAGAGAGATTGAAGTGTTCTCCGACTGGTTTATGAATGTTATAATTCTTGACATCTGATTTGTGTCCATTTATTCTTTTACGTAGAGACTGTCCAGTTTGACCAATGTACATGGCAGAGGGGCATTGCTGGCACATGATGGCATAAATCACATTGGTGGATGTGCAGGTGAACGAGCCTCTGATAGTGTGGCTGATGTTATTAGGCCCTGTGATGGTGTCCCCTGAATAGATATGTGGGCACAATTGGCAACGGGCTTTGTTGCAAGGATAAGTTCCTGGGTTAGTGGTTCTGTTGTGTGGTATGTGGTTGTTGGTGAGTATTTGCTTCAGGTTGCGGGGCTGTCTGTAGGCAAGGACTGGCCTGTCTCCCAAGATTTGGACGATTTTATCTTTAGGCGGAACCTGTGCAGCATCTTTACAACAATGCGGAGGCATTTGTACCACAAGGTAACTGGGCTCTTCTCTTTTTAGTGCAATACACCCATTTGCACATTCTTGTGGTTGATGACAAGTAGACATTATACAGAATCTATGAAATTCTGATGTTTCCCTTTTATGTTGTTTGTGGACAGGGATGTACCCAAACCAGAGAGAACTGCAATCCTTACATTCCTGAAAACTATTATTCAAATGTTAATGAGTCACTTGGCAGACCTGAAAAAGCAATGTAAGATGTGAGAAGCAGGCCATTTGTGTGGTGTACCAATGATACATGTCTTTGGAATGACAAAAACTGTAACATCAGGGCTTTTCCTGGCATAGTGTAGATTTTAAAGAATGTTAATATTAAATCAGTCTGTTCTTTGATGCTGCACATGGCTGTACAGTGGACATTCAGAGGATGTCACTAGAAGAGGTTAAAGAAAACTTCTTTCTCTACTGGGAAGGGAACAAAAAGCGGTCTAAAATCCAAACACAATGGGTCAAATCCTCTGAAGCACTGCTCACATACCTTGCGCACTCAAATATTACACTCACTAAAACAGGAGTTTTGTTGCTGAAAGGAATATAAATAAGTTTGGACCTTTTGTCTGAGCAATCTTGGTAGTGCCACTTAACAGATGATACCCAAATCAGGTACAAAGGATATCTGTTAAATGCTTTTCTCCTGGCTGTCACGGATGTCCAAAGAAGCAGCAAGTCCCTGTAGCATCCTTACGTGTGAAGAAAGTCTAGCACGTACCAGAAGAGAACGCAGTGGACAAGATCCTCAGCTGATGTAAATCAATGCAATTCATTTGAAGTCAATAGAGCTATGCCAATTGACACCAGCCGCAATCTAACTCAATTACACTTACACAGTTATGGGCAAAACAGTTTTATTACAACATATGGTCTGCACGCTAAGATTCTTCCCATGAATATAACGTTTGCTTCAGTCTGGCAGTATTTTTGAGTGTACACACTGTGTAGCAACAATCTGTATCCATATTTTGGAGATATTTGAATCTTTCAGGACACTGAAAATATTCATAAAAATAGTGGTCACACCCTTGATCAAGTTCCTCCTGCTGGACACTCACCATTGTTGAGTTTTGATCCACACTGCTCATGCATGTGCTTTTATGCTTCCCATTGTCTGGGCAGGCTTTAGTCAAGGTCTCTGGGTTCAGCCCCTCTGACACACTTCCTGGGCACAGAATCTGTCTGATATCCCTCTTCTGGAAGGCCCAGAAATGCTGAGTCCCTAAGACACCACGATAGCTGAAGCACCCTCTTATGGACTCTGGTTTATAATTTACCTGATAGTTGTAGCAAATAGACACAGATTTTGCAGGAGGATACCTAAAACAAGCACACTTTACTTTAGGCAGCACAATATATATATAAAAAGAAAAGGAGTACTTGTGGCACCTTAGAGCATCCGATGAAGTGAGCTGTAGCTCACGAAAGCTTATGCTCAAATAAATTGGTTAGTCTCTAAGGTGCCACAAGTACTCCTTTTCTTTTTGCGAATACAGACTAACACGGCTGTTACTCTGAAACCGGAATATATATATAGATTCATAGAAAATAAGTACACAGTTCCTTGCCTCTGTTTCCTCACCACTCTTGAGAGTTCTTTGGGATTTGGTCACAGTCCTCGGGGGAGCGTAGAATTCTTCCTCTCCCCCGAGGTGGGGGTTGTTCCCCAAGTTTTACTATTTGTTACTACCATAAGTTTAATGCACAATATGATTATGCACATACACACAGTCCCTTAAAGTGCTTCTCTGGGAAGATTTATCCTTCTCAGTCTCTATGGAATAGTACCCAGCCTGTATGTAGCACATGCCAGCTACTTCAAGTTGAAAAACAAGGGATAGTCCCACAGTATCCTTCAAATTCCCCTTGAGTTTTTGCAAAAACAGTCTGCAATTTGCACAGCCTGCAGCAGTTCTAGTCCTCTTCTCCAGTAGGGTGAGGAGCTGCCAATCTAATCCAACAAAACTAGCAAAATGCCTGAAACACAGTCCTTATAGCAGACGCTTATAGTCTTCATGTTGCTTCAGCCCAAGTGTGGCTCTCACTCCTATTTATAAAGTTCTCTCCCTTCCCTTGAGTTCCCATTGGTTGCTCTTTTGGAGTGACTGTGCATGTGACTTGCCAGGTTGCTTGCCCACAGTGGAAATTACCCAAATAGCTTCAAACAGCTAATGAGCACACCTAATAACTGCCATATCCAATTCCTGGATGGTCTGGCCCTCCAGCAGAGTTACCCTGTCTAGCTCCAGCAAGTCTTCAGGCACACAAGTGAGATTAGGAAGCTCATTTAAACTTCATTTTGATTAACTTCTGGTATTGAAGTAACAAGCTGAAGTGGCTTGAGTGGCATCTAGAACCCATCAATGGAATTATTTCTCTTTATCTGTTTTCCATTATGTTCCCTGAAATGTAAATAAGAATGACATATAGTGGCTTTTATGGGAAACATTTGGTCTGCTATTCATGAAATTGTATTAATGTGTAGGTTCTCTCCTTAAAGATATGGAAGGAACTCTGGCCTGAAATGTGGCTTGAGAATACATAAAAAGGGCAGACAGGTCACTGTAATTGTTTTTAGAAGTATAGATACATAGATTAAAGGTGGTTGTGAGCTGTTTCATCTTCTGTAAGAGGTAAAGGGCTTAAGGCATGAAACTACTTTTGAATGTTAGCCTAGCAACAAGGAGTAAGTGGTGAGTCTTGTCTTCTGGATCACTAACTCTTAAGGGCAGCAATTGTCCTTTCTGGTTACATAGTGACTAGCACGATAGCATTATGACCTGGCTAAAGCTACTAGGTGCTGCTACAGTGTAAATTATAACTCTAAACTAGATGCTCATAAAAACAATAGGAAAAATGTGTTACATCACAACTCTTAACATATAAGCATCTCGAAAAATCACAGAAACAACACTTCAATTCCCAAAGCCAAGTTAGTTGCCAAGGCTCCCTATACAATGAATAGGGAGAGAGAAGCCAGCACACTAGGCTGGAAGCTGCCTAAGCTACCCAAAGGGAGATGTTGACAATGGGCATGTGCTAAGCCTTGCCCCTCTCTCAGAGATAGGTGCTTGAGTCTGGCCTGCAGGGAGGCATCTATCTGTTAGTGATCCACAAAGAGGAATTCCTCTCCTGGAGGACAGGACAGCTTGGGCACCTAAAGGATTTCTTGTGGGACTCCACCTGCCTTGTTCCACACAGACTGGCTGGAGGCAGAGATGGTGTCACCCACTTTATGACTTTTAGCCCAGAAGTTAGCACACTTGCCTGGGATGTGGAAGATGCAGGTTCAATTCCCCACTTCTTCCAGCATGGGAGAAAGTATGTAAACAAAGGATCCTACCTCTCAAGCAAGTGTTCTAGCTACTGGACTACGGAGTCATTCTCACATACTCTCTCTCTCTCATTGGCCCAATGACAATTTAAGTATTTATTCACAGTGGAACACATGAACAAACACCTGTGTTCCTCTGGGTTGTGACTTGCTCTGGGGTTTAGGCATCCAGACATGTAGAGGGAGGCAGCAGTGCAAATACTCAGAGGCAGAAACATAGGCACTTAAGGAACTTTTACTCTGAAAGTGTAGGCATCAAGTAAGGTTAGCTGTGTACCAGGAGATTTAGCAGGAGTTTTGTGAATTGCAGTGGAGCCAAAACTGGGACTTAGGTGCCTAAGTACTTTGTGGCTCTGAGCCAGTCCCTCAAAACAAAACTGAGAACTGTGTATCCTCCCCACTCTTTCCTCCCTTATTTACACCAATAAATGCTGCAGTGGAAGCACGTGGCTTAGAGCCGCAAACTGAACAGAAACAATGCCACTGAGAAAAGATGTTCTCTTTACCTCAGTCTGCAAATTAAAATGACACCTTATCTGTAGTATTTGGGGAAAACATACAAAAAGTATAACCAACCGTTAAGTAATAAGGAGCAAGAAACTTGAACTCTCTTGTCACCACAGAAAAGTTAAAAATTTGGTACAATAGAGATGACATCAAGGTAAAAAACTTAACAAGGGTCCCCTACAATGAAGGAAAGGAAAAACTTTCCTTTGTGGGGGGAAAGGAAAAAACTCCATCTTGGTCAAACCTGATCAACTCAAGTGTAGTTTGTTTGTATGCATGCCAATAAAGAAACCTCAGTGATGAGTCTAGAGTTGAATTGATTGCTTGGATTTCAGACAACTGGATAAAGCATTCTCCCAGAACTGGATGAGGTGTTCTGAATAAACCGAGTTGGAGGGAACCCTAACCCATAGAAGTCATTTATATTAAGTTCTGTGCATAAACAACATATAGGAAAGTTTATTTTACTGAAATAAAAGAAAATAATTCTGGCATTTGCTCTTAAGTTCAATGGCAACCAACGGCACTCCCCTTTTCAATTTATTCACTGACAATGCACAGTGATAAAGGAAACATTGCTATCTTGGTCTTCCTGACATGCAACTCCCGAGAATCCTCCCTCCACCTATACTACTCACTCAGCTGTCAAGCATTCAGATTTCAGATAGTACAGTTTATTGTTATTTGTATGCAGTCTTTCAACTAGCAGGAAACAGGTGCAAGGCCAAAGGGCTCTTGCCGGCTCATGTTTAAACACTGCAGTTCCTGAAACAAACCTTTATTTCCACTTTCCCTCTTTGGCATATGTGCCTTAACCCTTCCGCTGCTGCAGCTCTAAGCTAGAGTGGAATGTGGTAATGTTCGCTTGGCTCATCAATGCCTCCATGTGAAGAACCTGATACATCTGGCAGCTGCATAGAACATGCACTTTTCTCCACTTGCCTACAATGTCTGGCAACAATCAAAAGCTAAAACTAAAGCAAATATGTGTTGAGGCCCAGACGGCTAATGGTTTAGAAAGGAATCCTGGCAAATAAATATCAAAGGCCATTTGCTTTACTGTACTTATAAAGAACAAGTCCACTGTCAAGGGGAAAGGGATAGTTATTTCATAATCCAAAACCATTTCCAGGATTTTGTGTACAGGATGGAAATTAGCATTTGGTTAGGAGGTTAAACGGATGCCCAAATCACTCACAGGCCCAAAAGAGACATTTGTAAACACCAAGCTGATGATGCAATTGAGTGAAGTTTACCTTCTTGATTCAGGTACTCAATCCTGCAAGGTGCTAAGTACTTCCAGGGAGGTGTTCGGCATCTTCAGCGCCAATTGACTTCAATAAGAGTAGGTGGTGTTCAGCACCTTGCAAGAAATGCTCAGTATCATGCAGCATGAAGCCCTAACTCCATTATGATTAAACTACTTAAGTGCTTACTGTTTCGCTTGTATCTGAGCTAGTCACTGAACCACCAAATATTTGTACATGGATGTATAGCAGGTACATACCTCATTTGTTTGCAGAAAGGGAGTTTATTACTCTAAAGGAATATTGTCAGCATAAAACCACATATTTCACTGTGAAAACTCAACTTGCAGCACTGTCAGTGAGTAAACACCTGAAATCAGTTTAAGTGAAAGACTGGAGAGAAAAAATATTTCTCATTCCCCTCCCCCCCGTTTACGTTGTGCATTTGACAGCACTTTGTAAACAGTCCATTTTAATGAGTCCTCAGTACGCTCACTTAAATCAGATTCCCAGTTTTTATGGATTTGTCACACTGCAAAACAGGAAAGACATTTTAAAATACAAGAAAATAATTGTAAAGCCATAAAATTCAGCAGAGAGCTCTTAACTCTTTTTAAAACTAACTTTTAAGTTTATGGTGTCCCTTTAGGAGAACTAATTTATAGTCCTCACCATGGATATTCTGACTATTCTTTGAGTCCTTATCACTTGTGTTGCAAATGTCGGGATGGTAACCATAACCTCGAGGGCATAATTACAAATGGTGACCCATATGGGGATTAGAACTGCTGAGAACCTTTGAAGATCAGGATAAGTTGCACTGGTTAGTGCATTACCCTCTAATTGTGTGGCTCTTTATTCCCCTCTAGTGGCTAGACACACAGGTTTATGAGTCTGCTACTACCTTCACGCTAATGCAGCTTGTCTTTTATCTCAAGCAGTATTTTGTTTAATTTCTAAAAATTATAATAAAACAGCACCCAGCCACTATTCTAGGTTACCTTGACAATCTTTCTAAAATTTCACCAAATAAACAGAGCAATCTCTCTAGATTGAATAAAAGAACTCAGCACCAAGCTGAATACAAATTAATGTATCCCCATGCAATTCCTAGTCCTTCTTCCCCCCTGCCACTCCCAAGTCCCCTTGCACAGCCAGTCTCAGTTCTCCCTTTCCCAGTTCATCCAATTTGCCTCCTCCCCATGCTCCCCAGTCCCACTGGTTCCCAGTCTCCATTCCTGAACTATTCATCCACTCAGTGCCTCCCTCCCATCCCAAGTTCATTACCCCAATCTCTTTGCTCAGCCAGGAACAGTTCTCACCACACACTGGTTCCTCATCAGCCCTTCCACACCAGTTCCCAGCCCTCCACCCCTAGTTCCTCATCCAATGTCAGTACTCCCCACTGGTTCCCAGCCCATCCTGTTTCTCTTCCTGGCTCCCAGTCACAGTCTCCTTGCTCAGCCAGTACCAGTTTCCCTCTTTCCCCCTCACTAGCCTCCAGTCCCAGTCTCTTCCCCACAACAGTCTCCCAACTTGTCCTAATCTGCTCCCCCTATTCTTGTAGGACCAACTCTTTCCCCACCACTGCATATGAATCAGGCAGCTTCTTCCTCCATGTTGCAGGAATCCACACGGGGAGGTACTGAGAGCACAAGACAGGCAGGCTCCCTGCTCTCAGTTCTGGTGCCTGGCTCTGAGCCCAGCACAGAAATTTCAGGGACAGTCTTCCTCAGCCTGTGGCTGGGAGTGTGCCCAGGGTAGAAAGAATATGAAATTTTTAGCTGTTAAACTCCAAGAAGTCTGTATTAAGCATGTACAAACTGCATTTTTTCAAAGGCTCAAACCTTGGCCAAATCTGAGTGAATTTTCAGAAAGACAATAAAAGGCACTTCCCTTGCCAAATTTCAAGTCCATATTCCAAGGCACAAGGGTATTACAGCATTCTAAAGAAAAGGTCACTAGAATTTTTAAACATGAGCAAAACAACATATTTGTCCCTAACCTCATTCTTGAAAATCCTTGTGATGTTTTGGCTGAAACTGTCCAAAACAATTCAGCTTGAGGCAGATTGCTGGCACAGAAAATTTCATTCCAACTGGTTAAAAATTTTGGTAAACAGAAAATAGGGTTTTTATAATGGAAAGTGTTGGGCAACCTTAATAGGCAGCACTACCCACCCAACCTTTAACATCAGTATCATTTTGACAAATTCTAATTTGAGGCTCAGTTGAAAAACTATTATCTAGTTTCCTGGTTCAGTGTCTCACCGTAGCACCACAATAAATATATTACATATGTGTTGAAGAGGTTGCAAGTTTATATTTTTACAGAAAGGACACCTGACACGTAACAAGTCTTTTTACAGCAGCGTCACCAACAATATTATTGCTAGACCATCAATAGATTGCATATACTTTCACAGCTGAACTTTTTTAACAGTGCCCAGATTCACGGTGAACTACAGATTTGAAGGCAAAAGCAAGTGATGCAGATTGGATAAGTTTAAGGTTTAACAAGGCATCCTCCTTCTTGCCACCATATTAAAAAAACCAAACAAACAAAAAAAACCTCTCACCACTGTAGTACAAAGTGGCTCTGGTGACCTATATGAAGAACTTGAGCAGTTCATGCAGTTAATGGATAGGTTTATACTACCAGACAAAAACCTAAAGACAGAATAAAAATGACTTGATTGAAAAATACTGCAATTGTAAAAGATGTTTGAAAGCCTAAAAATGTTTAAATTAGGGTAAAAATATATATCCAAAATTGAAGTCAGGAAATTCAAAGAAAGGGCTCGAGAAGTATCCCTAACTCCATCACCCCTTCATATCCTGCCATGGCATGTGCCACTCACATGACAGCTTCACATCTATGCTAAGTATTATAAATAAATAGGAATGAAATAAAAATGAAAATGCATCACTCTATGCATATTTATACCTCTCTGGGCAGTAGGTAAGAATCTTTGAAATAGGCAAGGTCACATGGCCCTCTCTGTTCAATAAAATGAGCTGGCTTGTGGCAAGTTTTTGTAAGGCAGATACATATTTTGTTATGTGTGTATGGGAAGTCTGAAACCATACCGGGGGTGGGAGAGAAGATCTCTACTTTCTTACTCTTCACACAGAAAGGAATGTAGGGAAATTAAAATTTGTAGTTCAGCTGTCTTGATGTTGTGGCTCACAGTGGCTCAAGTACATAGCAGATATCTGAGTGTAGGCAGAGCTGTGAAAATGTGGTCTCTTGACTAGAGTGAAAAATGGGATAAGAAAGTGCTAAGTCATTGGTCTTGGTACGAGACAAAATATTGGTGCAACTGGCTCACAAAGGAAAGATTAATCAAGAAGAGCATGTAATGAAATAGGTAGCTCTTACACTAGTATGGATTGCTACTGAAGGGCTGGGGTGGAAAGTGACTCATGCTAGTGTGGAAGTATAACATTGTATAAGGGGACATGCTGGATACATTGTATATGAGAGGGCATGCCAAAACATGTTACAAAGTATCTGAGGGAGCACGTGTAGGGACAGTTAGCTTTTGAATGGAGAAGCAATTAAGATAGAGCCAGCACGTCTAAGAAGCAGGCATCAGAATGGAAGGTGTGAAGGGCAATTAGTTAAGTTAACTGGAAGCTGTTAAGGAGATTGTTAAGGGTGGCAGGTAATTGAAGATACGTGACTGGTCTCAGGGATCTCCAAGGGTGGTGACTAAAATCTTTTTCTTCTTTTGTCTGTAACTTCTCTGTAACTTGTTCTCCAAAAAACTGTGTAAATTAAGAGACACAAGCCCCACTCGGGGGGCTCGCTTCTAAATGTATTAGCAGAGCAGCTTTGCTAATAAAACAGAGTGGTCTGATAAATTGTGAGTCTGAGTCAAACTTTGACAATTTGGAGGTCCCACCGAGATGGCAAGTGGCTTCACTGAGGCTGTGTGATCCCTGACTGCCTTGCAGGACGATCGTGGCAGCCGGCGCCTGGACGCTTAGTCCAAGCGATCCTCCACAAGACAGAAAGGTACACAGCAGCAGCTCAGTCTACGCCATTGAACTTGTTGGTTCCCACTCTGTTCGGGTAGGGGTCTTTGGATCCAGCTTCTGGAATCAGACGTCTCAGGTAATTATTATTTTTGTGCTTTAACCGGTTTGAGGACTGTCTTGTCTTTGTGTCTATCCATCTTCCCCGTGGTGTGTGTGTGAATCTGGGAGCCATCTCTGTCCGGAGACTGGCTGACCAAGGGGTCCCCATCCCCACGGTCTGAATAAGTGGAATCTGCACAGCTGCAGCCGCACCACACCTTGGGTATAACCCCTGGTGTGAAAGCAAGGGCAGTTGAGGCAATAGCCTGTGGGCTCCTTTCTGTGTGTTGCACCGGGTACCGCTCTGCTGAGCCCTAATTTCCTTCTTGTGTGAGTGCTGTGTGAAGTCCTTCTGGATGGGTAATCAGAAGTCTAGGTAGAACAGTTCCCTAAGGGAACTCCAGCTTATTTTATGTATTTTAGGAGGGGTCCGGACTCTTGTAGGTTTCTTGAAAAATGGTCCAAATTAGCTCTAGAGAACCCCAAATTACAGTGGCCACTGTTAGGTTCTTGGGACAAGGATCGAGTGGACGCTTTAAAAAGCAAACTCGTCCTCCCAAAAACCAAATTGGAGAGAGGAGAAGTAGACTGCTTCATGCAGTGGTGGGAAGAGGCAAATCGTAGATGGACTGAGTCAAAACTCACCTCTCTTAAAAATTCTATCAAAAAAATAACAGTTCAATTGGATGCAGTCTCTCCCACCACTAGTCCGAGCGCTCCCCTTTGCCCAGTTCTGTGCAATGATCCGGATCAAACCTGACCCCCACCATACTCCTGCGCAAATAAGAAATCAGAAAAGGAAAAATCTTCAGTGACTACAGATAATGAAAGTGAAGAAGATACCCTCATTGGCCTCGCAGCTCTGCAAAATATTATGAAGAAGAAATCCAAAGCAGACTGCAAAGATTCTCTCGACATCTCTTCTTGGAAAAGAGAACCTGATGGGAGGTTAATGAGAGACTCTGATCAAACTGTTGTGGCACCCTTACGAGTCCTTAAGATGGGAGAAAGTGAGTCCATATGGGATTATAAGCCCTGGACTCGTACGGAACTTTTATCTATAGATAAAAGTTTTCCCAAACCACAGGAAAACTCTGTCAAATTTGCTGAGGAGTTTCTGTTAATCTGTGAAACCTATGAACCCTCTGAGACAGATCTCGTCCAACTGTGTAAATTGTTAGCTCCTGCCAGTTATTATGAAAAATGGTTGGCTGCCGCAGACTGGCCAGCTCAGGCACGCCACTCAACCATAAAAAGTACTGGCCCAGATTCGGCATACAGAGACCGGTGTATGGCTCTTTGGAAGCGCCTGCATCAAGCCATTCCCAAAGTGTGGTCTCCTAAAACAAACTGGACAGCAATACGTTGCTGTAAGCAAGGGCAAGGAGAAAGCCCAGGCGACTATAGGTCCTGGCTAACTGATATTTTCCTACAACATTCGGGAATACAAGAGCCCGATGTAAATGGGCAGGGGGCCTTGGCACATGCATTTGTTGATGGTCTTCTCCCTGCCACAGGCAGCATGTTAAAACGAATAAGTGTGGGATGGGAGACTGAAACCATGGACAAATTGCTGGCAGTAGCAGAGCATTGCCACCGCACTTTAAAAGGAAAGGAGGAACAGTCCTCCCAAAAGTTAATGGCTCTGCAGATACAGCATTATTCAGGACTAAGCAGACCACACCGGGGACAGGGACGGGGTTGCGGAAGGGGGCGGGGGGCTGGATTAACTGGGGTTTGTAACTACTGTAAACAGCCTGGACACTGGAAAAAAGAGTGTCCAAGACGACCTAATAATTGTATGGGAAATCACGTGAACCCCCCACTGGTTCCTCCAGCTGATCCCCAACCCTATTTTTCACCCCAACAATGATGGGATGCTGGGGAACCTCACAAAGTTTTAGCTCCCTTATTACCTCTGTCCCCTACTGGAGAATGTGTCCTGACTGTAAATGATCTCTCTCTCCCTTTCCTTGTTGATACTGGAGCTTCTCTTTCTACAATCCGCACCACTGACTTGCCTGAGGTTCCCCGATCTGGAAAATCTGTGTCTGCTGTTGGCATTACAGGGATCCCTACCTCTTTTCCCCTCTCAAAACCTTTGTCTGTTCAGGTCGGTACCCCCTCTGAGGAGCATGCATTCCTCCTCTCTGATTCCACCCCTGCAAACCTTCTGGGACGGGACTTGCTATGCAAACTTGGCTGTTCTATTTACTGCTCCCCAGATGGTGTCTATCTGCAAATCCCTCAGTCTTCCTTATGTGATTCTGTAGCCTCCCTGCTGTCTGAAACTTCCCTCTCCACTCTGGTCCCTTGCTGTCCCTTAACTCCGTCCCTAGAGCACCTAATCTCTCAGGTTCCTTCCTCCCTATGGCCATCTCACCCATCTGAAGTGGGCCGATTAAATACTGACCCAGTTCGGATTACTGTAGACAATTCCAAACCTCTGCCTCACCTGTCTCAGTATCCTTTGAATCCTGAGGCAGAGGCTGGGATTGCTCCAGTTATATCTGCATTAAAAGAACAAGGAATTATTGTCCCTTGTTCCAGCCCCTGTAACACCCCTATCCTCCCAGTTCAAAAGGCTGATGGCAAATCGTGGCGATTTGTTCAAGACCTTCGAGCTATTAACCGTACTGTCATACCTTCTTTTCCAGTGGTTCCTAACCCTGCTACAATACTAGCATCTATTCCTCCAAATGCAACCCACTTTACTGTTGTAGATTTGTGCTCCGCTTTCTTCTCTGTCCCAGTTAAACTCTAAATCCCAGTATCTCTTTGCCTTCTCCTACAAGGGTCAGCAATATACATGGACTACCCTTCCCCAAGGGTATACAGAGAGTCCATCCTATTTTTCTCAAGCCCTAGCCAGGGATCTCGCTGATCTGGTTTTCCCATCAGGATCCACAGTGATCCAATATGTGGATGACTTACTCCTGTGCTCCCCCTCTCTGTCTGCCTCAGAAACTGATTCACTAACACTTCTCACAGCTTTAGCAAACAAGGGTCATAAGGCTTCTCGCACAAAATTGCAGCTCTGCCAAACCTCTGTCACATACCTAGGCTTCCTTCTCTCCCAGGGCTCCCGTACACTCTATCCAGCCTGGGTACAAGCCATCCTTAGCTTTCCCCAGCCTTGCTCTCCACACCAGGTCAGAAAATTCTTAGGCATGACAGGGTTCTGTAGGCAACGGATTCCCCAATATGCTTCTCTGGCTAAACCACTCCAAGAACTCACTCGATCCTCTGTACCTAACCCCATGCCATGGCCACTTGAAGCAAATGCTGCTTTCATCTCCCTTAAGCAGAATTTAGGCTCTGCCCTGCCTTAGGGTTACCTATGACAAGCCTTTTATCTTTTTCTGTCACGAACAATCTGCTTGTGCCCTCGGGGTTCTTACTCAGGAGCACGGTGACAGAAATCGCCTGGTGGCTTATTTTTCTGCAACCTTGGACCCTGTAGCCCAGGGTTTACCCCCTTGCCTACACGCTGTAGCTGCTGCAGCGCGCCTGGTCGAGATGTCTGAGTCCCTTGTCCTCCGCTCTCCTCTCACTCTCATGGTTCCCCATTCTGTGGAAACTCTCTTTCTGCAACGCAACACTGCTCACCTCTCCTGTGCTCGCCTCACTAGGTATGAACTTTTGCTGCTTTCAGCCTCACATATCACTATTAAGCGCTGCTCCCAGTTAAACCCTGCTACCCTCCTTCCTTTACCTAGTGATGGTGAACCCCATGACTACCTTGCAACTGTCTCCGCTATCACTGTCCCACGCCCCGACCTTTCAGGTGTACCTCTCCCTAACTCTGACCTGGTATTATTCACTGATGGGTCCTGTTATAGAAATGACCAAGGCCACCTTCTTGCAGGGTACGCTGTGGTCTCTCTCTCTGAGACCATAGAAGCTGCACCCTTACCCTCTGTGACCTCTGCCCAGGTGGCTGAACTGATTACTCTAACCCGTGCCTGCTTTCTAGCCGAGGGGCTCTCTGCCACTATTTTTACTGATTCTCGGTATGCCTTTGGGGTTGTGCATGACTTTGGCACCCTCTGGCAGGCTTGAGGTTTTCTTACCTCTACTGGTACCCCTATCAAGAATGGCCCCTACATTGCCGCCCTCCTGTATGCAGTTTTACTACCATCTGCCTTGGCAATTGTTAAGTGTACTGGCCACTCAGCGGCAGACACCGAGGTGGCAAAAGGTAATGCACTTGCTGATGCTGCTGTAAAACATGCCACCACTATAAAACCTTCACCAGAAGCGTTTCTTGGTCCCCTCTCTGTCTCTGTAACGCCACCATCCCTGTCTCATCTCACTCAGCTCCAGGATTCTGCCCCAGAAACAGAGAAAGACTCCTGGAGTGTTTTGGGTTGCTCTTTGCATTCTGATTCCCTTTGGCGATCGCCCACCGGTACCTTTGTAGGCCCCCCTCTCACTCTACCTGTCTCTAGCCGCCCTGCTACATGGTGTTTCGCATGTTGGCAAGGAGGGGATGGTCTCTGCTATGATTAAGGCGGGGTGGTGGGCTCCCCATTTCAGCTCCTTTGCAACCCGCCACTGTGCCGCTTGTGTTACTTGTCAAAGCCACAGTGTAGGCAAATCTGTATAAGTAACACAAGGGTTCCGGGGTTTGCCTCAAGCACCTTTCCTACACTGGCAACTTGATTTTGTACAAATGCCAAAGTGTCAGAAATATGAATTCATTTTAGTTATGTCTGTTTTCGGGTTGGATTGAAGCCTTTCCCTTTCGCAAAGCTGATTCATTGTCCGTTGCAAAATGTCTGTTAAACCACAGTATCCCTACCAAGGGAATTCCTGCCACTTTGTCTAGTGACCGGGGAACATATTTTACTGGAAAAATTGTTCAACATCTAAACCAGGTATTACATGTCACCCACCTGTTGCACTGCCCTTACCATTCACAGAGTGCAGGGGCAGTTGAAAGGCGAAATGGTGTGCTTAAAAATAAGCTGGCAAAAATCTGTAGTTCCACCGGGTTAAACTGGCCAGCTGCTTTACCACTGGCCCTTATGGAAATTCGGTCATCCCCAGCCCAGAGACACAAACTGAGTCCATTTGAAATCATCATGGGACACCCTATGCGAACAATGGCTACTATTACCCCAGCCCCAGACCTAAACCTAACTCACAGCACGCTCCTCCAGTACTGCAAAGGGTTAATGCAAGCTGTGAGCTCCTTCCATTCGCAGGTGCGAGCAGCTTGGCCGACAGAACCCACCTCTGCTGCCTGTCACACTCTTGAGCCTGGTGATTGGGTCTACCTGCGGCACCACCTTCGGAAGCACGCCTTGGAACCCCGGTGGAAGGGTCCATACCAGGTACTGCTCACCACCCAGACAGCAGTGAAATTATCCGGCATCGCTGCATGGATCCACGCCTCACAGTGTAAGCCAGCACCACCTCAAGGGGACCAAGCACCTCTGCAAGACCACGCAGAACCAGCTTCAACCCCAGAAGACAAAGAGGAACAGCCTGCAATACCTTACAATCTGCGCTCTCGTAAGGGTTGCCAGAAGCAGAGGGTAAGTAGACAGCAGGACCCAACAAACAAGAAGCAGTAGTGAGCCTAGCGCCTGCTGGACGTAAAACCGTGACTGCGGTTCCCTCGAAAGGGGGTGTCGGAACCAGAAAGGGTCCTGCTTCCAACATGTGTCCTTTGAGAAGCTTAATCCTCAGCTACTGTGTCCTGAGGGTCTGGGGAATCCAGAGTGACAGTGACAATTCTTTCATCCAACAACAGGTGCAGATAGCCCAGATCCTGAATATTTCTAATTGCTGGGTCTGCAGCCACATCCCAGCTCACTCACAAGCTAGTATCCCCACCATGGCAATCCCTTTGAATTCCTCAGAGCTTGCTGGAGAACCCTATCCACTTAAAAGGACATGGAAGGAAAATGACACTTGGGGGCGGGGAAAAACATATGTTCCTGAACTTATAAGTGTGGTGAAAGGAAAGGGCCACTGGTGCTGGGTGTGTAATGGGACAGGGCTGAATCTAGGGAGGAGCAGCTGTCGCCAATACATCGTGTCCCATGGTGTATGGGACTATTCAAACAAGGTTGGAGAATGGTGAACCGGGTATGGAAAGATAAGCTTTCTCTCAACCTGGGACCAAACCAAAGATTCAATCTCTTGCTCCCCCTACAGCCTCCCTGAGAAAAAACAGCACCATCTACAAATGTCATGTGAATGCTACCTCTTCTCCCAGTGAAAGTCATCCTGTGCCCTTTGGGGGATACTATTCCTCCTTCGTAAATTCTTACATGTCAAAGGGTTGCAGTCAACCCTTCCCAGCTTTAATGGACATCATTGGGTTTGTGGGGAAAATGCTTACACTGCGTTACCAGCAAATTGGTCAGGTATCTGTTATCCTGCTCAACTTTTCCCACAATTCCGGGTGCTTCAATCCCTCCCACGAAATCGCCTCCGTAATTTCAGGCGAAAAAGGAGGGACTTGCCAGATGCTAAATGGTATGTGGATAACATAAGCCCCCTAACTTGGGAAGAAGCTGTTGGCATTTCTTTAGTCCCAGTAGGGGGGGTAATCCACCATGCAAAAGGCTTTTAAGGTTACAAGTGGTGGTTGAGATCATGGCCAATGAAACAGGAGAGAGCTTAAAAGCTCTAGCCAAAGAAGCAGGAGCGGTCCGACAAGTGGCCCTCCAAAACCATCGGGCATTAGATATAATACTGGCAGCCAAAGGAGGGACCTGTCCTCTAATTGGAACAGAATGCTGTGTATACATACGATTTATTACCTCATTAGTATTATCAGGTAATAAATCGTGCTAGCCATCTGGAGCAAATTGCATACCTTCCCCACAAAGAACCAAGTTTCTTGTGGAAAAAGATAAGTAACTTATTCAATTTCTCTAGTCTGGGAAACTGGTTGTTTCAAGGAATCCTGACTATCCTATTTGGAATTCTAATAATTTTTGTGTGTTTTCAATTGATTTCTTGTTGTATCCAAAACTGCACAAGACACACCATCCATCAGGTTACCCCTAACCAGAGGGCTAATCTAATGTTGTTAAATGTCACCAGTGAAAGTAATGAAAAAGAACGATTGATGCATGGAATCCAGTAAGTCATTGGTCATGGGCGTAGCCTTGACCAAAAGGGGGGATTGTGGAAGTATAACATTGTATAAGGGGACATGCTGGATACATTGTATATGAGAGGGCATGCCAAAACATGTTACAAGGTATCTGAGGGAGCACATGTAGGGACAGTTAGCTTTTGAATGGAGAAGCAATTAAGATAGAGCCAGCACATCTAAGAAGCAGGCATCAGAATGGAAGGTGTGAAGGGCAATTAGTTAAGTTAACTGGAAGCTGTTAAGGAGATTGTTAAGGGTGGCAGGTAATTGAAGATACGTGACTGGTCTCAGGAATCTCCAAGGGTGGTGACTAAAATCTTTTTCTTCTTTTGTCTGTAACTTCTCTGTAACTTGTTCTCCAAAAAACTGTGTAAATTAAGAGACACAAGCCCCACCCGGAGGGCTCACTTCTAAATGTATTAGCAGAGCAGCTTTGCTAATAAAACAGAGTGGTCTGATAAATTGTGAGTCAGAGTCTGAGTCAAACTTTGACAATTGAAGCACAGAAAGAGGTATAGGGCATCTGTCTTAAGGAGAAATAGCTCGATTAGTTATCTCTTGGTGGTGTCCACTACCTTTCTCCTGCTAGTTTCAAATCTGTTCAGTGAAAGGATTCTTCTGCTTTTCTGGCTTCCCTTCTTCTTTGGGGAAGTTAAGAGTTCAAGGAAGGAGATGAAGATCTGGAGAGCTTTAGGCTAGGTGGATGGGATGGTGGTGAGACTGCAGCTTTGGCCCTTCTCACCCAACATATAACTGGAGAAGTGCAAGGAAACATCACTATGAAAGGACAGATCTTCTACTTAGGAAGGAGTCAGAAAGGATGCCACATTGCTCACCGAGTGACTCAATTATCCACCAAAGAGCACAGGATGCAACACCGGAGCGTTTACCTCTTTAGAAGCAGCTTGGTCCAATGGGATTTTTGGCCATACACCTTAAAGAATAATTGATGGGCAAGTACATCCTGGTTTGCTAAAGTCACAAGAGCAGAATGGGCTGAGTGGTCTTATCAGATGTCTCCAGAGGAGATTGAGCTGATGTGTGGGGAAGCAGAGCTTCCCCACAAGCCCTCCAGACTCCGATTCCCCTACCCATTGGAAAGCAAGGGTCTGTGGGCTGGGAGTAATCATAGCACAGCTCCTCTTAGCTGCCTTCCTGCTCCATGATGATGGAGAAGTAGAACAGAGAGAGGCTATGCAGTGGTCCAATTCGAGGAGCAAAGTTCTGCAAAGCCAGGACTCTGAAAGGAAAGAAAGATCACTAAGATTACACTATTATATCACTGTTTGTGCCACTTGAGGAAGAGAATCTGGCTCTAGGACAGAAGCATGGGCAAGCCCCAAGGCCTTACAAGAGAGGTACAGGCTCAGCCTCTCACAGACTGGGAGAGCTCAAGATCCAGAAAAAGCCATTCCCTGTTAGAGGAGCTCAGTGAGAAATCCCATATGCAGTATTAGCTGAAGGGAGGGGCTCCCACTTTCATTTTATATTAGAAGCTAATCACCATCTTGACTACAGAGAGACTAGTAGCTCTCTAGATTGTCTACCTAGATGGTATAAGAGGTAGAATCATAGAATATCAGGGTTGGAAGGGACCTCAGGAGGTCATCTAGTCCAACCCCCTGCTCAAAGCAGGACCAATCCCCAATTAAATCATCCCAGCCAGGGCTTTGTCAAGCCTGACCTTAAAACCTCCCTAGGAAATGCATTCCAGTGTTTCACCACCCTCCTAGTGAAGAAGTTTTTCCTAATATCCAACCTAAACCTCCCCCACTGCAACTTGAGACCATTACTCCTTGTCCTGTCCTCTTCTACCACGGAGAATAGTCTAGAACCATCCCCTCTGGAACCACCTCTCAGGTAGTTGAAAGCACCTATCAAATCCCCTTTCATTCTTCTTTTCTGTAGAAGAAACAATCCCAGTTCCTCAGCCTCTCCTCATAAGTGATGTGTTCCAGACCCCTAATCATTTTTGTTGCCCTTCGCTGGACTCGCTCCAATTTATCCACATCCTTCTTGTAGTGTGGGGCCCAGAACTGGACACAGTACTCCAGATGAGGCCTCACCAATGTCGAATAGAGGGGAACGATCACGTCCCTCGATCTGCTCGCTATGCCCCTACTTATACATCCCAAAATGCCATTGGCCTTCTTGGCAACAAGGGCACACTGCTGACTCATATCCAGCTTCTCGTCCACTATCACCCCTAGGTCCTTTTCCGCAGAACTGCTGCCTAGCCATTCAGTCCCTACTCTGTAGCTGTGCATTGGGTTCTTGCGTCCTAAGTGCAGGACTCTACACTTGTCTTTGTTGAACCTCAGATTTCTTTTGGCCCAATCCTCCAATTTGTCTAGGTCCCTCTGTATCCTATCGCTGCCCTCCAGCGTATCTACCACTCCTCCCAGTTTAGTATCATCTGCAAATTTGCTGAGAGTGCAATCCACACCATCCTCCAGATCATTTATGAAGATATTGAACAAAACTGGCCCCAGGACCGACCCCTGGGCCACTCCACTTGACACCAGCTGCAACTAGACATGGAGCCATTGATCACAACCCGTTGAGTCGACAATCTAGCCAACTTTCTACCCACCTTATAGTGCATTCATCCAGCCCGTACTACTTTAACTTGCTGACAAGAATACTGTGGGAGACAGTGTCAAAAGCTTTGCTAAAGTCAAGAAACAATACATCCACTGCTTTCCCTTCATCCACAGAACCAGTAATCTCATCATAGAAGGCGATTAGATTAGTCACGTATGACCTTCCCTTGGTGAATCCATGCTGACTGTTCCTGATCACTTTCCTCTCATGTAAGTGCTTCAGGATTGATTCCTTGAGGACCTGCTCCATGATTTTTCCAGGAACTGAGGTGAGGCTGACTGGCCTGTAGTTCCCAGGATCCTCCTTCTTCCCTTTTTTAAAGATTGGCACTACATTAGCCTTTTTCCAGTCATCTGGGACTTCCCCCAATACCAACTGGTCTCATAATAGTTAGAGCTGGAGATTTTTCTGTTTAGCATGGAGCACAGATGCCAATTTGGCCCTAGATAGGTTTGCTTCTGCTGACAACCAGACTCAAAAATTCCATCCAACGTCTTCTGCAGAGACCACACAAGCACTCAAAATGTCCTCGTCATTGCTTACACAGCTTTAGTAGGGCTCTCTGCTTTACAAAGCAAAAAAAGTTAATGATGTGCAACACATTATACCTTGACACCATTTAGAGTCAGACAATCTATGGGTGGTCTAGTTACTTTGATGTTTCTTGTTCTTCAAAACCTAACAGTCAGAAGCCACATAGCCATACCTTGTTTGCTGGTTTTGGAACTCTCAGTTTTCTTTGGTAACTAGCATGCTGCAATTCTTCTGTATGCCTCTACTGAACTCCTCCCCAAAAGACACCCCACTGTAATTAATTTTAGTAGGCCAGGTGTAGAAAGACATCTTGTTAAGAATGAATGCCAAAAAAAGGGGGGGGGCTGTAAAAGCCATTTTAGTGCTCATGAGTGTCTAAAAACAGGACTAGACAAAGAATTATTAGAATTACATGAAACATTTAATATTTAGATCATTTTTCCTATTGTTTTTATTAGCATCTAGTTTAGAGTTATCATTTATACTGTAACAGCACCTAGCAGCTTTAGCCAGGTCATAATGCTATTGTGCTAGGCGCTATGTAACCACCGTAAAGGACAACTACTGCCCTTAAGACAGGGGTGGGCAAACTACGGCTCAGGGGCTGCATCCAGCCCTCCAGACGTTTTAATCCACCCCTCAAGCTCCCACCAAGAAGTGGCTCCCAGAAGCAGTGGCATGTCCCCCCTCCGGCTCCTACACTTAGGGGCAACCACGCTGCCCCCGCAGCTCCCATTGGCCAGGAACCGTGGCCAATAGGAGCTGCAGGGGCAGCTCCTGCGGACAGGGCATTGTGCAGAGCCACCTGGACATGCCTCCGCATAGGAGCTGGGACATGCCACTGCTTCTGGGAGCTGCTTGATGTAAGCACCACCTGGAGCCTGCACCCTGACCCCCTCCTGTTTCCCCAACCCCCTGAACTTCTCATTTCTGGCCCCACCCCAGAGCCTGCTCTCAAGCTACTTCAACTTGTTACTCCAATAGGAGAAGTTAATCAAAATGAAGTGTAAATGAGCTTCCTAATCTCACTTGTGCTCTGAAATACTAGAATTGATGCTAGCCTTTAACTACTAGTGACAGTTGTGTGATGAGTTGCAGAAAGCATTTGTATTCTTTCAATTAAAAAAGGAAACAGGCAAATCAGTGATTAAACGTAGTCTTAGCATATTTCACAAGTGTTTACTAATAGTTTTAATTATCCAGGGATTGTGTATAGCTAGTTTTTACCTAATGAAGCCAACATGAGTTACATAAGGATCAGCTGTGGGGTACTGAATAATGTTGTATTATGTAACGTGAGTAATATCTACAGTGCAAGAATTTTAGAGCTTAAGTATTTCACTAGAAGTGTGTTACAAATCAATTTAGAAACTAGGTACCCATTATAATAGACAATCCAATTCAGATTACAAGAACAAATTAGAGGGACTTGTATAAGCACTGCAACTTCATTACTGATTTTTATCATATATTACAGGTCTTCAGAATGGTATGAGATTGGCTTCCGCAGCAGGAACATCTGCAACATTAGGAGTGCATTAGATTTCCTTAAAATTCCCACTGAAGCCACATTCAGATTTCTTCAGAGTAGGTGATTTGAATCACTAACCTGGAAAATAAACAGAAAGGTTTATTAATAAAGTTTGAATTTTAGGAAGATTACAGTTGAATAAAAAGACAATTTCACCAAAACAGTCTGACAATTTCACCAAAACAGTCATGACTGTTTTGGTGAAATTGTCAACAGACGTAAAAGCAAGGATCCCTTTTGCCATTAATTGATACCTATTTTATGGAATGGACGAGTGTATAGGATAATACAGTTTACGCTACACAGCCAAAGGACCTTGTTCTGTTTCAAGTTTATTCAGTGGTTTTTTTTTTTTAAAATAAAGAAGCATTATATAAAGCTAAGTATTATTTCAAAAGATTCTTGTTATGCAAGACCACCAATAACTATCACAAACCAAGTTCCTGCACATAACTCCAAATATACATTGGTAAGAACAGGTTTGAAGGAACCCACTGAACGTTTATAGCAGTTTTTAGTGTTCAGCAAAAATCAGTATTTGCTAAACAATATCAGACTGCAAAGTTACTCTTACTGTTGGTAGATGGATAATGACATGGAATAAGTCATTATCTCCGTGGCAACAGAATTAGGACTGTGAGAGGAATATTGCACATGGTTCTGCTATTACTCTTACAGGCATGCCTCGGCTTCCTCAGACAGATGCTCTCTCTGCAAGCCTGGTAAGCCCTGAGTACAACCAACCAAGGGCAGCTCCAAGACCACAGACCCATCACTGGAAACTCAGAAAATCCTGGGCAAAGTTTTCAAAAAAGTGACAAACACCGTGGAGCCAAAGGTCAACAGGAATCTAGGCACTTAAGTGCCCACATCATTTGTAAAAGCAGGGACTTGAGTGACTTTAAAATTTTACCCTAAGACTCAGCTTTTAACTGCTACTACAGAAAGAGGCACCTTGTGTCCCTTCCCCAGGTTCCCACCCCTTCCCCCACCCAGCATTAAATGACACCCTTTACTCCAGGAGCCCTGCTCACAGCGAATAGCGAGAGCTCGACAGCGACCAGCGGGGGCTGGTTAAAAGCTCTTCCCACCCCGCTTGGCTCCTTTACGCACCACAGCGGCGGACGGAGCCTTGTCTCCGCGAGGCCGGCCCCGCTGATTCTGCCGGTGGGTCTCGAGGGCGCTCGGGGAGACGCGATGTTACCGAGCCAGATGGGACAGAGCCACCCGGCCCCCGGGGCAGCCAGACAGGCCTTGCACGCCTGGGGGACGGTGACCAACCCGCTGCCCCACTAGGCCTCGGCCGTCACGCGCGGCCCGCCCAGACCTGCCCGCCAGAGCCACAGGCGGCCGAGCCCCCCGCGGGGCAAACCGACCCCGGACCCGGGCAGGACGCGGCACCACCCAGCGAGGCCCGCTGTGCTCCGGCCCCGCTCTAGGCCGAGAGAAGCGGCTCGGGGAGCGCAGCCCCGCGCTAGGAGCCGTGGGGCCCGGAGACCCCACGGACGCCGAGCCCCAGATACCACAACGGTCTCCACCGCGCCTAAAATCCCCGCCGGCTGAGGGCTCCTCAGCGCCGCCGGCCCGCACCTGGGTCCCCACCCCCGCCGCAGACACCGCGAGCCGCACCGCGCTGTACCTCCGAGATGCCCCCACAACACCGCCTCAGCGCTCCCCACGCCGGAAACGGAACCCGCCAAAAGTTACCCGCCCCCTCTCCGTACCGGGACCCTGACTGGCCTCGCCCTTCGCAGCTAGCACAGCCAAAAGCAACGCAGAAGGGGCCGGATTAATAATTCAGTGGGAGGGTCCATCCGGATGTGCGGCGCATTATTGGTTGTTCGGGTCGATTGACAAGTATTTATACCCACTCAAGGCCCGCTGTATGATCCCAAGCTCCGCCAATAGGGAGGAAGCGCCGTGAACTGGCAGACGGGCCAGAAAAAGCCTCTGATGCACTCTATTGGCAACGGATGTGGATTGACAGGTATTTCTGCCCATCTTTGGTTAAGGCTATCCGTGACGTTTTGCCGCCTCTACCAATGGGGAGGAGGAACGGACTGGAGGTGGATTGGGTGACTGTGTCGCTCGGCGTGGGAAGCTGCCGCTAGGGAAGGCCGCGATGAGCGGTTCTTTGTGCTGGCTGCGCGCGGCCTCGCTGCTGCGTCGTGCCCCGCTGCGATGGGGCGCGCGGCCCCTCAGCCAGGCCGCGGCCGGGGACGGCGGCCGAGGGTCGCGGGAGTCGGTGGAGCGGCTGGTGCGGGCGCACCCCGTGGTCGTGTTCATGAAGGGCAACCCGGCCCAGCCCCTGTGCGGCTTCAGCAACGCCGTGGTGCAGATCCTGCGCCTGCACGGGGTGCAGGACTTCCAGGCCTACGACGTGCTGCAGGACGCCGACCTCCGGCAAGGTTAGCGCCCGGGTAGCCTTAGGGGGCTGTGGGTAGGCAGACCCGCCCCCCTCCGACACACGCTGGGCGGGACCCTGTTGCGGGCGGTGGAGGGAAGGCAGAAGCCTTCCACGTACACTCCCAAAAGGGGACCCCGTAGGGGCTTGCTTTTCTCCATGGGCGCTGAGCACCAGCAGCTCTCCCTGACGTTACTGGCGCTCTAGGTGCTCAGCAGCGCTGAAAAACCAGGCCCGAAGTGCCTGCTTTGAGCGAGAAAGTCGCAAGGGGATGGTATCGTGTCTGTGTGAGCCGGCGTCCCGCCTTATGTCACGCCCCAGTGGCCCGAGTTGTAGCCCATCCGGGGAGCAGCTCAAATTGTCAGTTGTAGAGGAAGGGTGATCTTGGGACTGGGAGTACAGAGACCTGGGTTTTGTTTAATGCTGCTATAGATGTGTGGTTTTGTGCTGTGTTTATCGAAAGGGCCTAAGGAAGTTAAGTAGCCAGATCCTATGAAATTCTATCTATGTGGCACATCTGTAAAACAGAAATAAAATTTATTAGCATACTTCACTTGGGCAGTGTAACCTTAATGTTTCTAAAACACTTTAACCTCTTTACTTAGAATGTGCGCAAAGCCATGTAGATATCAGCTCAGCTGTACATTGTATTCCCTGAAAGCATCGTCCTGGCATAACTTCACTGTACAGCGAAATTTTGTAGTCTTTGAAAGTAATCCCAGAACCCATTAACCCTCCCCCCACCACTTTGGTTCACCAGGTTTCAAATTGGGATGATACCTGAGAGTCATAAGTGTGTTCACAGGTTAAAAGGTGAGGCCCACGTAGATGACAAAGCTGTGGCATGATTCTTTATCTTGCTCTGAGCAGCCAACCCCTGTGGCTTGTTTTCTTTGCCGATTGCATCTTTTTTCTTTTTTGAAAGAAAGATTCTCAAATCAACTAGACCTGTGCTCACTGTTACCGATAATGATACTAGTACCATACATTAAGGAAAAATGGAGGCTATAAACAAACAGTATATGCCAGTAGCAGTGGAATAGAAGAATATTTTGTCCATTGACTCAAAGCTATAACATTCCTGAATAAGCTTCAGTAGGAAAATAATTTGTCAAAATAATCACTATCAGCTTGCCAGAACACTGCTTATTATGTGCTTGACTGGAGCAACATAAATCTGTGAAGGAATATGTTGGCTCATACAAGATCTTCATCCCACTGAATTCAAATCTTAATTTGGGTTACATTACATTATGTGCTCTCTTCTGTTTTATGCAAATTATTTGCAGTCCTGTAAGCTCTTACTAACTTCCAGTGTGACCTCTAGGTTTGGTGAAATTTGGGTCAAAGGTGGCACAGTCCAGAAGTTATGACTGACATCTCCTTTTGGTTCTAAACTCTTTACAGCTTGACAGTTGCTTTGCAGCTCTCCTGATCTTAAACAGCCATTGACACGTCATCACAATAGTTTTGGAAAATATTTTGTTTAGAGACCATTCTGTTTTGGCTTGTGTTTTCCTCCCCACCATTTCTGTATTAAGGAATGGTAAGCATTTATACAGATCGCAAAGATGGATGATAATACTTAGTCCTGCCTTGAGTGTAGGGGACTGGACTAAAGTCCTCTCAAGGTCCCTTCCAGTCCTACAATTCTATAATAGTTATAGTAGTAAAGCTGGAAAAAAAATCAGCCTAAATTATCATGCTTCAGGACCCACTAACTGACAGAAATTTCCCCTGAAGCTAGGTTATTCTATAAGTATATTTTATGAGGATTCTTGTACCTTCTACTAGAGGTAGAGTAGTGACTGCTGTCAGAGAGAGAGAATACCAAAACTGAAGACTCTTAGAACCACTATCTGATCCCTTATGTGGCAGCTCTTTCCCTCTCTTGCCCCTAGAATTTTATCTGCTCCTAAAACTTCTCATTTGAAAATCTTGTTTTCTGTTTTACAGCAGTCTGATATCTCAGGGAATTGGGATTTCAATTGTTGGATGTGAAGCAGAAGGCACAGATGAACTATGAAAATTGGGGAGGGGGGTACATAAGAAATAATCCTTCCCATACTTTAATTTTGGTGATATTTTCTGTGTCTACCAGTGTGACGGGTTGGGTCACTGAAACCCCCTTGAGACTGCCACCTGATGTGCTGGGACTACCTCTGAGCCCGTTTTCCCTGGTAGCTTGGGACTTCAGTACCTTGCCTTGTTGAGCCAGACACACTAGCCTGCTACAAACACAGGCTCAAGTCCAAACCACATCCCCCAAAAGCTGCAGGCTTAATTGAAAACAGCTTAAGAAGTGCTCCTGTCTCCAACACCCAGTTCCCAATGGGATCCAAACCCCAAATCTGTTTTACTCTGTATAAAGCTTATAAAGTAAACTCATAAATTGTTTGCCGTCTATAACACTGATAGAGAGATTTGCACAGCTGTTTGCTCCCCCAGGAATTAATTACTTGCTCTGGGTTAATTAATAAGTAAAAAGTGATTTTATTACATATAAAAAGTAGGATTTAAGTGGTTCCAAGTAATAACAGACAGAACAAAGTAAGTTACCAAGCAAAATAAAATGAAACACACAAGCCTAATTCTAGTACAGTAAGAAACTAAATGCAGGTAAATCTCACCCTCAGATTTTACAATAAGCTTCTTTTACAGACTAGACTTCCACCTAGTCTGGGTCCAGCAATCACTCACACCCCTGTAGTTTCTGTCCTTTTTTCCAGTTTCTTTCAGGCATCACTTTGGGGTGGAGAGGCTATCTTTTGAGCCAGCTGAAGACAAAATGGAGGGGCTTTCAGGACCTTTTATATCCTCTCTCTTGTGCAACATCACAACCACAAGATGGGGTCTCTAGCCACCTGGGCAAGTGACATGTCTATGAATGATTCAGCTTTTTTCAGGTTGACACCATTGTTTACATGTTAGTTTGAAAAAAGAAAAGGAGTACTTGTGGCACCTTAGAGACTAACCAATTTATTTGAGCATGAGCTTTCGTGAGCTACAGCTCACTTCATCGGATGCATACCGTGGAAACTGCATCCGATGAAGTGAGCTGTAGCTCACGAAAGCTCATGCTCAAATAAATTGGTTAGTCTCTAAGGTGCCACAAGTACTCCTTTTCTTTTTGCGAATGCAGACTAACACGGCTGTTACTCTGAAACATGTTAGTTTGAATGTTCCCAGGAAAGCTCAGATGTGGATTGGCGTCTCCCAAAATCCATTGTCAGTTAAGTGTTTCTTGATTGGGGCACTTACTGAGAATAGTCCTTTCTCAAGAAGCTGACCAAATGCTTCACTGAGGCTACTTAGAATCAAACAAATACATAGCCAATCTTCATAACTTCAAATACAGGAATGATACATACATACAAATAAGATGAATATATTCAGTAGATCATAACCTTTGCAGAGATATGTTACATGGCATATCTAGCATAAAACATATTCTAGTTATGTCATATTTATACTCATAAGCATATTTCTACAAAGCATTATGGGGTGCAACATCACAACCAGATTTCTAGTCACCCCCCAGAATACAGTGGTTCTTGGACTGTCGTCCTTGGAGATCTGGCTGTTCACATACTGCTTCTTGACCTTGTTGAGATGCTAAATTGCATTAAGAGGCACCTAAAATATGTTGTGTTAACAATACTTTTTCTTATTGTAGTTGTCTCAGGAATGTTGAGGTTATCAGGGAAATTATGAATGGAATGTGAAATGGCCCACAATACGACCTCTGTCTTGAGGTGTGATGGACAATGAAAAAGTTTGAGAACTCCTACCACAGTACATCAGTTCAGTGTATCAGCATTGACTGCTCAGGACTTTTCCTTCTTTTGGTAAAGTATAAAATATGCCTTCTCAGGTCCCAATATCATGCACAAGAAGTATTCAGGGAACACTCTGCCATCCCGAGCAACCTAGAAGCTAGCTTATGTGAAAGTATTTGTGCCTGTTTTCCTGGATCTCCATTTCTAGAAGGTTGCTAGTCTGATCACATGAAACTTCTTTCTGCTTGCTTCCCTTTTGGACATGCCTAGCTTAGTGCTAAGGTTTCATGGGGTTACTTAAGTATAATGATTGTGAAGTGGGATATTTTTGCCTTGAAAGCAGACATGCAGGTGTAGGGCACTAGAAATGCTTACTATAAACATTTTACAGCAAGTTTGTTTGTTTTTGGTAGGATAGGAATTTAATACTTTATATTTAGATCTATCAGGTGGATGATTTCTCTCTCTGCTCCCCCATTTCCCCCTTTACTTCTTGCATTTGGGCCTCTGCTTTCTTTTCATTTAGCCTTTAGTTGAAAGGTTTATATCTGGTCTTTATTTATTTATTTTATTTTCAAATTGCTTTTCAATGTCATGATTTAACTGTAGTGAGATCTCATGGTAAAATAAAATATTAATACCAAACCGTCTTTTACATTATATTCAAACTACCTTATTTTAGTTATTGGTAAACGTGAGATTTTGGGATCGTGCTTTCTGGAAGTCTTTATTAAACTTCAAAATATAAAAATGTTGTAGTTCTTTCTATTTCTAAAGTAAAATGATTTGTTAATCGTATGATTTAATAGAATGATTTGATAAGTAAAAAATAGCATGCAGCTGGGTTTCTTTCATGAACCTTGAACAAGTCAGTAGTTCATTGCATAATGATCCACGGAGTTTATTTAAGCTCTTTACAGCAATAGGTATGCAGCACTGAAAACAATGTTATGAAATTTTACTTGGTTTTCCCCTTTTGTAATTGGAGAAGTTGGTGCACTGTACACTTAGGGGAGAATGTTGATACGTTCTTAATATTACACTTAAGGTCATGTTTGTTTTCCGTGGGAATTTTGCCCAAGGACGGGAATAAATAGGGAATTCAGCTAACAGTAGGTGGTAAGGAGGGACACCAGACTTCAGGGGATGGAACTGCAAATATGAGAGAGAGAATTATTATTTTGTTAGACACTTTTATCTGTAGTGAAAATAAAACATGTCCTAGGTAAAGGGGCTATTTATAGTTTAAATGGTACTTTAAAATGCTTTGCTGTGACTGTTTAAAATGTAAGCATATTAAAATGTTAGCCATAACAAATCTCAAGATGCAGTTTCTAAAGAATTAGTATTGGTGGGATTAGCTTTCTGTATTGTTGACTGTGCAAACCATAATCTCACATGATTGGAACTCAAACACTTCCTTATCAATATATATTTAAGTATGGAAGTGAGTAAGGAGAATTGGCTAATCTGATTAGAAATCAGAAAACAAAGCACTTATTGAGGTAGAAATTAGTTTATTATAGCAGCTAAATGAGTACATGGTTTGGATAGGTCATGCTCTTTCAAGTGGAGAAAACAGTCTAAGATTCGCAAAAAGAAAAGGAGTACTTGTGGCACCTTAGAGCCTAACAAATTTATTTGAGCATAGGCTTTCGTGAGCTACAGCTCACTTCATCGGATGCATTCAGTGGAAAATACAGTGGGGAGATTTATATACACAGAGAACATGAAACAATTGGTGTTACCATACACACTGTAACCAGAGTGATCACTTAAGATGAGCTAATACCAGTGGGGGCGGGGAGAGAAAACCTTTTGTAGTGGTGATCAAGGTAGGCCATTTCCAGCAGCTGACAAGAACGTCTGAGGAGCAGGAATAGTTTTACTTTGTGTAATGGCCCATGGGAGTGGATGGGTCATTACACAAAGTAAAACTATTTCCCCATGTTTACACCCTCCCCCCACTGTTCCTCAGACATTCTTGTCAACTGCTGGAAATGGCCCACCTTGATTATCACTACAAAAGGTTTTCTCTCTTTTCCCCCCTCCCCCCCTTGCTGGTATTAGCTCATCTTAAGTGATCACTCTCCTTACAGTGTGTATGATAACACCCATTGTTCATGTTCTCTGTGTATATAAATCTCCCCACTGTATTTTCCACTGAATGCATCCAGTGAAGTGAGCTGTAGCTCACAAAAGCTTATGCTCAAATAAATTGGTTAGTCTCTAAGGTGCCACAAGTACTCCTTTTCTTTTTGCGAATACAGACTAACACGGTTGCTACTCTGAAAACAGTCTAAGATTGTTTAGCTTGATACATTATCATCTGGGAGGCACCTTTAACAGCCATTAGGAATTTTCCCTAATGTACACTTTAGATAGCACTGTTCTGTTGTCAAAGTCAAATTTGTAGTAATTATGAAACACAAGTTCCTATAATTTCTAGAGAACTTTTAAGGCACAGATAAATCATAGAAATTAGGTGGAAAAGACTTAATTTGACTCCATTGTTTGACTGCGATTTGGAGAACATAGTCTCTGAATAAGGATATGTGTGCTATTAAGTTGATACCTTGGTTTATTGTTGCCATTAAAGAACTGGTTTTTAGAAAATAAATTGTTACCCTCTGTAAGGTGTGAAAATGTAATCTCTCCATGTTATGCACTATTTGGTCTTAACAATTTTCAGTCAATATTTTGTTACTCTGCACTGCAGGGAACATCTACTTAGAGCAGTGGTTTTCAAACTGGGGTACATGAGCTCTTGTCAGGGGGTATTCAAGGAAAATCCTGTAATGGCGGACAACACATTTTATTTAGTAACACTTGGCAATCTATTCATTGGTATATTATGACCGTATCTCGAGGGGGGATATGATAAACTACATTATTTGAAAAGGGTACACAGCCTGCAAAGTTTGAAAACCACAGACTTAGAGCATTGTCTGGGATCCTAGTTAATGACTGACTAGGGATGAGCATGCAGTGATATGGTTCTTTGCACTTTAAAGTTAAGAAAGTGAACTGTTAGGTTTGCAGTGTTTGGTATGATATTAAAGTTACAGACTGCATGTATAAAGCTACAAACTACATGTATTTTTCAACATCTGTAATAATTCTTCCTTATCTTCCTGAGATCCTTCAACTATACCTAGCATCAACAAATAATAATGCTTGGCATAAGGGTATTGTTGTGAAAATTTTTTGACTGGTCTTATTCAATCTTTTATGTATATAATTTTAAAAATTGTTTAGTCTGCATGGCTTTTCATATGGGTTAATTGTAGCAGACTACATATTTGTTTCTTAACTTCTTGTTACATCTTGTGCCCCTCCCATGAATTTCAGTGTCTGCCAGTAAAAGATAAAGCACTAGAAATTCAAGGACTGTTAGAGGACAAGTTGTCTAGTAAATGAATTTTCAGTAGCAAATAGCTCTGTATAAAGGCAGTAAGAATGTATTCCCTAAAAGGAGCTTTAATAATCCCACAGAGGATACTGTAATTAAATTCCCCATACAAACAGTACTGGACACTGATTTAAAGGGCTCCTGTTTCTTTAGTTGGCCAAATAAGTCACTTTAGTACAAGGGTTCATTTTATGGTAAAAATGAGAAAGTAAGCAATTTTTCAGTAATAGTGTGCTGTGACACTTCTTTTATGTTTATGTCTGATTTTGTAAGCAAGTAACTTTTAAGTGAAGTGAAACTTGGGGGTACTCAAGACAAATCAGACTCCTGAAAGGGGTACAGTCGTCTGGAAAGGTTGAGAGCCCCTGCTTTAATAATCTTCTCTCATCCCCAGGAAGCAAGCATGATACTTGCACAGCTCTGTTTAAGAGTCACAGTTGGAATTGAACTTGGGTCTCAAATTTCTAGCTTTAGGTGGGAGCCAAAACAAACACAAAGTTTAATGGAATGTGGTTAATTCTGATGGCTCTTCTGCAATACACAGGACCCACAGCCTCAAAGAGAAGGAACTGAGAGTGTTAAAATCTGCATGCTGCTAAAGCAATGCCTCTTACTTTTCATGAATTCCAGTATATTTGAAAACAATAGATTTAACCTTTTTAAATTTATTTTCTGGTACAGGAATTAAAAACTACTCCAACTGGCCTACCATCCCTCAAGTATACCTTAACGGTGAATTTGTTGGTGGCTGTGACATACTCCTCCAGATGCATCAGAATGGAGACCTAGTGGAAGAGCTTAAGAAGTTAGGAATCCGCTCTGCACTTTTGGATGCAGAAAAAGACCAAGACAAAAAATAAAAAAAGCAAGCTATTTCATTTTAAAAGATGGGACTATAATAAACAAACAATCTTTGACAATACCTTATTACCAGAAAAGCCTTATGTATTATCTCAAAGGAGGCATCTTTTTGAACTGACACTAACGTTTGTCTATCAGTAAACAAATGGTAGCTCATGGTACAGGTGATCTGGTATTTTGGTTTAAGGCTCTTCTGTTGTGAAAATTTGATTATAACCATTGCACTGTAATTCAAATGTCTGTGGAACTGAAATAAACAAGCAGCCTACTTCTACTTGTGTTAATTCTTCTTGCCTGAGGCAGGAGTAAATGAAAGATTGTAGAATATTATTTTTGTGGCTCTTCTGTGTATATCACTTGGCTAATGCTTTGATATATAAATCTATGTAGATAGTGTTTGTAGCTTTTTTTGCTTCTCTTGAAAACACTATCAAATAGCCACTGTCATTCTGTATGAACACTTGAAGATAGGACTTCTTGGGAACCTGTAAACTTGTGTATTTGTTACCTGCAAATCTGTTTCTAACAAACTGGAGGAAAACAGTCAGATGAGTGAACTATGAAATACACCTTTATTCCTACAGCTATAAATAAATACATTAGTAAAAACAAATGATACGTTGGTCATTATTGCTTTGTTTCCCAAACTGTAGGTTGTAACTACTGATGGCTTTTGGGAGACTACTGGGAGTTATTGTGACTAAAAGGTTTTAAAGTAATTTTCTGTTGTACATCTGCCAAAAATGGCCTCAGTTTTTACACTTTGTGAAATTTAAGTCTCTTTTATCAGTGCTCAGATGTGGAAATTCTATAATTCTTCCTTATGGAGAGCGGAATAACTTGAAAACCATGAATATAATCTTATACTACTTGTCAGCAGCTACGCTCTTTAGCTTTACGCTGACAAATATTCATTCCGACTTGACTGCTGTGCCACAAAGAGTGTTGTCTTCAAATATGAAGTAAACAAATGAACTGTTCTTCTAGGTACCAGTACAGAAGAACAAGGGAGGAGATGTACTGGGCAGATGGCAGAAATGTTTGCTGGATTGTCTCTCTTTTCTGTGAAGTGTCAAACTCCGGTGTTTCTACAAATAAAGTCATACAGTATATCTGAAAAAAATAGTAAATTAAAGTTAGTAGTCTCTCAAGAACTACTGCTATTTGGTTTTTATGAGTAAAAGTAGCGTTTGCCCATGGATTGAGGAAATGATCTGAAAAATAATTATCCGGTGATTGTATGATTGTCTACATTATTTTGATTTATCAATAAGTTTCTAATAAATTTCATGGTTTTTGTTTTGAATATTATTATTATTATTGAGCATTCTTTCACTGTATGATTGACAGAAAATGTGCTTTTTTTGAATTAAGAAAATTCTGAAGGGTGGGGGAAGAATAATCCAGGGCTATAATTTTGCAAATTAGGAATGAGCAAAATGAGAGGTTTTGAGTATAAGAGTCCATTTCAAATCTCTTCTGTCTAGGTGCTTCTTTGAGAGTTAGTTCAAGTGCAGAAATCATAAGTTATCGAATTCTTCAGTGAATACTATTATTTTTCAGTAACCTTACTGTATGTCCAATTCCATTAAGGAAGTAGTGAGGAAAGTATCAACATGATGTAAGCAGGTGATATAAATATTGTATTTCAGTATAGTGTGTTGTGAATTTTTAAATTGTAGTTTGGGCTAGGTACCTGTGGCGGCTTCTCTTACTAAGTAAACAAGTGATTATCATGTTAAATGTTCATAGTGGATATTTGAATCTGTTTTTGAGTACTAAAGCATGCCTATTTTCAGATGCTCTTTCAGATCCTCAGTTCTGTTTTTAATACCTTAAGGATGTAAAACTGTAACACTTCTTGGTCAATATCTCTAAGTGGGTATGGAACCAAACGTGAAAGATTTAAGATAGAGCAAGGCAAATGTAGCAATGAGTATGTACTGTGTATAAACACCCTTAGTTTTGTCTCCATACCATCCCCTTTATTTTATTACAGTACAAAATAAACTAGACTTGACAGTAGCTATTTTCAGGTATCTGTCATGTGTAATTACAGGTGGGGTGAAGTCTCAGTTTGTGTACCACGTTGTATTCATGAAGTGCACCCTATTAATTTTAAATGCTTGAATGTCAGTTCAAAGCACTTCAGACTTAACTTCCTTACTCTAATATTATACATCCAAAAATAGCTTTGTGTACATAAAGTCTTTACAAACTGTTTTGTTTTCAAAATGAAATACTCTTAAATGCTGTTTTGATTTCCTCCTTTTTTTTCCTCTGGGACATGTACATAGTTTTCACCATCACATGCTACCATCTAACACCCAAGCTAGCGATACTATTTTTCATTCTTTCTCACTTTGTTCCTTAACTGTTGCCCAACCTAATTGTTTGAAAAATGCTCCGTTACCTAACCTGCTGAGGAACATATTCATTCATGGTAGGTTTTCAAATGTCTGTTCAGACAAATAAACCTCAGAGCAGCCCTCTAACTCAGGTATATACTACCTCTCTCTGATTACCAGTCTTTCTCTTTTCACGTTGATTAGAAGTGTTGATCTTACTGCTTGCATAGTACATGAGCATACCAGGGGAGGCCAAACTTACTGATTGTCCGAGCTGCATACAGCATTCTTCAGAAGTTTGAGAGGCAGGGTGTGCCCGCAGGGCTTCAGCCACATGGGCAGCCCCTGATGGGGCTTCAGCCCTGCTCCTGCTGAAGCACCAAGCCCCAGCAGGTGTTCCCTGTGAGGCTGAAAACCTGAAGTCCCCACTGGAGAGAAGCCCCTACCCCTCCACCCCGCTGCAAGGGAGAGGTCCCAAGCTCTCTAACCTCTCTCTCTTCTCTTCCCCTCCTCCTCCCCCCCAACCCCCCCAGTCTGGTAGGTGGAGAATGGAAAGGGGTGGGTGGGGGACCAGCAAGCCACACTTTAACTGTAAAAGAGCCACATGTGGCTCATGATCCACAGTTCGGCCACCGCTGGAGTATACTTTTGCTGACAAACTTCAGCTGCACACTGGTTTTCTCTGACTTCCTTCTTCCATTCCATAGAATTTTAGCTTTTATTATTGAATGGCAACTTTCTATAGGATGTGATTGATTTATCCTGCTTTAAAATGATCAGTTACCTGATTTGAGTGTGTTTGATCAAGTTAGAGAATGAGTAAGAAGGCAGCTGAATAAAATGAACAGGGTCAAGGTCTGCAGTATATCTTGCTGCCAAATGTGGAAATATAAATTGGGAGTTTTAGATCTGTCTCATATCCTCACCCACTTCCAGCGCTGTTCCTTTTTGGTCCACAAGTGTATCTACAGGGTAAGACTGCAACATACTACTACTGTAGAGCTAATGCAAGTGTCATGGGAATGAGAGAATCTATTCACAGCATTGTAGGGCACCTGACTTTAGCTATACAGGTATGTTGACTAGTACTGGTCCCAGTACAGAACTACGGGGACCCCACCATTTACTGCTCTCCAGTGTGAAAGATGACCATTTATGTCTCCCTTCGCTCTACCGGTTCAGCAACTCTGGACTCTAGTCTGATGACCCATAGGTACACCTAACAATAATCTATTCATTTGTGAGATCACTTCTTGATCATCAGAAATAAGAGGAGGTTGCAGAGATTCTGAATCCATGAAAGCAGAATTAGGCCCATCATTCCTGTACTTATCTCTCAAGAAGGGATAGTACATAATTCAATATGTTTTTAGTCTCAAAAGTGACCTAAATGTTTCAGCAATTCCTGGATCTGAAAGAAGTAAATAAATTCCTCAGCCTGCCTTCCTTGCAAATTGAGATATGAAAATCTGTCCACTAGGTAAGTTGATACTTTTCACATGTTACATAAACCCTTTCTTCAAAGCTTAAAGGATTTTTACCAAACAATTAAACTTCACAAAATCTGTGTGAAGTAGGTCAGTATAATATTCACTGTGCGGAAGGACAAGCTGAGGTCCAGAGAAGTGATTTGCCAGCCATCACATACTGAGTGATCAGCAGAGCTGAGAACAGAATCTAGGCGTCTATTCTCCGTTGTCCTAATTGCTAGACAACACTTGCTTTTATCCAGTAGAAAAGTTTCAGGATAAGTTGAAATATTTTTATTTTAAAATTTTATCATCACATGAAAAAAATACAGATTTTAGACATTACATATCAACCAAAGACTACAAGCAGAATGACATTCTGAATCCAAACATTTCTGTTCTCACCATTTTATTTGTTCAAAGCTATGACCTTTTCTCAAAACAGGTTTATACTTTTTTAATAAAAGGGCAAGGTAGATATTCTCTGAAACAGCTGTTTTTGTTTTTTATGGTTCAAGGATCACCTGGGCTGCAAAGTTTGGATGCAGATTTGATTAGCCTCCATTTGAGGTGGTTCGTTCAGGCTTGTCTTGTATTACAATATTCAGCACCACTACTTAGGATTTAGATAGTACTTTTGTTCTTGAAGGAGCTTTACACATGTTAATCAATTAATACTCCTGACCCTTCCTGAGAGCTAAGTAAGGTATTGGCCTTGTTTCACATATGGGGAGACTGAGGCAGATAGTTTAGGACTGCCAGAAAAGCCCCACTATTGTATTAGAGCAGAGATTAGAACTCAAGAATACCTGATTCCTAGAAACAGGCTTTGGATACTTTACAGAAATGCTGTCATTACAAACCAAAGCCAATCAGAAATGTACTGCTAGCGCTCTTATTGAGGCATGCGTTGAACAATGATTGACATGAACCAGCAGATGGTGCTGTTTAACTGAAAAAGAATAACTGATCTAATTGGCATGAACAAACAGAAGCATCTTTTTAGTGAGTCCTCTTTCTCATAGAATAGCATTCTTCAGGGTTCTCAGTTTTTTAAAATAGGTCAGTGCTAACCATTAAATATATCCTAGAATGATATTAATTTAGTCTTTGGGCCAAAGGATTCTGGATGCTCAATGAAAGCAACACTGGAAAGTGAAGGAGGAGAATAGCTTTCTTTGGGCTAGGTGGAAAAAAGAAATCTGGAATTAGGGAAATCTTCAAAGCTAATTGTCCTCCAAAACAACTGGATGAGAAATGTTGTATAAGAGCCAGGTATTTTTCTTATAGTGGCCTAATTCACCTCAATGAGTTCAACAAACTAAGGAGATGGGGCTGCCTGTGTTTGCTCTACAGAAGTTCTGTGACTCATTGTCTTCGCTTTACTATCAGATGATGCACCCAACCCCCAATTAAAGTTTCTCTGTAAGGTAAGCATAACAGAGTTACACTCTGAGGCTTGCTTTCTAGATGTGACAAGGCCAGGAGTGTTACATAGCACAGTGAGACATTAAACAGTCTCATACACAGGCCTCTATCATTTGAACTAAATCGGAGAGCTCTCAGCTGGTAGCAGGACTTGGTTCTTTATTGTATTTGCAAGCAGCAGTCACTAGAGGGCAACATTATTCTCTCTCTCTCTCTCTCAAATCCATCTAGATCCTTGGAGGAAAGCGCACCTGAACCAGGCCCCATCATCCTATCCTGAAAGTCAGGAAAGTGGTGAATGGATTTCAGGAAATCTGTGTTGTTTGCCAGGGTTGGTGGTGGATGCTCAGTAGGAGTTCCATCTCATCCCCACAGTTCCTTGATGCTGTCATTATGTACCATTACTGTATCTTCTCCTTTTATCCACTCGTACATTGCATTGGTGCCCGCAGGAAATCTCCTTCCAAGGGAGCAGTGCAGGGTCACGTCCTTCCCCAGGACATAACAATTCACTTCCTGTACTTCAGTGATGAAGTAAGGAACTTTACTATCTGGGCTAAAAGCAAGATATGGTTTTACTTTGGGATCTGAGCGACACATCCAGAATCTCAGATTGGGACTGGTTTTATCGCATATAAACGAGGGTGAGCAAAACAATTGTATTTAAAATATATAACGTTTGTATCAGACTTCTGGGGAAATGCATTGAAGGAAGCTGGTTTTATTTATATCTCTCTGCTAGTGTCCAGAACAAAATCTGACTTTCTGGTAACTAACTGCTAGTGAATGTTAAAGTTTTAGTAATTAAAATACAAAAGTTTACAAAACCTGTCAATATAGGGGAGCTGCAGTTGTTATAAAGGAGCACTGGAGTGAGACTTAAACCCAGGAGAAGTGATTATTGCAATCATTTTGTACATTTTATGTAGAAGTTAACAGAGAATAATCACTTTTCTATATATATTTTAAACCATCTTGTACAATTTAATAGCTATTATATCCCTGCTATAGAATGCTGTAGGATGGTTTAAAAAATGTCTATAGAAATAAGGTTTCATTATATATAGGTTAGAAAAAGAGTGAGATAAGGCCAGAAGGGACCAATGTGATCATCTAGTCTGACCCCCTGCACAATACAGGCCATAGAACTTCCCTGAATTAATACCTGTTTGAACTACAGCATATCTTTTAGACAAACATCCCATCTTGATTTAAAAAAATGTCCCATGGTAGAGACTCTACCACAATTACCCTGACAGTTAAAATTTTGTGCCTTATTTCGAGTTTGAGGCAGACAAAAATGTTAGGGTCAAGAATTGATCCCTGTGGGACCCCACTAGAAACACACCTGCTTGATGATGATTCCTTGTTTACAGTTATATTTTGAGGCCTATCAGTTGGCCAGTTGTTAATCCATTTAATGTGTGCCATGTTACTTTTCAGAGTAACAGCCGTGTTAGTCTATATTCGCAAAAAGAAAAGGAGTACTTGTGGCACCTTAGAGACTAACCAATTTATTTATTGATGCATCCGATGAAGTGAGCTGTAGCTCACAAAAGCTTATGCTCAAATAAATTGGTTAGTCTCTAAGGTGCCATAAGTACTCCTTTCCTTTTTGCATATTACTTTTGTATCATTCTGGTTTCTTAATCAAGATGTCATGTGGTGTACTTACAGAAGCCTAAATATATTACATCAACACTTAATTATGTCAACCACTCCTGTGATCGCATTAAAAAAAAGATATCAAGTTAGTTTGACAGAGCTATCTTTCAGAAACTCATGATGTCTGTTCCAAAGACCGTTGCACAGAGTGTGAACTTGTGCCTGGAGGGAATGAGTCACGCTGGTGGCACCCTGAAGTGAGAGAGAGAACAGATACCGGGGCATGCTGCACAGAGGAGGATGTACTTTTTATTTGCTAGATCTTTCTAAAGATTTTCTATACTTACTCGTACACCCACTCTTCCTCAATCCAGTTATCTGTGCAGCTTTTATTTTTTTATGCCAATACTAAATCCTACACTCTAACTTTCAAGTTTCCCTGGACAGGGTTATTAAAAAAAAGTACCTTAGCTTTCTCATTTGTTTTTCATAATTCATTGAATTCTTCTTACCATCCCATCATTCCTCTAGCTGCTGTCACAACTTTTATCCATCATCAAGGAGCTCAAACTGTTGATCAATCAGTTAGTCATCGTGCTCCGGGGCAAGCTGGTGTGTCATGTAAACAAGCCCTTAGATACAAGTTAGTTTCAAACAGGAGAACATCAAGGCATGCCAGGAACTCCATACAGCGGGTCAGTGGGTGGCAAGTTAGTGCGCTACAGATTCACACTCTGGCTTGCAGTGCTTTCACACGCTATGTAGACGAGCCCTGAGCTCAGAAACATGATAGACGCTGTCCTCAGCCTCTATGCCTCAGTGTACCCATCTGCAAATAATACTAATCAACCACATGTTGATCTTGTGCGGCTTAATTAATACAATTTTGATCCTTGGATGAATGTTGCTTTATAAGTGCCATGTATTTTTTTTGGTTAAGTCACCTGACCTTGGGGGTCTGATCCTATAAACACTTATTGTAGTGCTTGATATCTCAAGTAGTCCTTTTGAAGTCAATGGGATCACTCATGTAGTAAACAGTGAGCACTATGCTCAGAAATAAGTTATTTTGGTTTAGTTGGGTTTGGGTTTTTACCGGATTTGTCAGAGTGGATTGATTTAAATCAAGGTGATTTAAAATTAACTTTTCCATTTGTACTTCAGTTATTTTCTAAATAAAGGTACATTCTCATTGGTTGATATAACTATTAAAACATGTTGATTTATAACTAGATAGAGCAGGGGTGGGCAGACTGTGGTCCGGGGGCTGCATTCAGCCGTCCAGCTATTTAATCCGGCCCTCGAGCTCCCACCAAGGAGTGGGGTCCGGGGCTTGCCCCACTCTGTGCGGCTCCCAGAAGCAGTGGCATGTCCTCTCTCCGGCTCCTACATTTAGGGTCAACCAAGGGGCTCTGTATGCTGCCCCCACAGCTCCCATTGACCGGGAACCATGGCCAATGGGAGCTGCAGGGGCAGCGCCTGTGGATGGGGCAGTGTTCAGAAGCACCTGGCCATGCCTCACTGTAGGAGCTGGAGGGGAGACATGCCGCTGCTTCTGGGAGCTGCTTGAGGTAAGTGCCGCCTGGAGCCTGCACCCCGACCCCCTCCTGTGCTTCAACCCCCCGCCCCAGCCTGGAGCCTGCCACCCCCTGCACCCTGAACTCCTCATTTCTACTCCCACCCCAGAGCCCTCACCCCCTCCCTCACCCCAATCCCCAATTTTGTGAGCATTCATGGCCTGCCATACAATTTCCATACCCAGATGTGGCCTTGGGCCAAAAAGTTTGCCCACCCCGAGATAGGGTCTTTACACTAGATTTGGTACATCTTTTGCTACCTAGGAAGGTAAAATACTATAACTATATACATTTATTTAAGCAATTATATAGCTTAATATCTTGAGATTCTTATTAATTGTACATTTTCACTGTTGGAAAATGGTGAATGATATATTGGTTATTTACTACATAATTAACTTTTTGCTCATGATTTGTGTTAAGCTACATTAGGATCATAATTGGATTTAATTAAACACACAAAACAGCATATAACATTTATTTTTAGTAAACAAAACAAGCCCCTAATACAGTATATGACCTATTGTGCTGTATTTATAAAACTTGCCTTCAAAAGTTAGATATTTTCCCCCTGATTCTTTGTTTATATAGAAAAGCAACCTTTAACTCAAAGTTTTTGATAGAGGTTCATGGATTTGGCATTTTTTTTTTTATTTAAATGTTTTATAAATTTAGGCCTTAACAAATTTTGTATTTAATTCAGATTTCATTTTAAACTGGTTTATTTTTAAACAGAAAAAAATATAATTTAAATAAGTCAAAACAATCCACATTTATTTATTTATTTATTTTCAAAAGAATCATTGATTTTTATCCACCCCTTGGATTATAACATCTGGTTTCTTTCAAGCTGCTTTACATTTTAAAGTGTGGCTTTGTCTATATATTTGTCTATATCCATACAAAATGGGAAATGACTGCCTAGGAAGGAGTACTGAGGAAAGGGATCTGGGGGTCATAGTGGATCAGAAGCTAAATATGAGTCAACAGTGTAATGCTGTTGGAAAAAAAGCAAACATCATTCTGGAATGTATTAGCAAGAGTACTGTAAGAAAGACATGAGAAGTTATTCTTCTGCTCTGCTCCGTGCTGATTAGGCCTCAACTGGAGTATTGTGTCCAGTTCTGGGCGTCACATTTCAGGAAAGATGTGGACAAACTGTAGAGAGTTAGGGACAACAGATGTATTAATCTGGCCCTCAAGCTCCCGCCAGGGAGCAGGGTTTGGGGCTTGCCCTGCTTCGTGCGGCTCCCGGAAGCAGTAGCATGTCCCCCGTCCAGTTCCTATGCACGGGGTAGCCAGGGGCTTCCATACGCTGCCTCTGACCCAAGTGCCACTCCCACAGTCCCATTGTCTGGGAACCACGGCCAATGGCAGCTGCAGGGGTGGCACCTGTGGACAGGGCACCACACAGAGCCTCCTGGCTGTGCCTCTGTGTAGGAGCCAGAGGGGGGACATGCTGCTGCTTCTGGGAGCTGCTTGAGGTAAGCACACCCCAGAGCCTGCACCCCTAAACCCCTCCCATGTCCCAACCCCCTGCTCCAGCCCTGATCACCCTCCTGCCCTCTGAACCCCTCGGTCCCAGCCCGGAGCACCCTCCTGCACCCCCAACCCCTCATCTCCAGCCCCACTCCAGAGCTCGCACTCCCAGCCGGAGCCCTAACTCCCCTGCCCCTGCAACCCTCAATTTTGTGAGCATTCATGGCCCGCCATACAATTTCCATACCCAGATGTGGCCCTCAGGCCAAAAAGTTTGCCCACCCTTGGGTTAAGCACTGGAATAAATTGCCTAGGGAGGTGGTGGAATCTCCATCATTGGAGATTTTTAAGAGCAGGTTGGACAAACACCTGTCAGGGATGGTCTAGATAATACTTAGTCCTGCCTTGAGTGCAGGGGACTGGACTAGATGACCTCTCAAGATCCCTTCCAGTTCTGTGATTCTATATAAGCAAAATTAATAGAAAACCAGATTTAGGGTAGACTACTGGAGATATTCTGGCTCTTAATGGGTATAGTCTACTGCCCTGGGTGAGAGTAAGTAGCACTGATACATTTTGACCTATGTGTTACTAATGAAATAGCCACCTGGTTGGCCGTCCTTATCGCTGTCTAGGATAGCTTCTTTAGAACAGGCATTTTATAATGCTAATTAAAATTTCCAACCAGGATTCATTTATTTACTAATTATGTTTCTCTGCTGACTCAAGGAAAAATGAGCATTTGTTCTGAACATAAATCATTATCTGTGGAAGATGAACATCAGGAACTAACGAATTAAGAGCATCTTCATGAAATACCTGGGGAGTGGGGAAGGAGGGGACAAATCCAGTTTTGAAAGTGGTCTGAGTCTAAGAGACTGGAATAAAAAAAGCATGAATTGCTTAGTCTTCAGTAAATATCCTACAACTTGGGATGAAATTCACCGATCATGTGCAAAGCCTGTTCAAAGCTTCCTGCACCTCTGAGGCTCTGTTTTTGGGCTGCAGAAGGGTCTGTAGCATCACTGTGGGACAGTGTTCAATGCTGTTCTAGAACTGGTAGGTCCATAGTGGGAGGCCAAATGAAAGAAAAGGCCCTTACCTGCAGAGTTTAAAACAAATCAGAACTATCTTTCCTTGGCAGGTCTTTACCTTCCACTCTTTGGAAGTGTGCTCAGACACTCCCCAGAGTGGTATGCCTCAATGACATTATAAAGTAAACAGCATGGCATAAGGAACAAAATTGAGAGAAAACAACAGTTATTTGTCCCATATTTCTTGGAGAGACCCTCCCAAGTCTCTTTCTGTTCTCTGGAAACTGAGAATGAAGCTCTTTATTTACCCCATCCCATTCCCAACAGGCTTTGACAGAACTATATATAACATCTTAGCTGCCTTTTATATTCCAACTCCCAGCCTGCCCTGCTTATCTAGTCCTGTGAGAGAGAAGCTGGCTAGACCTACCTAGAGGCAGCTCACTAGAGTGGGCAGAAAGGGGCCCCAGGCCCTCCTGCTTGTGGAACTTACCTCAAAGATGCTAAATCAGTGTTAGTGGGAAGGGCTTTCTCATTCCCCAAACTGCCAATGTGAGACCATTGCCAATATGACCAACCCCAAATGTTCAAAAAATCACGAGGTAGGCCCCAAAATATCAGGAGATTGGCTTAAAAGTCATGAGATTTAAAAATAATAATACATTTTTTGGTTTTTGAACCTCTTGTGTGCACTCAGGTCACATTTGCAAACTTTTCTCTGCAACCTTGAAAGCTAGAAACTTGCTTTATACTTTAAATGTCAGCTGAGATTTTCACATAATCACTTGCCTCCGGCACCTGAGGCCTGAAATAAAACCTCAACTATATTGAGATTTGTGATAAAGTCATCGGAGCTGGTAATGCTATGTGACTTCTTCTTCCTGAGGAATCTCATCCTCTATTCTTAGAGCTATTATTCTTAGAATGGAGTGGGACTGGCTCACAAGGGTTATGCTCTTAAACCTTAAAGGCCTGGTCTGGTACCAGAGATGAGCCATCATACCTACCTATGGGGGTCGGGGGACAGAGTGAGGGCAGTAGCTTTAGCAGAAGTTACTGACTGAGCATGCTCAGTCTGTGTGAGCAGGCTCAGTATAAGTCAAGCAGGAAATCTGGGGGAGGGAGGGCATGTGACCCCTCTTATACAGCCAGTAACAGGGAGGTGTGAAAATAGTGCGGGAAAAGAGGTCATAGGACACACAATTATGCAGATCCAGTGGACTTAATGCTTTGTGCAGAGAGGGAACGGAGGTAGCAGTAACTATCCACCCTATCAGTTGAAGCAGTGGCTGCCTTGCATCCAACCACATATTAAATTCATTCCACCTCATTTCCTGGTTACTGCCCAGCACAAAGCTCATTTAATTGATCTCTCCTCTAGTTAGAGTGCAGTCTTCCTGGCTTGTTACACAGACTCTGAATAAAATACATGTCAGGTTAGGAGAGATTTGCATTTAATCTTCAGTAAGGAAATGAATACTCTGTATACCAGTGAAGGTTATTAGGTATTTCCCTCCATATTACACATCACATTGAATCTGAATACAACTCAGAAAGGAAACATAAAACATGGAAATTACAAAAGGGGCTGGGAAGCAAAACCACACAAATTTTTCTTAACAGGACTTATTTCACTTCTCTGAGCTCTGTTTGAAAAGCCCAAAGGGTCTCCCAGGAATATAGAGCCACAGGGTTAGAAAGGACCGCAAGGGTCATCTAGTCTAACCCCCTGACAAGATTCAGGATTTGTTGTGTCTAAACCATCCAAGACAGATGGCTATCCAGCTTCTTTTTGAAAACCTCCAGTGAAGGAGTGTCCACGACTTCCCTAGGCAGTTTCTTCCATTGTTCTACTGTTCTTACAGTTAGGAAGTTTTTCCCAAAATTTAATGTAAATCTGCTATGTTGTGGTTTGAACCCATTGCTTCTTGTCCTGCCCTCTGTGGCAAGAGAGAACAATTTTTCTCCATCTTTTTTTATGGCAGCCTTTCAAGTATTTGAAGATCCTATCATACCCCCCACTTAATCTCCTCTTTTCCAAATGAAACATACCCAGGTCCTTTAGCCTTTGCTCATATGGCTTGCATTCCATCTCTTTGATCATCTTTGTTGCTCATCTCTGAATCCTTTACAGTTTCTCTACATCCTTTCTGTACAGTGGTGACCAAAATTGGACACAGTACTCCAGCTGAGGCCTAACCTGCTTCGAGTAGGGCAGTATTATCACCTCCCATGACTTGCATGCTATGCCTCTGTTAATGCAACCCAAAATTGACTTTTCTTTTTTTGCAACAGCATCGCATTGTTGACTCATGTTCAGGTTGTGATCCACCACAACTCCCAGATCATTGTCAGCAGTGCTGCTGCCAAGCCAGTTATCCCCCATGTTGTATTTGTGCATTTGTTTTTTCTTTCCTAAATGTGACACCTTACATTCGTTGAATTTCATTTTGTTGTCTATAGCCCAGTTCTCCAATTTATCAAGATCCAAAGTGTTTATTATCCAAAGTGTTTGCAACCCCCCTTGCTTTGTGTCATCTGCAGATTTGATCAGTATGCTCTCTGTTCCTACATCGAGGTCATTAATAAATATGTTAAATAACATTAGAGCCAGAACAGATCCCTGTGGAACCCCATGTGAGACCTCCCTCCAATCCAACATCATTCCTTTAATAGTTACTCTTTGTTTGCGGTTGTTTAACCAATTATGTATCCATTTAATGGTAGTTCTACCAAGCCCGCATTTCTCCAGCTTACTTATGAGAATGTCATGTAGGACTGTGTCAAAAGCTTTGCCAAAGTCCAGGTATATTATGTCCACCATATTTCCTCTATCCACCAAACTAGTTACCTTGTCAAAGGAGGAAATCAATCTGGTTTGGCTGCTAGTGATTACTCCTTGATCCTCCAGGTATTTGCAAATTGAATATTTTATATACATTGCTCTAGTAGCTTCCCAGGTATCGAGGTCAGGCTGACTAGTCTATGAGTCCCTGGCTTCTCCTTTCCCCCCTTTTTAAATATGGGCAGTCCAATAGCCCTTCTCCCCTCTTCCAGGACCTCTCCTGTCATCCATGAGTTTGCAAATATTATTGCCAGTGGCTCTGAGATTTCTTCAGCTAATTCCTTCAGCATCCTGGGGTGAATAGCTTCAGGCCCTGCTGACTTGAATTAATTCAAATTGGTCAGAAGATCTTTGACTATTCTGTACTTATCCCGATCTGCATCCCTTTCCCTTTATTGTCTATGATAACTTTGCTAGTCATCTGGTCACATGTTTTTTGTGAGAAGACTGAAGCTAAGTAGGCATTGAGCAACTCTGCCTTCCTATCATCTTCTGTTACCAGCGCACATTCTCCACTGAGTAACCTCATTAGTTTTTAGATCACTAAAAAGCTCCTTGTGCAGCCACATTGGCTTCTTGTGGCTCTCCTTATCTTTCCTCTGCATCAGAATAGCTTGATGTTGAGCCTAGTATTACATCTTTTAGGAACTGTGAGCCCCTTTTGACTCCTTTTTGTCCTAATTGGTCTCTCCATGGGACTTTGCCTACTATTTCTTTGAGTTGGGTGAAATCTCCCTTTCTGAAGTCCAGTGTCCTTGTTTGGCTGTTCTCATGTCCTCCTTTCCTTAGGCTCTTGAATTCTATCATATCATGATCAGTTCCTCCCCAGTACCCGATCACCTTCGTGTTCACAACTAATTCATCTCTGTTGGTCAAAACCAGGTCCAAAAATGGAAGTTCTCTCCTCCCCCTGCCCCCCACAGTTGTTTCCTGAACTTTCTGAATCAGAAAGTTGTCCCCTGGGCATGCTAAGAACTTGCAGGACATATTATGTTTTGCTGTATTAGTCTTCCGACAGATATCAGGGAAGTTAATATATCCCAAATTTTGATTGCTTGGTCAGAATTGTGAGAAGCTGGACTTGGCAGAAGAAACAAATCCACTGCAGCTTACAGATCTGAAGTAATCTTTTTTCATGTCACTCCCTTGTCTTCTAGGCGGTGCCAGTGCTCCATCAGTTGGTAGGAGGCAGTGTGGCCCAGTGGATAAGGCACTGAATGGGGACTTGGGAGATCTAGCTGTTGTGTTCCTAGCTCTACATCATACCTGTTGTGTTACTTTAGGCAAATCACTTTACTCAGCTGCAAAACGAAAATAGCCCACTTTGAGATCGATGCGTGAAAAGTGCTATATAAGATGACTCCTTCATTTCCATCTCTGACTGTCTTCACATTTCCCCTTACGTATGGAATGTCCTTTCCTTCACATTCAGGTCCCTTCCAAAGACTGCCTTCTTCCATAATGCCAACAAGAAGTGAATAAAATCTAACACTAAAATATCTATGTAGATATATTACTCCACTTTCTTTCTTCCTCTGGACTCCCCAGTGCAACACCTCTTCCCTTTATGAGAGGGGCTGTCTTATTCTGTGTCTTGTACAGGGCCAAACACATTGTTGGTATTTTGCATATTAATAATAGAGCCTTCAGCTGTGAGTGTGAGAGGCTCAAGAGGGTGGTAAAAGGCTATTAAATATTTTCATTTCTAGGTGCTGGTTTGAATGCATCCTGCATTGGCTGTAACTGGAAGTTCCCATCTGATGGCTTCTTGGTACCCTATATGAAGTGAACTTGATGGTCTCTGCTCAGTGGATGTATTTGCTAGAGCAAGTTGGAACATTTTCAACAAGAGGTATTTTCATCAAAATATGGTGTTTGCTGAAGCTGAAATGTTCTGCGAAGACCTGTTGATTTTGACAAAATTTGTGTTTCTGAGGTCCAGGGTAGACTCGCTGGTCATCTCTGAGGAGAACGAGAGAGGGAGACCCAAATTGAAAACGTGACATTTTAGATCCTAAAACAGATGTTTTAACACAATTCCGATTCATGAGCATATTCGAAAAGTTTTGTTTTCATTCCAGTGTGGAATAAAAACAAACTTTGAAACCTTGAAAGTTGTCACAAAATGGAATTGTCATCCTCTGGCCAGCTCTAGTGTTTTCAGATCACAAAAGGAATCCCTGTAGGCTGTTTTAGGATGACTGTGTAGAAGAAACTTGCCTCTCCAATTAGCTCTTCCAGGCCAGTGTTGAAGATCCTTGGAAATGTGTGTTCCTGCCACCCACACAAGTCCTTCTATGTGGGTGAAAAGAGAATGTCAGTCTGTATAACTATGCACCTAGCACCGTTCACCAGCACTCAGTTCTCATCCACATATTTAAACAATACCAGAATAATCCTTAGACATACTGAGCATCTTATCTTTGGTAGAAAATGTAGTTATGGACTGTTCCCGCAGCTGCCTCTCTCCTGCCTTTCACTTTATTTTTTTCCTAATACCCTTAGCTAAAACAGGTTATTGCAAAAAACCCATTTCAAAAGTACAATAGTTCTAAATTGAAAGATTTCTAGAGGGCACCAAATCCAAAAGGAAATCCCGTCCTCCAGTGCAAATCAAGCCTCCTCTTTTATTTGTGTCCTTTTTTTAAAAAATCAGGCACAGAGATACCATAAAGGTTTTCTTTTCCTGTGTGAAGGCAGTAATAATAATAAGATAGCTCTGTAAGATCGAGTGGTGTAATCAGACCCTTGGGCAAAGTTTTCATTTGATTTAAACCTACTGTAGTGGGCAGAGTCTGAAATTCAGGTGTGAGTTATGCAGAAATTGCTCTGCCATCTGAAATAATCTCTGACAGCGAGTGTATTTGGCAAATATTATTTAACAGCGTGGAATGCTCATTCTAAGTTATTTGCTCATAATTGCAGTTAATACACAGAGTATACTTAATTAGCTGTTAAGATTATGCTGCTGGCTGCACTTCAGTCATCTCTGCTATTTAGTTCAAGTTATAATTGGCCAAGCAATAACTAGGATCCATTAAGTATTAGCAATAAAAACAAAATCAGGGCTTCTATGGTTTCTTGTTTTGTCATTTATTGCATTGTCCAGTGTGTTTTGACCCCATTTGAAAAGTGTTTCTACAGCTACATGTACTGAATTTCGTCACCCAAAGTGCATCCATTCTGAAATGTGTCCATGAGGGCTTTCCCTCCCATGTCGTCTCATCTTTGGAATCCTCAGATTTGTAACTTGACCATCACAAAAATATCAGATTTTAGTGCCCACTTTTAAAAAAATATATGCACAAAATATATGTGCTATTGCACACTTAATTAGGGTATATAATTACCGTGACTGTGCATACAGACTAGGTATTTCTGTACTCAAATGGCCAGCTATAGGGAAACCTGTCCATTTGCAGATGCATATGTGTGACTTGTGCATGCAATCATAGTAACTGCGGGCACAGATTAGACAAGCAACTGTGTGTACATTTTAAAAAACTGGGTTCTTGAAATGTAACTGTGAACTTGACCATGGATTTCCATGTCTATGGGGTCTCAATGATTTCCAAATCAAAGTTGATTACAAGTGAAAAGATCAGTTTTCTTAGGTGGTAATACTGGAAACTCAGTATGATATCTGAAAGCCAAGATGGGTTCTCTGAGTCTCATGCGTCACTACAAGTAATGCAAGCTGAATTCTTTTTTCGATTGTGCCTGTCTTACAACCATAGGGTTTGCACAGGAATAAGGAAGGCAGTATAACCTAGTAGGTAGGGTAGTGGACTGGAACTCAGGAGAAGTAAGCTCTATTCGTAGCTCTGCTGCTGGATGACTTCAGGTAAGTCACTTCCCCCCTGTTCCTCAGTTTCCCGATCAGTAAAATGGAGACAATGATACTGACCTCCTTTGTGAAGCGCTTTGAGTTCTAAAGATGGAAAAGTGCTGTGTAAGTGCTCGGTGGTATTATTATAAATGAGGGCATATTTGGAAGACCATTGGTCACATGTATAAATGAGGCCTGGATTTGGGCTGCAGGAACTTTGTTAGCGGTGATCATGCAGGAGATGGAAATAACTCATCTTGAGTTTTTGTGTGCACATTCAGCTTTCTCAGTGGTGTCATATGGGTATAATTAAGGACACAATTTACTCTTGTAATTGCAGTGCATTCAATCCACAAACGAATAAAACCTCATGTCTTTCTCTCATAGCTGTGTTAACTTTGCAGGGCTAACAGGAGTAAAATGTACTCACACGTTGTTGGTGTTTGTTTTGTTTTGTTTTTATCGCTAACATAATCAGATGTTCCTGAATATACACAGGGCAACAGTTTTCTTAAACTACTGCTACCTCTGAACATCTACACCACAGTAGGGAAACGCTACTGGTACACTATCTACACACCAGTTTTGAGCTGGATGAATTATACAGGCTGCCCAAACTGGCATTGAAAAATGTAGCTTTATGAAAGGTTTCCTCTTGTCTCAGATACCACTTCATTTGTGACATGAACTCCCACTAAGTTCCCAGCACTGTTAGAAGAAGTGAAGCATGGGGTTTATAATAAAGTATAGATTCTGACATTTAAGTCATTGAATGGCTTTGTACTATTCTGTTGACCAACACTGAAAATACTTTTTTTTATAAACCGTTGGTTATTTCTGATGCTTCACACTGATGCTGCAGATCAGGCTAGTTAGAAATAGGAGTTTTTAGGATCTTAGACCCCCTTCGATTTCTTTAATTATGTGAAAGCCTTGCTGGATTCTTGGCCCTCATTTTGTAAAACAAAGCCAGTGCTCAAAATGGGTATATTTAAGAAAAATAATTTTATATGTGACAGATTTAGGAGTCCATGAAGGTGTCCCATTCCTTCCCAAATGTAGGTAAGTCCTGCTTCCTGATGGAGGGCCTTAGTCAGCTCCCAACAAAGCCAATTTTTCCCTTTACTTTAATGGGAACTGGATTCAGGCCCAAAAACTCCATGTGCTGTAGTCCTGCAGCCTCAAAATGGGAGGTGTATTTTGTCCTCCCAACCACCAGGCAGGACATCTTAATAAAATCCAATTATTCTGTTTTTTTCAGCATTTGTGAATTTCACCTATGAATGTCTATTCCTTTTTTGAAATTAACTATGCTGTCTGTCTCAGAAAAATCATGCTACAATGAGTTACATACGTTAAACATTAAAAAAATCTGTAATCAGTTTTAAATTTGAATTTCAATGTGTTTAATTAAAGTTCAATCCAATGATATATTTAACTTATGTTATATTGTTCAATTTAAGTCTCAAACAAATTTTGAATTTGTTGTCTTTTACTGAGTACCTCTGATATGTATCTGTATTGCTACTGCTAAGTGCCTCTTTTAACTTTACAGGGGACTGAATATTATTTCAAGTTTTCTCCTGAAAAGGAAAATCTTAGCATAGAAATAACGAAGCATCAAAAAATAAAAATTTAAAAAGAAAAGGATGAGGGTAGAACATAGAAGAAATGTTGGAGCAAGTTGCTGTGGTTGTTTTGCTTCTTCTTTTCAGATGTAGCTTCCCTCATGAAGGAGTTGGATTAGCTAGATTACCACAAGTATTCATATATTTCTTCATGAAAAGTAATGGGAGGGAGGGTTGCCAAGTGCTCACAATGCACAAAGCAATTACTTTTTCTTTCAAATAAAATTTTTCAGCTGAACACATTGAGGTAATTACCTTTTTTTTCATAATGATCTTTCATATAGGCCTACCCATCCTTGAGGGCTACAGCTCCATCTGTGAAGCAATTACCAGATGATTGCTTCATTAATGTTTTTACTCAATACTTTGCTGGTTAACCTTGTTAACTTGAGTACTGCCCATTGACATTTATGTCTTGTTGGCACAGTGCTTCATGAAGCATTGGTAAATGACATGGTGTTTCTATCTGCGGACAGTGGGAATGCAATATGATCAATTGCAAATCGACTTTAGTGCAAAATCAGAGTGTAGTTAACAATACTTTAGTGGATCATTCACACAAGTGGAGATAGAATTTTTACATTTAAGGCTACCTTACAGCTGATTATGAAATCCTAAAAGTAATTAAAATCTTAGAAAGCAAACTAAATGATGAATAACAGTGCTACAGGTGACCATGTATGTGATCCTTAGACATTCAGCTGCAAGTGTTTTATGTCAACTGATACAAGAGTCAAGAACCTAAGTCAAATGGGTTTCATGACCCCGCATTACATTTTACACCTTTCAGAATCGTGTTGTATCTCATTGCTTTTCTACTATTTTCAGTAGACCATTTTCCAGCCAGTGCTAGAGGAGAAGAGCTCTGGCTAATGGACCCCAAAGAGTCTAGGCTCTCTGATATTTTCTTAACTCCAGCGGAAGTCCCTACCTATACTGCAGCCATTTTAGCTGTGAAACCCTTTGTCACACTGACTTGGGGTCAAGCCGACATTATGGGGTTGTGGGGGTCACAGGATTTAGGGAGCCCTAAAGGCTGAGATGTTGAACCTGATGACTGGTCAGACATTGTAGCACGATTATGAGAGTTTGTGGGCCTCCTGCAGTTTGGGGGTCTTAGTTCACAATCCCATTTGTTTCTCCTGTCATCCGCTGCCTGAGACTAGTTTTGACATAGTCCAGCAAGGCATCTAAGCATGTGCTTGATTAATGAACTACTCATATGCTTACTGTTATGCACCTGGTTAAGAGTGCTGCTGGATCAGGGTCTTCATCAGTTATTTTGAGGTTGCACGCGTTCCTATTCCGGTCATAACAGTTGGTTTGCACAGAGTTTTGTTATCTCTATTTATAAGGGAGGCTCTGGGAGGTTTTGACAAGTGCATCCAGTTTCTCCTTACATTCATCCTCTTTGGTTGGTGTATATTGTCTTTGTATGAGCACTCTGAAATCCCTGCACGCAGTCCTCCACAAGTATTCATATTACTAACCTGTATAGATCTTTCCACTAAACTTTTTGTAGGTAATTTAGGTGTTGTAGAGCTACCGTCATATCTGGAAATGCCGTACTCAAGAAAAGGAAGATTTCTTTCAGCACACCTCTCCACTGCAAATTCATCAGGTTCCAGAGTCTAAAGAATTTTCATAAGGCACTGTCCATAATATGAAGTTATGGTTGCAGGCAGTTGCACTGGGAATGCAGGTGTTTGTTTACTGTTTTAGTAGACACTTGTCTTAAAAAGTCAATGTGCATTTTCTATAATCTCATTGCACATCGCTGCATCACTGAAGTTCCTAAAGGCTCAGTGATTTGTAATGGACAAGTAATAGAATCTGCTTAGATCAGGCTTATTATTAGGTAGGCACTAAGAATAAAATGTAGTGGCGATTGTCTCAACAAAACTTGCACAGTCCCTTCAGTACCCAGTCAAACCCAAGACCTTTACAATTCTGTAATAGGAAAGATGCATGTGGCTCTAAACATTTTCTACATTCACACAATATTCCCTGGCTTTCAGCTTATTTGTTTTTCTTCAGTTAACATTGAATTCTCAACACCCACTTTTGCTCTGTGGTGTGTTGCCTCTTGGTTTTTTTGTTATGGAAATTAAATTAAACTTTGAATTTGAAGCTCTTGTTCTTTCTATCCAGAACAAATAATTTGATCTAGGTAGGGTAAAAGATTGTTTGTCACCCATGTGAATCAAATCTTGTGAAATACTCTTGACTTCACAACTGTGAGTCATAAAACACAAAAAATTAATATTATGGCTCTATGATTCAGTTATGCTGGTTTGGGATTCTGATATTCTTATTGGGAGTACAGATAAATAATTCAGTGTTGTGCCAGGGAGTGATTTCTAGATGAAAGCAAAAGTCAATTAGTACTTAAAAAGTAAGATCACCTTGTGAAGTTGGAGAGACCAGATTCCACTGAGATTTGAACTCAGATTACTGGGTTCAGAGCCCAGAGTGCTAACCATTACACTATGGAACCACTAATAAATTCAACCTTGCTTATAAGGGTGACAATTATTCAAATATTTTATTTGTTTATTTCTAATATGTGCCACCTGATAAAAAGTAAAGGCAATTGTACAAAATGCAAAGGGAAAGAATACAGGGCCAGCTCCTGGCCACCAAGAAGGCTGCTGTGCCCTGGCAGCATAAAACAGCTTTGAAGCTGCCCTAGAAGTGCACCGGGGGATTTCCCTGGCATGGGGGGATCTCCAGCTGACACAAAGCTGGCTGTGCTGGCTTTACTCTGTGCCATGTTTTCCCCTTTGGTGGAGTTGGAGGCGGTGTAACTGGAGCTCTCTGAGCTCTAGCAATCCCATGCTCGATTGTTCTCCTATGGTGTATTGAAGCCAGGCCTAATTTAGAGCAGCCTTAAGATCTGAGTTGCTTCGAATTATGGAGTGCTAGGGTTGCCAACCCCTCAGGATTGTTCTGAAATCTCCAGGAATTAAAGATTAATCTTTAATTAAAGATTATGTCATGTGATGAAACCTCCAGGAATATGGCCCAACCAAAATTGGCAACTCTAGTCCCTACCTCCTTTGCATGGAGCTTTGGCATAGCCAAAAATGTAGACTTTTACAACTCTTAAACAGAAAGATAAAATACTGAGAGCAGAAAGGGTTTTTCCTTCGCAGCAATGAGTGCTGAGCAAGTGAGGCGTTCCACTGTTTGTTGGTTTGTAGAAATAAGAATAATCAGCCAAGATGCAAAGGACCTGTGATGGGGCGCAGGGCCACTTCCTGATGCACAGCAAGCCAGGGGCTAACCTCAGCTCAGCTTCACACCCATAGTCAAAGGGCTATGCTGAACCTCAAGATGCGGAGTTTTCTACTTACTTTATAATAACCTATTTTACCTTCTTGTTACTGACCCTTCAAGAAAAGCCCTTGCTCTCTGCAATGTTTAGTTTTGTTTTTTTCTGTTGACTTGTTCTGCCAGTTTGCAAGACCAAACTGGGCCTGGTTCCTGTGCAACCCGAAGAGGCTACAAAGAGCCATTTTTGCCACCTGTGTAGAGTGCAGGCATAATGACAAATCTGTTTGTGCCCACTCATGGCACCAGCCTCTTCAAAGATGGCGGAGAGGGAGGGGGGCAATGGTAGAGCTGAATGAGTGTAGGGGGCAGCAGACACTGTCCCATTTCCAAAGGCAGTAAAGTGGCAGAGCCCCCTATTTTGCCTACCAATGCCTCCAAAACCCTCTAATGTTAGAGGATAGGTTCAGGGAGACATGGTTCTGGGGTGTGTTAGGGGATGAAGTGGCTGTGTTTGTTCATTGCTGAGGACAATGAGGTCCTGGTCCATAACTCTCACAGCTGGGTGAGGTTTGTGAATGAAACGGACCTACAGTCTAGGGCAGAAGTTCTCAAACTGTGGTTCGTGGACCACCAGTGGTCCTTGAGCTCCATTCAGGTGGTCAGCAGGAAGTTCCCCCTAAGGTGCATGCCTGGGTGGCTGCACACGAGAGAATGAAGGGCCACCCATCTAATTAGTAGAGCCACACAGGCATGGCTTTACTAATTAGGTGCCTGGACCCTGGAAAAGACGCACATGTAAGGTGAGGTGGTGGCCTTGGGGGGAAATAGGGGGTAGGTGGGAGGGGGCAGTGGGGTGAGAAGAGGGGGTGGGGGAATTTGGGACACGCAAGACTGCAGCAGCCAGAGAAAGAGGTGACTTTCCCCAGCTCCAGGACTGTGGCTGCTGTGGCGGGGGAGAGACCCCCACTCCTTCCCAGCCCTAGCTCAGGGGCTGCTGCAACAGGGGAGAGGGCACATCCATCACATTAGAAAGGTAAGACTACTGATATTCATATATGAGTTGTGGGCTTTTATTTGTAGAACAAAAAAAGTGAATTATTATTAAGTTTTTTTAATATAGCGCTTTTATCCAAACCATAGTTAGCTAATGGTACAAACAACATTTGGAAAGATCATTAAGTGGTCTGCCAACACCCTCAGCAATTTTCAAGTGGTCCATGAAAAAAAAGTTTGAGAACCACTGGTCTAGGGTAAGTCAGGATTAGTTTGAAGTTTGGTCTGAACATTTCCTACAGTTTTAACAATCTGAAATAAAAATATTCAATCATTAGACATGTCACAATAACAGCCTGAAGGAGCATCCTGTTAGCCTGTGCAATCATAACCTAGAAGGATAATCATCTTCACTCGAGTTCTCAGTCTATTTAGCCGAGGATACAGTTGTTACATCGTAAACAGGAAGCACCCTCTAGTTACCATCTTCGGAAATAGGAGTGAAAGTGAATGCAGACTGAATGTGTGATTAGCTCCTTGGAACAGCCTTTTCGAATGATCTGTTCCCAGCTATGGTGGCACTAGTCACACATCTGTCGCTCAGAGGTCTGGTAACATTTCCATGATACGGCCCCCATTTTTCCTAAGCATTATAACTTGGTTATAAAAATCCACTCCAGAGTAAAAGCTGCCATACAGTGTCTTGTTCCTGGGTTAAACATTTTATTTATTTTAAAATCATGTGGACACTGAAAAAATTATGAGCATAAGAAAGAAAAGGAAGAAATGAAAGCTTGGTGGATGCTTGCTTGTGCTCTGGTAGTTTAGAAAAGGATCTGATGTATAATTTGGAAAATTTCATTATCTTAAAATCTATCAACCCTTCCATTTTAATGTGATCTGATTTGTCCATTGGTCTAGGCGTTTGTACCTAATTTATCACTATAGTATCATCAAGGGTGGGTGTAATAGGAGATGCTGACTCAGTGCCCTGTCACTCAAATCCCCACCAATATAGCTTAATTGGGAGTTAATTAGAGGATCAATTTGAAAGAGGCACTAGAGTTGAAGGGCTAATTAGAAGGGGACACAACCCCAGCAGCCGGGAGCAGATAAATGGAGAGGAAGGAAGCCCTAGAAGTGGGGAGCTGTCAGTCTGAAGGAAGATGGACCTGGCTGCTGCCCTCTTCCCCTAGAAGCAAGCTAGCTAGAACTTGTAAATATGTGAACAGAACTACACAGGTTGGGTGGCTGTAACAGTATTATGTGGTGGTGAAGGAGACCTGAAGTGGGTGTGGTCTGTACTTAAGGTGAGAAAGGACTCACAGGAGACCACCCTGTGACAGTGGGAAACAGGTAACTTTAAAGGGTTTTGTGCTGCATTCCTTGCATGCCCAAAGGCGTGCAAGGAATATGGGATTGGACCAAAGGATGCATTTTTTTTTTTGGATGCATATTTGGGTCCTATCATACCCGGTATCAGTAGGAACTATCCTGTTCAGTGATGTTAATGGTAATGGAGGGCACTCACCGCCTTGTAGACTGATCACTTAACTTACATTTATACTGGAGTAAAAGACCTGTGGCAGAGCCACAGCTGGCCTGGGTCAGCTGATTTGGGCTTGGGGGAGCTTTGACTGTGGCATAGGTGCTGGGGGATGCTGCTGCACCCCCCGGCTTGAAGTCGTTTCCACTATATCCAGAGTTCAGTTTGGTTCCATGGCTCTCTGCACCTTCCCTATAAAAATTGTTAAACCCCCCCCGGACTACAGGGCTAGAAATTGCTGTGTAGATTTTGGGCTTGGGCTGGATCCCTGGCTCTGGGACCCTCTGCCCTTGCAGGGTCCCAGAGCTGGGACTTTGTGCATCTGGTTGTTTGAGTGTTTCTGTAAGCCCTTGTTTTCATTACTCCTTTTCTAATTAGTTTCTGAAACCTTCATTTGCTGGGAATAATTTTTTTCAGGCCTAGTGTCTGCCCAAGGGCAAATTCTTTTGGTAAGTTTGGGAAAAAAAGTTTGTCAGTTTTTGAAACTGAGGAGAGTGAGAAAAATGCATTTTCCCAATTATTAAAAAAAGTGGTTTTATTTAGTTTTAAAAACAGTTTAGCTCCAAAGTGGCCTAGGTTAGAAAGATGAATTCTGGCATGGAAATAGCCCTCACTAAGGGGATTGTTTCTGGTTTTACTGAATTCATAGTATTTGAAAAATCATGACTTGTTCATGCATTTAATTGGTGGTAATGTCGACCAGCATTGAGAATGAAAGATGGCTACACTGCATGTGCATGCATTGATAACTCGGGTGTTCAGTGTGTGTGTGTCTCCCCAGAAGATATACACTGTACGGGTGGTACACAAACGTGCATGCAGTGACACAATAATAGCCAGCCATATAATTCCAGATTATGGAAATGTTTTTTCTTAAACAAAAACAACCCAAAATTTCATTAAAATACCTTATTTCAAGAATTTCAACACTTCAGTAAAAATCAGGAAATGTCAAAGAAACCATTAGCTCATTAAAGAAGCTATCGGAGCTCTCTTTGAGTCAAAACCATGTAGCAAACCCTATAAAATGCACCAGCGCAGGGAATTTGCACAAAGACCCCTTGCCTCCATTCTGCTGCCTGGTCCCTCATTGCCTTGCGTAGCTGGCTCCCGCCAGGTGGCACAGCTGCCTGTCTTGGGCTCTGGGTGGTGCGGCTGAGGCACCACCAGCCACCGGTGCTCCGGGCAGGGAGCAGGCTGGTGGTCATGGGGTGGGAATGTGGATGGGGGTTGGGGCGGTCAGAGGGCAGGGAACAGACGGGTTGAATGGGGGCAGGGGTTCAGGGGGGCAGTCAGGAAGGAGGTGGGGGGTTGGATGGGGTGGTGGTGGGGTAGTCCAGAGGATAGGGGTTCCGGGGGCAGTCGGGGATAGGGAGAAGGGGTGGTTGGATGGGGCAGGAGTCCCGAGGGGGCAGTCAGGGAACAGGGGGGGTTGGATAAGGGGTGGGGCCAGGCCATGCCTGGCTGTTTGGGGAGGCACAACCTCCCCTACCTAGCCCTCCATACAATTTCGGAAACCCGATGTGGCCCTCAGGCCAAAAAGTTTGCCCGCTCCTGGTCTAGATTAAGTTTTTTGTGTTCACAGTTTAAAAGTTTTACCAAATTGAAACTTTTTTTTCATGTTATCTAGCCATTCCCTAGTTAGTTTTATGAAAACATTAACCTTACATTTTGATGACTTCTTTCATTCCTTTTCATCTAGTGTCTCATTTAAAGTTTGTTTTCATTGTCTTCAGCTTTTAATGATTCCCCTGGACTGATTACACAACTGAAGTCCTTTGAAGAATGACAGTTCAGCGTACTTAATGGCAGATCCCAGAATGGAATTTCATTTTAAAAACAAAGTCATGCAATGGACCTTTAATTCTGCAACACTTTAGCAACTTTATATCAGAGTTTGCAGGCAATAATGCAAAATATATCTCAGCTACCAGCATATGGGCAGTGTGCTTGTTAGGATGACAGAAGTGGTACTTCCTGAAGCTGCTTGATTTGATGGAAGACGGATTGTACACCCAATATAAAGACCCCAAGGAAGTCATGAGAGACCCAAACTCTCTTTTGCGCTGTGGTGAAGCTGTACAGTGCACAGAGATAGAAAAGACTGTCTCATGCCACTGCACTAGGACTCAAGTCTTGGGTTCACTTACCTGCTCTACCATACACTTGCCTAAAGTCACATGAGAAGTCCCCTGAAGACCTGATCTGAAGTCAATAGAGAGGTTCTTTAGTCTGTCTGGTCCAGATTTTCAAAGGTATTTAGATGCCTAAAGATGCTGAGAGATACCCAGTGGGATTTCTGAAGGTGCCTCGTTGCCTAAGCCTAGGCAATATTGAAAATCCAAGTAGGTGCCTCTCAGCATCTTTAGGCACCTAAATACCTTTGAAAATCTGGACCTGTGTGCCTTTGTGAAGCATTAGCCCCATTTTATAGATAGAGAGGTAGTGGGAGGATTAAGTCATTGAAATTTGTGAGGTGCTCAGCTACTACAGTAGAGGTGCTATATAAGCATGTAAGTAAATAAAGAGGCATAGATCATGGCCCAGATTGATAGAAACTGTGTGGGCCCAAATCCATTCAAGCATTTCCTGGGAGATGGGTGGCTGTGGCATGCTGTGCTCAAAGCAGCACCCTAGAACCCCCATATTCACCACTGTCATATACTTATGATATGTTTTGTACAAAGTATGCCTTGTAAGGTATCATTTTAAAAGTCTTGATCTGTTGAACATTAATATCCTATTGGATTGTATGTGCTATCATTGTATGTGAAGTTAAAGTTTTGGTGTGTGTGTTACTGAAATATGTTGTGAGGTTAGGAACACCCACAACCAGCCTTTCAGGTACAAGAATGGAGAATCCAGCTGTGCTAGTGGCCCATTAAAAGCATTACACACTCACAAGGACTGTCCCAGGTACCGTATACAATGGAGACTTCTCAGAGATAGCACATAGACCAGGGATCGGCAACCTTTGGCACATGGCCTGCCAGGGTAAGCCCCCTGATGGGCTGAGCTGGTTTGTTTACCTGCCATGTCCGCAGGTTTGGCCAATGGCAGCTCCCACTGGCTGCAGTTCACCACTCCAGGCCAATAGAGGCTGTAGGAAGCAGCGCAGGCCGAGGGATTTGCTGGCCGCTGCTTCCCACAGAACCCACTGGCCTGGAATAGCAAACCATGGCCAGTGAGAGCTGCGAGCGGCTGAACCTGCAGACGCAGCAGGTAAACAAACTGGCTCAGCCCCTCAGGGGGCTTACCCTAGAAGGCCACCTGCCAAAGGTTGCTGATCCCTGACATAGACAAGGGAGACTACCTGAGCCATGTCACAAGCATAGATGTTTCCAGCAAGCTGGAAAAAGCTATGAATGGGGAAGTGACATCATTTCTTGGACTCACTCTCCTCACAACTCAACACCTGAAAACACATCTGGAGAACCAAGACTTTGAAAGGGGGAGGTGGTCCCAGGCTGTGGAGGAAGGAACTATACCAAGGGTTGCCAATTTTCTACTCACACAAAACTAAACACCCCTGCCCTGTGCCTCCTCTGAGGCCCTGCTCCTGCTCACTCCATCCCCCCTTCCTCTGTCGCTCGCTCTCCCCACCCTGACTCATTTTCACTGGGCCATCTCTGGGGCTGGGATGCAGGAGGGGGTGAGAGCTTGGGCTAAGGGTGCAGGTTCTGGGGTAGGGCCAGAAATGAGGAGGTCAGAGTGCAGGAGGGGGTCCGGGCTGAGGCAGTGGGTTGGGATGCAAGAGGGGGTGAGGTCTCCAGCTGGGGGTCCGGGCTCTGGGGTGGGGACAGGGATGAGGGGGTTTGGGTGCAGGAGGTGGCTCCAGGCTGGGGCTTAGGGGTTCAGAGTGTGGGAGGGGGCCCTGGGCTGGGGCAGGGGGTTGGGGTATGTGTGTGTGTGTGTGGGGGGGGTGAGGGCTCAGGCTGGGGTGCAAACTCTAGGGTGGGGCTGGGGATGAGGGGTTTGCAGTGTAGGAGGGTGCTCCAGGCTAGGACCAAGGGGTTTGGAGGGCAGGAGGAAGATCAGGTCTGGGGCAGGGGGTTGAGGCATAGGTGGGGGTGAGGGCTCTGGCTGAGGTGTGGGCTCCTGGGTGGGGCTGGAACTGAGGGGTTTGGAGGGTGGAAGGGGGATCAGTGCTGGGGTTGGGTGTGTGGGTGTGTGTGAGGGCTCCAGCTGTGGGTGTGGGATCTGGGGTGGGTCTGGGGATGAGGGTTTCAGGGTGCAGGAGGGTGCTTTGGGCTGGGATAGAGGGGTTTGGAGGGCAGTTGGGGGATCAGGGCTGGGACAGGGGTTAGGACACAGGGGGAGTGAGGGCTCTGGCTGGGGGTGTGGGCTGTGGGGTGGAGATGAGGGGGATGAGGGTTTTGGGGTACAGGACGGTGCTCTGGGCTGGAACCAAGGGGTTCGGAGAGCAGAAAGGGGATCAAGGCTGGGGCAGGAGGTTGGGGCCTAGGAGGGAGTCAGGGGTGCAGGCTTACCTCAAGTGCTTACCTCAAGGAGCTCCTGGAAGCAGCAGCATGTCCCCTTACAGCTTCTACACCCAGGTGGCTCTGTGCGCTGCCCTGTCTGCAGGTGCCACCCCCGCAGCTCCCATTGGCCATGGTTCCCAGCCAATGGGAGCTGTGGGGGTGATGCTTGCGGGGTGGGGGAAAGCATGTGGAGCCCCCTGGCCACCGGAGGCGGAAGGAGGACATGCCGGCTACTTCCCAGGAGCCATGCGGCATGGAGGATAGCAGGGAGCCTGCCAGCCCTGCTGCACGGCACTGCCTGGAGCCACCATGATCCCTTTTCGACCGGGTGTTCTGGTGAAAAAATCGGACACCTGGTCACCCTAAATATACCATCAGGGTGCTTGATTCAAATCCTGTCTAGTTTATAGAACTGAGATTGTGATTCTACTTTTATTTCTTAGGTGACCAACTTTTATCTGTACACTTAGTACTTATAATCACTTAAAATCTATTGTTCTGTAGCAAATAAATCTGTTTTATATTTTACCTAAAACAGTCCGTTTTGCTTGAAGTGCTTGGGAAATCTGTTTAGGAACAAGAGCTGGTGCATGTCCTCTCCACACTGAGGGAGGAGTGGACTGGGAAATAAACTTATACTGGTCAGACTTCTGACCAGGGCAAGATGATACAGCCCTGGGGCCCTAGGCTGGGGAGCTGTGGGGAACTGGCTGGAGTCTCTCTATTGTTGGTTCATGAGTGGCTGGCGAAAACATTCATGTAACTCAGTTTGGTGTGTCCCTGTCTGTGGCTGTCTGTACAAGTGCAGTACTTGGAGGGGTTTGCAACTTGCCACAGCATCACAGTGTGAGAGGGAGCCCAGGTTAGTAAGGCAAAAAGCTCAGCGGTACCCCAGTTCCCACTTGCACTCCAGGGAGCCCATCAGAGTGGCATCACAAAAACTGTGGAGCAAGAAGAGACTGTGATGACCTTCATCTACTGCCTGTTGCCATATTCCATCCCAGACGGCATTACAGTGGAACATTGCTAGAATATTCATGCACTCTGCCTTTCCATTCCAATCTCACTGAAATGAAGGTAGGAAAATGGCCCATGGGATTTTGGGGGAAGGGAAGCAAATAGGCCTTCACCTGGTGTTCATAAGAATGGCCATACTGAGTCAGACCAAAGGTCCATTCAGCCCAGTTTCCTGTCTACTGACAGTGGCCAATACCAGGTGCCCGAGAGGGAGTGAACCTAACAGGTAATGATCTAGTGATCTCTCTCCTGCCATCCATCTTCACCCTCTGACAAACGGAGGCTAGGGACACCATTCCTTTCCCATACTGGCTAATAGCCATTAATGGACTTAACCTCAATGAATTTATCCAGTTCTCTTTTAAACCCTGTTATAGTCCTAGCCATCACAACTGCCTCAGGCAAGGAGTTCCACAGGTTGGCTGTGCGCTGAGTGAAGAAGAACTTCCTTTTATTTGTTTTAAACCTGCTGCCCATTAATTTCATTTGGTGCCCCCTAGTTCTTATATTATGGGAACAAGTAAATAACTTTTCCATATTCACTTTCTTCACACCACTCATGATTTTATATACCTCTATCATATCCCCCCCTTAGTGTCCTCTTTTCCAAGCTGAAAATTCCTCGCCTCTTTAATCTCTCCTCGTATGGGACCCTTTCCAAACCCCTAATCATTTTAGTTCCCCTTTTCTGAACCTTTTCTAATGCCAGTATATCTTTTTTGAGCTGAGGGGACCACATCTGTACAGGCGTACCATGTGGGCGTACCATGGATTTATATAAGGGCAATAAGATATTCTCCATTTTATTCTCTATCCCTTTTTTAATGATTCCTAACATCCCGTTTGCTTTTTTGACTGCCGCTGCACATTGCATGGATGTCTTCAGAGAACTATCTCACGATGACTCCAAGATCTTTCTCCTGATTAGTTTTAGCTAAATTAGCCCCTATTATACTGTATGTATAGTTGGGGTTATTTTTTCTAATGTGCATTACTTTACATTTATCCACATTAAATTTAATTTGCCATTTTGTTGCCCAATCACTTAGTTTTGTGAGATCTTTTTGAAGTTCTTCACAGTCTGTTTTGGTCTTAACTATCTTGAGCAGTTTAGTATCATCTGCAAACTTTGCCACCTCACTGTTTACCCCTTTCTCCAGATCATTTATGAATAAGGTGGATAGGATTGGTCCTAGGACTGATCCTTGGTGTAAGAAAATATGAAGTGTGTTCTTGCTTTATTGTCCATTGGACCAGTGCTTCAGTGTAAGCCAAATGCTCCCTGGAAGTTTTGCCAGGCTAGAGATTGCCAGATAAAGGCCAAAGACAACAAAACCACAAAGACTGTGCATCAAATTATGCCCTGTGCAGGAGAAAGCAGCACAAGGGGCTGGGAACGTCAAGAATTTCACTTTGCCCTGGGATGGTCCAAAACATCTATACAAATATTATTGTTTACTAAGCTTTATTGATTTCTGTTGGACTTTTCTATATGGTTGGGGTTTCTGGGTTTCATGGAAGGGCAGATAAGAAGATTTTGCTACTAAAGCACATAGTCTCCACTTCTACACATTCTAGGCCATTTCAGAAGGTTATTTTCTCTTCCATACACCTTATTATTATTTGTGTAGAGGCTTCAACTGGGATTAGGGCCCTGTTGTGCCTGCACTGTACATACACATAGTAAGAAACACCTTCTGACCCCAAAAGTGTATGTTCTAAACAAACAGTACAGAAAAAAGGGTAGGAGAAAGGAAGCTTTCTCATTCCCATTTTAGATTTACCTAAGGTCACACAGGTAATTTATGGCAGAGACAGGAAATTTACTCAGAATTCCTGAGTCCTAGTCTAGGGCCTTTACCACAAGATCAATTTTCCTGTCATTCCCCGGGACCAGATGTTCTGGAGATATTTGTCTAATTGAGTTTCACCTTCCGCGTCAGGTGAAGTGAAAAAAGCAACCCCCACTTCTCAAAGAGTGAAAAAACAGATTAGGTTTTAAAATTTCTATCAGTTGTAATACTCTGAAATATTAACATGATCCAGGAACAATTCCCTCCTTCTGGATGAAGCAATTTGAAGACAACTGTGAAAATGCACTAGCACAGGCTCTTGGAAACAAAAAATTATAAAAGATTTGAGTTTCTGATACAGGACATGACGGCAGGATCCATCTGGGGATTAATTATACTGTTTTTGGGCATTTTCTTTCTTGTTTTGCTTGGTAGGACAATTTTTTATTGATGTCTTGGTGTGCCTCATTCTTCTGTTGTTTTGTTTAAATTTGTTACTGTACATATGGTACCAGCCACAATCAACACACATTCCCTGTGGATAACATTTTCTGTGCTTATAATACTCAGTTAGAAACAGACAAACTTTTAAGCTTCTGAAACACCTGTGTTTTAGATCTGGGATTATCGCTTGATTGTAATGATGTTTTTATACAAATTTTGTCAGTAATGTGGGCCTGGTTTTTTCTTTCTCAGTAGAAGAGGGAATTAGAAACTTCACTCAGGGATTCCCAGAATCTCTTTATTCATCATCTGGTTTCACTGATGTTTCCATCGTATCTCTGGAACCGTGCATTATTCAGTGCATTATGTTTTTAAAAAATTCTACCAACACCAAAATTCCATTTTTGTTATATCCTATTAATCCTCTGCTGCTCACAATACAGAAAGTAGGGGATATAATTTGCCATGAAGGAGTGAAAGAACAGTTTAATCAGTTCCTAAACTCTTTCCCACCCCCCCCCACCCCCCGAGCTCTAGGAATGGGCACTCTTCTTCAGTTATGCATGTATTGCAGCTAATTCCAAAAGAGATGAAGGAGACACAGATACAAAGCAGTGTTCCTAGTGCTAACATCAAATATTAATATTAAAACAAAGAACAACAAACTCCTGTTCATGGTCCCAGGGCAACATGAATCTACAAGGTATTCCATTATTCTCCCTCACACACCCTATGTCACCTGCACAAAGTTGCAAAGAACGAGTCCCTAGCTTCTGATTCACAAGGGAGTAGCATGTTATTGCTAATAAGAATTCCAGTGAGAGATTTTCTATGCCTATCCTGAATGCAAAACTTTAATCTTACTGAATAATTGTTTTGTAAAATCATCTGTGTCATCTAATGCACCAAGCATTTGTTTAAGGAGGAAAGGAAAGGGCACTTGGCAGACATTAATTGGGAAGCTGATTCCTAAAGTTTCCTATATGAATCATGTATAAAATGTGTGCTCATTATAACCAGGGTGAAAATAATATTTCCTCGGCTACTTTGTTAGCAAAACAAGCAGAGTTTTTCCACCTCAAACGTATGCCAATCATGAGTACAGGAAAGACCTTCCAATCTTGAAAGACAATAGCTGGCTGGTTTCCCATCTGTTTCCAATACTCTGCATACTGGGTGTACATATCTGTCCATATTTCTGTCACACTCACCACACTGGTATCAGAATTCCAATATTACGCCTATGAAATGAGAAAGCAGCAGGTAGGAATTTTGCATATAGAAAGAAAGTCTCAGAAATTAAAGTCTGAAAAGCTAGTACAGTAGATGCCTCCAAGAAATATGAAAACAAATCAAATAGGATTTAGGTCAGAACAAGTAATTCTGCCATTATAATTACTTTTTTCTTCGTTCCATGAGGTTTCTTTGTGTCTCTGCATTAGTACACATAATAGTCCCCTCTGTGATATACTAGATATTGCTGGAGATGTGTTTGAAAAGCAATGAGCACCTTGATTCAATATTCTTTTTGTTTCTATTTTTCTTTGGAGCCATTAGTCAACACATTCAGTGGCACCATATTTATCACCTGTCAATTGAAGGCTCAGACCTGATCATCCTTATTTAAAATATTATTTCTTAATTGATCTATACAATATATAACAATTAGTCTAGAAATCACAAATTAGATATATGGGGTTCCTGCAAGAGATCCTGCAACGTTTTAACTCCTCAACAATAAGAATAATAATGAATGATAAGATAACTTATAGAATGAACAGAGGCATTCACCTATAGTACCATAAGGCCACCGCTTTCACGGCATCCCCAGAAAGGTGCCATCATAAATGTCAGTGTATCTTAAATCAAAGTGTGTCCAAGTAAAAAACATAACACTTAAGTGTAGCACAAACAAAATAAATTTCTATATGGAATGCTTGCATGAAGCATGGACATGCTTGAAGCCATTGTAGGCAGAGATAAAGGTCTTGCAAAATGTGAATCAACGTACCCTTTAACCCTTTCATAGTTTTAATATACTTCACATGATCCCAAACTAAAAACTATTTAGTCCCCCAACAGACAAAATACTCCACCTGCTGCGTTATTTGTCTCTCCTCACTAAACACACCATGGCTGCTTATGGCATCCTCCTTCAGGGCCAAATTGTGCCTATTTGGAGTGTGATGGGGTGTTCACCCCACACCAGAGAGGAAGGGATTAATGGAGGTCTCATGGGCCACACCGTGCCACACCCTGTCCCAGAAAGACCCAGTGAAGGTGAGTCCTCCAAGCATCCTAGGGAGGCGGTGCAGGAAGCAGCCAATTGGAAGGAGGTTGCATGGAGTAGCCAATCAGAGCCCAGCGGGCTCACATAAAAGGGAGCTCCAGGGCAGAGCAGAGTCAGTGGTTGCTAGGTGTTCAGGGTGTGAGGATTGTGTTCCTGAGAGAATAGGAATTGAACAGAGCAGCTGCTAGCAGGGACTGAGGGAGCTGCTAACTCTAGCTGGCTCAAGGCCCTGAGAAGAGGGTGAAGAAAGTGCTGGGAACATGGGGAAGTGGCTCAGGGGATAGAAGCAGCATGGAGTGAAGTTAAAGAGATGCGGCAGGAGGCTGTTATCCACAGGGTCTCTGAGTTGGGACCTGGAGTGGGAGGGCCCTGGGTCCCCTCCACTTGGCACTAGGGAAGTGGTAGGAATTGGACTGAGATACCTTCCCCTGGAAGGGGGAAACATGGATGATGTCATGATGGGAGGGCTGAATCATGAAGAGGATGCTGTGGTAGTTGGACTGAGGTGGGTCTGCCGATGGAGAAGACAGCAGGAGAGGCACCACAAGGAGAGGGTGCACTGGCTGGCAGAGCTAATCCCTATGATGGCCAGCAGGTGGTGCTGCTGGGGTAAGTCAACCCTGCACATGGAGCTACACAGAGGGAGTGCACAATCTGTGCCACCTCTTAAAATGGTGCTGCATGTATGACAGCTGCAGGGGTGAAAGTAAGTCTAGGAACTTACTGCTAAGGGGCTGGGCTGGGGCCAGCTCTAGCCCCTGGAGCTGGCCCCAGCCCAGCCCCTTAGCAGTAAGTTCCTAGACTTACTTTCACCCCTGCAGCTGTCATACATGCAGCACCATTTTAAGAGGTGGCACAGATTGTGTACTCCCTCTGTGTCTTGAGTGCAAGGGGTGGGGTCTTGAGTGCAAGGGGTGGGGCGGGGGAGGTCAGAGCCAGCCCTGGCCCACCCTGTACTGGCAAGTGCCTCCTTCCCCCTTCCTGGGGTAACAGCGGCAGCCAGGGGCTCCCCAGGGCTCCGGCAGGCTCCGGGGATGATTTAAAGGGCCCAGGGTGGTAGTGGCAGCCAGAGCCCTGGGGAAGCAGTGGTGGGGCTACGGGGACAATTCAAAGGGCCCAGAACTCCGGCCGCTGCTACCGCCCAGGGCCCTTTAAATCGTCCCCGGAGCCTGCCGGAGCCCTGGGGATGCAGTGACTGGGCTCTGGGGACGATTTAAAGGGCCCAGGGCTCGGCCGCTGCTACCGCCCCAGGTCCTTTAAATTGCTGCCCCAGCCCCGCCCCCGCTACCCCAGGGCTGGAGACCCTAGCTCTTTAAATGGCACCTGAGGAAGCCGATCCCCGCCGATAGTCATACAGGGCGTATGGGCTTACTTTCACCTCTGGGCAGCTGATGCTGGGGGCTGAACTAGGGATATCTAGAGCGGTAGACATGAGTTGCCTGAGGCAAGATTCAGGCGCTAGAGCTAGGGGCTGTAACAGATTCACATCCTCAGCGATTAGGCACAGAGGGGAACACAACACACTAGGGTTACCACCTGGCTGGTATTTGACTGGCCTGGCTGGGTTTTTTAATGGATTTGCTGGTTGTCAGAAAAATAATTTAATCTCCCAGGTTTTTTTATGTGGGTCTAAAGATTTGTTGTTATCGCAATACACTGGGATAGCTAATGTTAAAACTTTCTGTGGCCAGATAGAGGCTGCAGTGTTCCCACTTCCACAGTTTAAGCAATAACAGATCAAAACTGTTGAAAATACAGCAGTTGTCTGCCTACCACCAAACCTTTGGACTGACGAGAGGAATCGCTTAGTTGCTGAAGTGGTCAAAAGGGAGTTTAGCAACCTCAGCTATTTCTGTCTGGAATTCTATCATGTTGCTGATGAAAATAAGTTGCTGGAAACGGCAAAATCAATGGGCAAATGCAAAGTCAAGAAACAGACTCAATGGATTTTCTTTGTCTGAAGTTCCAAAACATTCACATTCAAGTGTATATAGTAAAAATATAGAATCAATAGTTGGGGGCGGGGGGGGGGAGGGGGAAACAAACAGAGCAGCTTGGAGGAACATGACCAAGGTAAGAAAATGATGTTCTCAATCTTGTCTATATATGTTACCTCTCTAGTGGCTGTTGAAGGGGGGGTTTGCAGAGTTGCCTGGTCGTTGGGGTTTGGGGTTGCAGTGGAGTTGCCTTTGTGTGGGGTGGGGGGGGAGATGGGTGCTGAGTTTTTTTGCATTTCAAAGGTGGTAACCCTACAACACCCCCTGACCGCCAGTGGGTTGCTCTGGAACTCCTCTCTGCTTCTAGCCAGCCCCACTACCCAGTGTGGAGGGGGCAGAGCCACAGACACCGATTTTTCCAAAGTGTTGCAGGGTGCTCGAGCCCCGGCTCTGCCCCAGGCCCCTGCCCTGCCTCTTCCCACCTCCAGCCCATCCCTGCCCTGCCTCTTCCCGCCCCTGCTCCATCCCCTCCCCCGAGCACACCATGTCCTCGCTCCTACCCCCTCTCTCCTAGCCTCCTGCAGGCCGCGAAACAGCTGATTGCGGCTAGCAGGAGGGGAGAGGGGAGGTGCTGATCTGCGGGGTCTGCTGGCGGGCGGGAGGCGCTGGGGGTGCATGGGGGGAAGCTGATGGGCACTGCTATGGGTGCTTCAGCCACAGAGCATTTATGGAGTCGGCACCTATGGGCAGAGCCATGGCCACGCCTCATCCCTGCCACCTCCCCACTGCTTCTGCGGTGTTTGCAGGGAGCATTCCTTGTGCTCAAGAGGAGGCAGGGAGAGCAGTTGGGCCTGCCCCCTGCATGGCGAGTGCCAGGGAAGGGGAGCAAAGGCCCCCTGTGCCCCCTTCCTTCCTTGCATGGAGTAAGTGTCATGTGGATGGAGGGTGGGTACATCTTCCAGCTTGGGGTGTGTGTGTGTGGGGGGAAGCAATGTCTTTCTGCACCCCCTGCCCACTCCCAGCTTTTGGCTGGCCATGAGAGGGAGGCGAGGAGAAGGCTCAGCAACCTCTCTCCTCCCGCTGCCGAGTTGTTGGAGTCCTTTGGGAGGAGGTAGCTGCAATTTCAGCTCCTTGCCAGGAGGGGCTGCAATGTTCCCTGGCTGGGCAGGCAGGAGCCTGTCGCTGTGGCTTCTATTTGCAGCTTGCTCAGCTTCTGCCTTGCCTGGACTCTGCCAGTGCTGGTCGGGTTGGTCCAGGGGCTGGTCTTGTGGTGCTGCAGGTGAATGTCTGTTTACACCCCTTCTCCTCTCCCCCCGCCCCCTCTTTTCTGGACACAATTCCTTCCCTGCCATCCTGCACACTTGCTGCCAACAGTCAGGTCCTTTTGTGTTTTTACTGTCGGGGGCCAATCCATGCCCATCGTGGGCCCCTGCTAACTCTTTGTAAAGACCGGTCACAGGAGGGGTACTGAAAGGAAGGGGACCTACCATGGTAGCAACATGCCGCAGTGTCCAATTGGGCAATAGCTGTGGCGTATAGTTAGCATCAAGGCCCCTTCTGGCAGTGGCCAGGGGGCCCAGAACCCATAATTTACCTGGGGGATTGATCTTGATTTCATTTGCTAAGAGGCCAGGGAGGAACCCATGGCTGTGGAAGCAGCAGGTGGGGTGAGAGAAGTAACTTAACTACCTTCTAGACACCAAGGGCCAGATATTCAGCTGGTGTAAATCAGTGAACTCTATCAGAATCAGCAGAGTTTTACCAATTTATACCAGCTGAATGAATCTCACCAGGGGATCTAGTAGGCAACGCATTTTAATGTGGACCATCAGGTATCTCTGAATAGTCCTGGCCTGGAGCACTCAGGGATTTTGCAGTCTCCACAAAGCAGGTGCAGCATGTTTTACTCAGTTGAGATATGATCTGAAAGCATGTGTAAAAAAGCAACTGTGGGCCCCAGCGTTATCTAATCTCTGCTTTTCTCAATGCTGATGTCTTCGGGCTTCAACTGATAACCTCCCTTCTTCACAAAGGGAAAGAGCAGTGAATAGTTGTATGTGCCTTTTTTGTAGAAGCCTGATTCCGTAAAACACACAGTTCTACACTGAGCTTTGCTTTTCACCTTGATTATACATGATGATAAACATATCAAGTCACTGTTCACATACAAAAACATTTCTGTTTATCATGCAAAGCTGCTACCAAGAAAAATTAATATATTTTTCTCCTTAGTGAATCTTTAATTGCTCTACCTTACCTTTTGCATCTGAAATATGGTCTTGAACATAAACAAATGCCTTTTATTGCATTGTCCTTTGGTCATGGTGTCAAGATCATGACGACAAAAAGGTCCAGAGTTCTGTGCAACTCCACTGATGTTAATGAGGTCATGTTGTTACCTGCAGGTACATCTACATGTCAAGCAGAAATTCACAGCAGTGAGTCTCAGAGCTCAGGGCTACAGACTTGAACTTATGCCCTGGTGCTAAAAATAGCTGTGACTTTTGGGCTTGGGCTCAGAAGCCCACCCCCTTCACCTGGCTTTAGAGCCTACGCTTCAGCCTGAGTCCAAATGTCTACACAAGTATTTTTTTTAGCACCATAGCAAATCAGAGTCTTTAGTCCCAGGCTCTGAAATTCACTGTCGCGGGTTTCTGCTTGCCATGCAGATGCATCCAGAGAGTCAACTTTGACTCAAAACACTTACTGCAGAGGCAGTTTTATCTGAAATAGCTTCAGAGTTTGATTGATTAATCCTGGAGGTATGGCATAGTCTCGGCCTTTATTATAACACGCTCTCATAAGGAGGCAGAACTAAGATTGAAAGAAGTTTTTTGACTTCTGAATCCTTCACTTTCCAACCTTATGTGGAGGGAAAGGTCGTATGACCTATAAAGAGTTTTGTTAAAATGATTTTGATATTGCTGAAATCTAATGCAAATTTTTGATGGTGACAAGCCTGAGCCAAACACTTCTGAACTTGGAATGGGTGATATGGAGGCCTGGAATCTCTCAAATTTCCCAGTTGCCTCCTGACTCTGTAATAAGCGGAACCAAACCCCTGTCTCCAAACAACTCCAAACTTTAGAGGGGTTTGAAATCCAGATCCAAAATTTTGCCTTGGGGCACATTTTGACACCTCACTGTGCAGTGTTGTATCTATTACAGGAGCTGATTATCTTTCTGCATATGCATTGTCTGTCAGTTTGGTTTGAGTCATTTTTTTACATTTTCTGTTAATAGATTTGCAATTGCTGAGACTAGCTCAAGCTTTTCCTTGGAGGTTTAAGTCTTTGGCTTGATTTACTGTCCTCTTGGAGGAGGGATGGTTTAGGTGAACTGTAGTCCAGGCAGAAGGCTCCGAGTACATAGCTTGTTCCTTCCTGTGGAGGAATTGCACTCAGGAAGGATTGCATTTTATGAGTAGTCTTTGATATGACTTCAGGTGCTACTCTTTTTGATTTAGAAAATCAGCGGACAAAGATCACACAGAGTAAAATATGTGGTTAAATTTAAGTACTTCTAGAGGATTTTAGGCTTGTTTTTATATTATGAGAGAGAATCCGTTTTATTTTCTCTTCACTGTTTGTTTAGTGCATCCTCTATTAAGGCCTTATCTGAAGTCTTTCCATTGAGTTCAATGGCGTTTGAATCAGGCCTTCAAATGCCTTGGGCCAAACCCTGCTGTGTTCTACATCTGGCTGTGCCATCAGAATCCATGGAATTTCATGGGCTGTGAAACAGAGTAGAATTGGTCCCCTTGTCTAAACGTTTGCTTTCAAAAAAGGGAAATGTGTTGCCAGCAATATACTGAAGTTAGCTTGACTAAGGTTCTGTTAGAGAACCTTATTTTTCCTTGGACAGTTGTTCCTGTAATGTGTGATTGTTTGCAGCATGTATGATTATGAAAAAGCTCAATTTAAATTGAGCTAAGGACCATATCTATCTTCAGAATAATTTTTCCCCAAACAGTGTTACTAAGAACATAATTTGGCATTGCGGGTGACATTCACCCTCATGCTGCAAGTGGAACGTAAGTGATGTCATCCTATAGTAACCGTTTGCATAGAGATGAATTGCACCCTCTGAGAGGAAAGCATTATACTTTGGCTGCACCATTGCTTAAAGAACATCCTCTTTCTCCCCCCCCCCCCACCCCTCCACCATTTGTCACACTGGCTGAATAACTCTCAAATGTTAGTTCTAAATTGCGATCACAAATGTAAAATGCTTTGACTCTTCTGCATGGCTTTCTCTCTTTCAGATGCCTTTCTCCACAAAACTATAAAACTTAGTCCAAAATCACTTGGAAAAGAACAGCCATCTAAAATTTTGGCCTGATGCTCAGTCTTTTGAGACCAAGCTGGCTTCTGCTATTTAATTCTTAGTTTAAAGGAGCACCAGCTTTAATCATCATAGTAGCTATCTATGTAAAATCTAAAGGGCTTGTAAATGCATACTGTAGTAAATACTCTTAAAGTATAAGCTTGCTCAGATAATCCATTTGAAAGCCAGGCTTTTCACGGAGATTACTGTTGGTTTCCAGCTACAGCAGTTCTAACAGGTTTGAGGTGTTTGGACCTGTGGGATTGGTTTGGCCCCCATCTGTTGGGAGTTCTGAATTTTGCTTGAGGAACCGACACTAAGATCACTTTATTGTTACAATGTACTTAACTGTGAGCTTACTGGTTGCCTGATTTTTCTATTCTGCTTCATCCCTTCTTAAAGAATAGTCGAGTAATGATCCTAACCACTGAAGATTAGTGGTACTCTGGTGTTTTGGAAACCTCCTATAGCATGCTTGAATAAAGATCTAAAGTAATAACATATTGTCATGTTTACTGCATTGATGATCTTAGCCATCAAGTGCCTACCATAACATGTCCATTTTTAATGCAATCTGAAACTAAACATTGTGAGCATTTGATAATAGCCCTTAGCACTTCAAAATTTTACATTTTAATCAGCTCCATTTACTTTCCTCATGATTTTCAGAATAAGTTCTTGAAATGAAAGATAATGCAATACTTATTATGCTTTCTGGAAAGCTCTGTAATCAAGATTTGCTAATAGTGAAAATTCATGATTGATGCTGCTGTTTTCAATGGATGAGCAGTTTTATGCTCAGCAAGGTTCCATAGCTGGCAGCTGCTCATTGTTCTACAGTCTAAACAGTGAATTATGAAACTGGAATGCAATTAGATCAGTTGTGTTCAACACTAAAGTAGACTTTAAAACACCCCATGTGTCAAGGCTGATTCCCCACTCTGGACCCAGGAAGGCGCACTTGGGAATTCCTCCTTGTGGGGTACCCTCAAGTCCTTTCATCCCCCCTCCAGGAAAAAGCTGAGAAAGAAAACAAAGGAAATCAGCTGTTGCCACCAGCTAATTAAACAACATATGCACAAACCTCTTAGGACACACCAACCCAATCCTGTTCTTAAAAAGGTAAATTTTATTAAAAGAAAATACATTTGGAACTTAGGCTATTGCTAGATTTTAAAAAGAGCAAATATAATAATGAAGCATCAAGACTGGTTTTCTTGAGGTCCAGCTTAATGGTTACAAGCAAAACAAAAGCATTTGGGGGTTAGCACAGAGGAGTCCACAAGCCATAAAGAAATAAAAGGTAAACCTAATCACATCTTTCTAGACATTTCCTGATCTACTTACGTATCTGGGGTTCAAATGAGTAGTTCTAGGTATGATCTGATGATTTACAGCATAGTCCCAGCCCTGTCTCTGCTCTGTCCCTTCTCTCCAGAGAATAACAGACAAAGGGGAAGTATTTTCTCAATTTTTTCTAGCCCTCCCATTGGCTCTTTTGGTCAGGTGCCTACTCCCTTCCTTTTACCTATGGCCTTTTTAACCCTGTACAGGTAAAGCAAGTAGAGAACAGCTGCTAACAGGGATTTTGTAGCTAACTGGCTGGCTAGGTGCCCATAAAAGGGAGCTTACCCCTCCCCCCACTTCATTTATCACACCACGTTTATAAAGTTTACAATATTCATGCAAACTCAGTATATAATGGCTTCTAAAATGGTTAGTTTTGACCATCTCACCTGCTCTCTAATCTATCTGTCCCAGGGCTATTTCTAATATTCTAAACCTCTAAGCATATTTAAGCAGTTGCCACATTTTTAAAATCAACCTGCCACAAAAATGTTTCCTCCTTGTCTCACAAATGTGGAATTCCCCATGTCTCTATAGACACTACTTGAAGGCCCAGCTCTTGCAAAACCCAGTAACAAATTTGAGGTTTCACATCTCACGACCAGGGATCATAATTTTCCAAGATAAAAAAAAATTCTCTGGTTTTTAAAAAAGCATAATTCCACAATTAAAATGAAATCAGTCAGCTGGACCCCTGCTGCCCAGAGCTGTCAGCCAGAGCCCCACCAGATTCTCTGGAAAAATGTAAATTCTGTTTTTCTGTGGCAAATGGATTTCTAGGATCTCTGCTCATGACCTTGCAGGGCTAGAAATGGGAGCTTTATATCACTGTGAAGGGACAGTCACACACCCTTCACCTTCCAATGGACCCACAATATGGAACATTCCAAAGTTTATAGAAAAACTATTTTAGGTCATTTTTGGGGTGCTTTAAATGCATTAGTCTTAATTCTGCTGTCCTTCAGAGTCTTGGACAGTTAAAACCTAGCCCCAGAAGACTGATAAAAACTCTCTAAAGTGTATATGAAATAGTACAGGAAATACCAGGTGGCATATAAAGAATACATGATGGTGTTGCCGGCACCCAGTGCCAAGAGGCTAAACAACAGCTGAAGTTGGTTCATTACCCGGTGTGCTACACCCAATAATCACAACGGGGTGGAGAAGCAGAAAAGTTTATTTGAAGCTTCAAATAGGTACAGGGAGATTTGAATCTCAAATCCTGTACACAGAGCAGGAAATTATACAGGCTTTTATACATCCTTTTTCCCAGCATACTTATCCAATAGCAAGCTGCCCCAAGTATCCATATAGTCAGCCAATCCAGTTCCCAGCTAGTTCCCTGGTTTTCTGTATCATTTGTTAAATTATACATAAAGCTGCTTTATTTAGCATTGTTCTTCCATATCTCCCCTGTTTGGCCTTGCTTAGTTTCAGGCAGTCTGACTCTGCAACATATTGTTGCAGATTCTCAGCATAACTGCTGTGTGTGCCTCCAGGCAGGGGGGGCCAAGGACACTTGGGCCTAGTACGCAGAGCAGCTGCGAGTGCCTCCAGGCGGGAGTGGGGGCCAAGGACACCTGGGCCTAGTGCGAGGGGGCTTCATCGACACTCGTGGTCTTCCATCCCCTCGAGTTATCTAGTGGCCATGCCCCAGTGTCCCCAACAATGGTGTGGCATAAAGGCTTTATTGGCATTCATATGTGATGACTTGAGTAATTCACTCAATGCCTGGCCATCCATGAGTAATGCCATCATCAAACTCATGCTGATAAAACTTCTATATCTCACAATCACCAATCCCATATACATCAAATATTTAAATTTAAACATAATATTGTAGTTAGCCACCACAACAACAATCTAAACAATTTGAAATTCTGGAACCCTGACTTCAAATGTCCTGAAACATCTTTTCCAGAGCTGGGTGGAAAACGGTTTTCCTGCTCCATGAAAAACTAACATTTCAAAACCTTCCCATTCCACATTGGGACAAACCCAAGCCCTTTCAAATTTAATTGTGAAAAATGAGACACACATTCATTCCAGAACAGCCAATAGCCCAGGGCACTTACCTGAGATGTGGGAGGCTTGAACCTGACTCTTCCATATTCAGGCGAATGTCCCAAACTACCTGGCTACTGGCGATTCTGGAAGGTGTGTTTGTGAGCGCTCTGACCTACATACAGCAGGCACATACTAAACCCCATGTATCTTATTCTGTGGAGGACATGTTATCCTAGAACTGGAAGGGACCTTGAGAGGTCATCTAGTCCAGTCCCCTGCACACATGGCTGGACTAAGTATTATCTAGACCATCCCCGACAGGTGTTTGTCCAACCAGCTCGTAAAAATCTCCAGTGATGGAGATTTCACAGCCTTCGTAGGCAATTTATTCCAGTGCTTAACCACTTTGACAGTTAGGAAGTTTTTCCTAATGTCCAGCCTAAGCCTCCCTTGCTGCAATTTAAGCCCGTTGCTTCTTGTCCTATCCTCAGAGCTTAAGAAAAACCATTTTTCTTCCTCCTCCTTGTAACAACATTTTACATACTTGAAAACTGTTATGTCCCTCTCAGTCTTCTCTTTTCCGGACTAAACAAGTCTAATTTTTTTCAATCTTCCCTCATAGGTCATGTTTTCTAGACCTTTAATCATTTTTGTTGCTCTTCTCTGGACTCTCTCCAATTTGTCCACATCCTTCCTGAAATGTGGTGCGCAGGACTGGACACACTACTCCAGTTGAGGCCTAATTAGCACTGAGTAGAGTGGAAGAATTACTTCTTGTGTCTTGCTTGCAACACTCCTGCTAATACATCCCAGAAGGATGTTTGCTTTTTTGGCAATAGTGTTACACTGCTGACTCATTTAGCTTGTGGTCAACTGACCCCCAGATCCCTTTCCGCAATACTCCTTCCTAGGCCGTCATTTCCCATTTTGTACGTATGCAACTGATTGTTCCTTGGAGACTAAATCTGTTAGTCTTTAAGGTGCCACCAGACTCCTCATTACTTTGCATTTGTCCTTATTGAATTTCATCCTATTTACTTCAGACCATTTCTCCAATTTGTCCAGATCACTTTGAATTTTAATCCTATCCTCCAAAGCACTTGCAACCCCTCCCAGCTTGGTATCATCCAAAAACTTTAAGTGTACTTTCTATGCCATTATCTAAATCATTGATATTGAACAAAACCAGACCCAGGACTGATCCCTGTGAGACCCCACTCATTATGCCCTTCCAGCATGACTATGAACCACTGATAACTACTCTCTGGGAATGGTTTTCCAACCAGTTTTGCACCCACCTTATAGGAGCTCCACCTAGGTTGCATTTCCCTAGTTTGTTTATGAGAAGGTCATGCAAGACAGTTGCTGAATAAGGAAGCATGCAGGGACTGTTAAGGGCATATCGACTCCTGCATGGCTTGTGTCTCTCTCTATGTGCCCCCCCACTTTCCATTGTTTTTCTCTGCTCTTGGCTTTCTCCTTCTAGCTTCCATGGTGCTGATCAACCTTGGCTCTCTGAATATTAGTGGATGCCAGGATGGTCATAAAATGGTGCAGCTTTTTGAATTTCTTAGACAAAAATGGGCTGATGTTGGTGTTTTTGCAAGAGACACATTCAGATCCCAATAATCAGGGGTGTGTGTTTGTGTGTGGAGGGGAGGCTGTTTGAAGGGGAAGGTTTCTTGTGCCTTGTGCCAATGTCAGTGCTGAGGTATCTGTTCTTTTCTCCTGTGGCATGGGGGAAGGGCGGGTGCAGCTCTCTGGAAAGAGATTGGGCTAGGCTGACTCCTCTAGCTGGGAGCACATAATGGTGGTTTTAAATATTCTTACTATCTATGCCCCTACTCTGGAGTGGCATCGTGTCTCCTTTCTGCAGACACTTGCCCAGGCCTTGCTTAGCTGTGATCCTGCAGGGATCCTGGGGGAGACTTCCGCTGTACTGTAGACTGTTTTAGACTGGAACAATGAAGAGACACATCAGTCAGCCAGGGAACTGCTTTGTCTCCTGCAGACCTTTAGGTTGGTGGCTGTCTGGAGGTTCTCACCCCATGTTAGGCAGTACTTCTGGCCAAAGGCTACTCCCAACCACATCTCAGGGGCTAAACTGGATCACTTTTATACCAGGAAGTCCAGTGTGAATGTTCGTTTGGTCCTGTCTCCCACGCACTTGTCTGACCATCATTACATCTCTGATACTGTCTTTCTCCCTGTATGTGCTTCCTACTGGCACTTCATTGCCAAGCTGTTGCAGTACTTGAATTTTTCCAGGTGTTTGCTGTGTTGGCAGCAGAAGCCCTTGCATGAGTCTCTGAGATGGTGGGATATTGGGAAGGTCCAAATCCAGTTCTGCTAGCAATACATCCAGGCTGTTATATGAGCCTTGGATGTGCTATAAGTGCTTTAGAACAAGACACTTTGGACCTTCATGGTAGCTTTGTGGGGAATCAGGTGCAGATCCATCAAACTCTTATTGAGAAGTACCAGCTTCTGCGGTGCTTGCTGGAGGAGAAGGTGCAGTGAGCCCTGGCTGGGTCTAGGGTGACCAGATGTCCTGATTTTATAGGGACATTCCCTATTTTGGGTCTTTTTCTCACATAGGCCCCCCCCCCGCCCACCTCCTGTCCTGATTTTTGACACTTGCTATCTGGCCAGCCTAGCTGGGTCCATTTCACCCACTGCACAACATCAGTGCTCTCATGAGTTGTTGGGTTTTTTTTGTTTTTTTTTGTTTTTTTTTTTTTTGGAGAAAGACTATGGCCCATTAGCAGATTCCCTGTCTCTGGCTGCCTGGTGGTCATCTGACTGCTGACTCTGCAGAGATCTGGCAAGTAGCTACTTCCGTTTACAGTGCTCTGTGTTTGCCTGAAGCCTGTGATGTGCAGCCTATGAAGGAGCTGTACCTCAGTCTGATTGGCAAGGAGTTGTGGTGTCTGGATGCCCCTTGTTTACAGGAGGTCTCTGTTGTGGCCTAGCTCTCTACAGACAAGGACCTGAATATCACAAAGCTGCCCTTTGAATTTTATAAACATTTTTGGCATCTTATTAATTCTGAATATTTGCTGGTGATGTCTCCTTCCTTTCCAGGAGAAGGAGCTGCCCCTCAGCAGCCACAGAACAGGAATCATCCTGCTGCCCAAGAAAGCAGACCTTTTTGACTTAAGGCACTGGAGACCTACTTCCCTTCTGTTTTGACTATAAAATCCTATTCAGGGCTTAGTTTCCCATTCTGGCTTTGAGACCCACCTTACAAGAGAGACTAGAACCATTATCCTTTCCATTCTGCATGTATTGGTGGCCAGTGCCAGATGAATATATTAATTAAAACTGAAGTGTTACCAAGGGAAGAGAGAGAGGTGCTATTGTGTAGAATGTATCCCATTTCTATTTGTAGTCTGAAATTGTTGTAGTACTTCCATATGCCCAGTAAGCAGACAGTAGATAAGGTTGTTTGTGGAATGCTAAGTCTGAATATCCTGTGTTTGTGTGGTGTGTGTGTGTAGTTTTTTTTAATAAACTATGCCATTGTAACAGCATTCCTTTTGCTTAAGACATACATATGTTTTAAGCCCTAGCTTTACCTTGATGAAATATTTCATTTCAGATAACTTAATTGTTTGAAACAGAAACCATTATATGTCATCTTCTCATGTCCTTTGTGCAAATCTCAGTAGTAATTGCTACAGTCAAATCTTGTAGTCTTTACTCTAGCATAACTCCCATTGAATGCCAACTTTATTTTGTCCCTTCCTTTATCTGAAGCACTTAACTTACATACACCTATTCTTGAGAAAATAAGGCTTTACAGCTCTGGTTATCAATCAGTCTTGAGTAATTCACCCTTAATTCTGCAGCATTCTTTCCCCATTCCTTTGTACTTTCTTCCTAAGCACATTCTACTCGTCTCTGGACAGATTAATCTCTCCAAAGATGTTCTTATGCCAAGCCTGCACAGAACTAACAGAGTTAAGCCAAATCCAATGTTACAATAGATTTCATGGTTTATTATGCATCTCACAGCACTGCTAGGCCTGGCTCATTGGCAAGTCTAATTGGTACTCTCAGTACAGCTACAGCCCATCGAGGTTCTTCCGCCCACGTATGGCAGGTTTTCAGCCAGCCAGAACATTCAAGGAGCTGTCAGGGAAGCCAGCTCAGCTTTGCTTGCTATCTCTGCTTGTTGAGTTGACATGAGACAAGTTATTACCATATAAATGAGATCAAGTCTCAGATAATTGCTGACTGAAAGTAAAACTGAACTGAATTGCTTGTGGCCAGAACTATTAAATGTATCCATCTATTTTTTTAAACTTTTGCCACCGCCAGCCCCCCATCCATTAGCCAATTCTATAAATTCTATAAAGAGCCCTTAGGTCTTCAATCAGGCTACCAACTGTGGATTGATTTTTAGATTTAGCACTTTCTAGGGCTCCTTTCAATTCTCCTCCATTTGCCATCATGAATCTGTACCTACTCTTGCACAAACCTTACAATGATAAGAAATTGCTCTGTAGGTGGATATGGATGACAGTCAGCCTGACACAAATAACCCAAGAGAGTCAAGTTATCCAATTCATTACTATGATCTTCTCTTAAAAAAATTCAAAGAATATGCTTTTGGTCGACTTGCTGAAAACAACCCTTCTTGCACCTTCCTCTGATGTATGTGGTAGTGGCCACTGTGGGGGACAGAATACTTGACTAGGTGGATGATTCTGCTGTGGTATGGCAATTCTTATGTTCTCTGCTGCTAATCCTTGGAATGCTGTTTGGAGTGTCTGATGGGACCCCCAGGATACCACCTGGAACTGTGGGACTGGCAAACCTCCTTAACTCAGGCTGGTGAGTTATCTCTATCAGTGCTTTCCTAGTGACAAGCAGCAAACCCCTCCAGGTGCTGTTATCACTCAGCCACCAACATGCAGAGGCACACCCAGCTAAGCTGCATGAATACTCTGTTGATGTTTCCCTGTGTATAGTTCATGAATCTCCCAAGCCCCCAGCCATTCACTCCAGGAATATACCATCTTGCACTATTCAAGAGCAGGGCTTGAGTAGTGCAAGATGGTTTTATTAACTAGTTCACCACTTTGTCAAAGGAATGTGGATATGCACTGACTTTATAACCTGAGCAGTTTCCTAAGCACTTTTGACAAACTCACTGGTAAGGATAAAACATTAAAGTAAGTTTTATTAACTGCAGACAGATTTTAAGTGATTATAAGTGGTAGGCATAAAGGTCAGAGATAGTTATCAAAGAAAATAAAAAGTAAGCATGCAGTCTAAATCCTAAAGTATTTGGATCAAGCAGTTTCTCTCACCCACCTGGATGTTGCAGGCAGGTTACAGTCCTTAACATCGGCTTTCCCTTTAAGCCTAGGACCAGTCTCCTCAATTCAAGTCTGTCTTCCCAGTGTTCTTGTTGCTTTCAGTGTAGGTGGAGGAGGAGAAAGGTGGTCTCATGATGCCTCTGTCCCCTATTTTATATCCTCAGTTCATGTGCCTAGAAAACACTAGCCTGGACATGTCCTGGTGGGCTTTGCTGAGTCTCAGAGTTGAGCAATCCCCATTGTGTGGTGCTTCTGCAATTCTCTTACAAAATTATAAATCCTTTGTTTACAACTCCCCTGCTGGCTGATGGTGGTTTAATGCCCAACTGGGTGTGGGTCACCTCCTTCATTGTCGTTGGAGAAACAGAAGTGGGTGACTCCCAAACTCACAACATATTTCAACAACAGCCATACAGCAAAACATCTTAACTTCATACACACTAACTATATATAGTGTGTATGTATAAATATATATATTGACAGAACAATGGGTTTCAGCAGATCATGGCCTTTCCCGTAATATCTTACATGGCATGCTTTGGTTGAAATGTCACAACCATATACAAATGATGAATAGGGATTACAGGGTGCTATTTTGAGGCACAGTGTGTCACAGGGTGCTACTAGCTAAGGGGAAAAATAGTGATAGATATAGATGGAGCAATATATCTAACATTCCTCCTCCTCCTCCTCCCATGTAGCATAGAGAATCCAAAAGAAATGATAGAATCCTTCATACTTCTCAGCAGTGAAATCTGAAGGGGTCATATTTGAATGACTGAAATAAAAGGACATGATTTAAAATAAAATGCTGGGTGCTTTTTCTTTCTTTTTTTTTTTTAATATTTGGCTGAAGCTGAACTACTTGGCAATTTACTTTAAAAATTAATTCAAATTGACTTGGATAGGAACACCACAGATGGAAAACTGGCTGAGACACAATAAACCAAGGGTAAAGACAAACAATACACTGAGTTGGGGAAGGTGTTTGGGGGTGGGTGGGAGTTTCTGCCAGGACTGGCATCTGGTCCCCTTGTGTGTATACATTATGGTAGTCTTTAATTACAAGATCACACACTATTGATTCCACAGGACACCTGCCTCATTTAATGTGCTGGCTGGACACACAATTACGTTGCATAGGCAGCCATAAATCTGGCAGTTCTTAACTTTGGAGTACTTGATTTTGCAACCCAATAACTTTTTTGCAATGTAGTTTTCATTTGTTTGTTTATATTGATATATGTAATATGAGAGAGAAACTGGCTTCTGCTCTTCAATAAATATGTGATTAGTATAAATGCCAAGCAGGGGGAGAAATGTTTTAGTGTGTTGCAAAAGGATATTAGTAATAGAATGGCATTAATAAATTGGCTCTAGTCTTAAAAATGACTCTCATAATGGCTTTTCTGCATCCCATGCTGATTTGTCTTTCAATGACTCTAGATCAAAATTTTTCAATTTACAAACCAAAAAAACCTGACACCGCCCCCCCCCTCCCGCCCCCCAAATGATGGTGCTTTATACTCATTCTGGGATCTGAAAGTCAAACTATGTTCTTTCTGGCTTGCCTGTCATCAGGAATAAAAAATTCTGCAGGCCAAATTCTGGTTGCACAGTGTAACTAAAGCAGAATTTAGCTCGGCAACAGGAATTTAGTTAACAATTCTGCTACTGAGGCATGAGCCAGTATATGATCCAACTCTCTCTCCATACCTGTGGTTTAACTTTAACATGCTTGCAGGTATAAAAGATTTATAAAAATGTATTTTGGGTTCTGGTTCTCTATTACTTATCCCAGTTTAACTTCAGTGTGGTGATACATGACATGGCCAGAGGAGAGAGATGAGTTCAGTTCAGGCAGAATATCAGGAAAATTTTCCTGAATGAAACTGATTGGTCTGGGGAATATTCTCCCCAGGGAAATGGTGGAGGCTTAGGGGTGAAAGTAAGTTAGAGGACTTACTGGTATGCCGGAGTCCTGAGCAGGGGGCGTGGCCTCAACCGGAAGAGGTGTGGCCTTAAATCCCCGGGCCCTTTAAACCTTGATTTAAAGGGCCAGGGCGCCAGCTGTGGTAATGGTGGCTGAGAGCCCAGGGCCCTTTAAATCACCCCCAAGCTACCAGCTGCAGAGGCGGCTGGGAGCTCCAGGGCTCGGGTGCGATTTAAAGGGCCCAGGGCTCCAGCCGCTGCTACTGCTCTGGGCCCTTTAAATCCTGGCCTGAGCCCTGCCACTGCTAGCCCGGGGCTCGGGCAGCAGGGCTCAGACGGGGATTTAAAGGGCCCCAGGGGGTAGCAGCGGCTGGAGCTCTGGGGCCCTTTAAATCCCCACCGCAGCCCCGCCGCCGCCGCTACCCCAGGGCTTTAAATAGCTCTCGGAAAGCTGGTCCTGGTACGGCAAACCAGCTCTTACTGGTACGCCGTACCAGCTTACTTTCACCTCTGTGGAGGCTCTATTGGTTGGCACACTTAAAACACAGAACTCTAGAAGATATAGGGTGTGAGAGAGATGGATATGAAGATGTATAGGTATTACAATGATGGGTACTTTAAGAATGCCCAAGATAGATCAGGGAGAGTAAGTGCGGTAATATATTTTACTGAACTGACTTGTGTTGGTGAGAGGCAAGCTTTCGAGCTTACACAGAGCTCTTCTGTGACCTGAAAAATTTGAAAGCTTGTCTCTCACCAACAGACATTGGTCCAATAAAAGGTATTACCTCACCCATCTTGCCTCTCTCATATCCTGGAACCAACATGACTACAACATCACTGCATACAAGATAGATCAGTTAGATGACACAATAGGATTGTGCCATCTCCGCTTCCTTTGATTCTACACCCATAAAGAGCTAGGCATTCAGTGCTTAAATATCTAATAAAAATATGTTTCAGGGAACTGGGCAGAGTAATTTAACTCCGAATCTGCTGGGAATATAATGTAAAACACATATAAAGGTGAACCTAAAAACTGTTCCTCCTTAACCATAGGTGTAGTTTGATTTCTATATTTTTTTTGGGAAGGGGAGGGGAAGCTCCAGTCAGGCTGATGGGGCTATATGTGGGTGGGTGGCAAATTCCATGCCTGCCTGAGGCTTGCAGTTTAGTGGGGCGGGGCAATACCCCCCTGTTTCCCCAAGCTACACCCAAGTTCTTAACCCATCTTCTCTCTTCTTGTAAAGCCACCATCTGCCTGCCACTTATGTTACTTAACACCTTCAGAATGTCCTTCACCTTGGTTAGATCTCTTACCTGCAGTAAGGGGATTGCTAACAGGATGACTTCTTTTCATCTTCCTTGCCAGGAAAAAATAGAGGAACACCAGGTCCAAGAGGACAGGAAAAGGCTACAGTTTAACTTCCCAATGCCACTTAATAGCACAAACTTTTAAATACATAAATCCTTAAACTGCAGAGAAGATCATGTGAAAGGCAAGACTGCAGCAGCCAGCTATTGCAGAGAAAATGGACTGCATCAAACAAAAAAGGGAAATGAGGAACTTATTTGGGAATAGAATTAAGCTAAAGCATGGAATTTTCATGAAATATGAATCATTCTATGGGTGGGCTGGTGACTGGAGGATACTGGAGCACAGACAAGGAGGGAGAGAACATCTGAGGATTTGAAAAGTCAAACAGTAGAGGCAGCATGAAGATTAATATTTCAGAAGTCCTCTTTAAAATCATGTTGTTACAGTGCTTGAGGCATTAAATTTGCCAGGTTGACTACAATGGGAAATCAGTTTGGCTTAAGCACTGTGCAACCATGGAGAATTCACAGAAGTTTTCAACCAGGCTAATACATTATGCATCTGAGTTGGACAGAAGAAAATGTAAATCTTAAACATAATAATTTATGGAGCAGGAGAGAAGCGCGGAGTTTAAAAATGCAGTATGAAGGGGATGCCAATGAGAAGGAATCGTGTGAAGAGGAACAGGCAAGGATGAGGGAAATGTTACAAGGAGGCACTTAAAGAAATATTAGCTCTGGGAGATGAAATTATTTTACTAATGGGGAAAATAAAACATTGCCCATTATCACATGGGGGCTAGTAACAATAGGAACAACTGGTCTCGTAACTATCATTTCACATTGCTGTCAATAAATGGTGATGCATACACACACTACTTACTGAAAGGACAAGCAAAATTCATGTACAAAGGTATGATGCTCATGTGTGGTATATACCCTCAGCTAATCTTTAGTATCTTCCCCTTTGCCACCCGCAAACCAGCAGAGCTCTATTGGGCAACAGTGTCCTTCCTGGATCTAAATAGGAACTATCTTCCCTCCTGTTCTAGGCTGGGAATACAGAAGGGAGGTCAGGCATTAAAATACAGTGGGAACTAACTTATGGAAAGTTAGCTTTTATAGCACAAACGGGCAGGGGCAGGGATTGATGTGTTCAGTAGGATCCAGCAACATGTGGCAGAAGAAGAGACCACCAGCCTTGCTTTCAGTGAAGATTGGTTCTTGGTTGTGAAATAAAGGGGCTTTAATTTGATCATCCTGTATTAGCTAACACATGGTTTGAAGGAACAGAAGTCCAGTGAACAGGACAACTTCATTTTCTAAGGCTATTCTTTTTCTCCTCTGCATGTGGCTCTTTGCATTGTATGTTTTACTGTGTCTCTGCTCTGCAGTAATTCTTGGCTTAACTATTCCAAGAGTTTGGTAATTGAAGCAGAATACATCTTCTTTTTAAAGAACAATCTAATTCCACCCTCTCCCCCAAAACACACCTAAAACCAAAGCCAAAACCAAATGCTGCATAGGGAATTTCATGTATTCTAAAAGGAAGCCTAAGCAAGGCAGTAAATTAATGATCACGTTCACCCATCTGTAATGCTGGTTCTGGAGACCTAGATTCTGTTGCTCATCTGGCAGAGCTAGAAAAGTGTCTGTCATTAATCCACATGAACGTTTCCTATTTAAACAAATCTTACTGTGAGCAGAGCTGCACTTTCTGACTTCAGGGAGCACTGTTCTGAATGCATCACTAGCAAAACCATGGTCAATAAAGTATACCTCTCAGTAAATTCTGTAAAAGGCACAGCCTTAGAGAACAAATGTGTTGCAGATTATCCCCCTCCCCCCCGACTGGCATCTGTATAAAATGATGGAAGGGGTGGCAGGGAAAGGAGGGTGAATTAAAAATATTGTTTAGCTACAAAATTAAGCAATGAAAAAGTGGTAAGAAACACAAATCTCAAAAGCACTGAGGTCAGGACTCTTAAAGGTATTTAGGTGCTCAACTCCCATTGAGGATCTGGGTTTGATTTCAGCCAGGAAGCAGGATTTCAAAGTTGTTGTTAGATAAGGATTAAATTGTCACCCCTGTATGCGCCACTGGTGAATGTTCTAACGTTCAGCATCAAAGCTCTGACTGGAAATGCCTTCTCTCTGCAGGAGTTTACAGGGAGTGCCCACTCACTTGGTTACTGGCCGTGTGCACGGGTGCTATGGAAGCAACCATCAGAGTTGCTGATTGACACTCCTGTGGAGACAATTACTACTTTCCTTTATAGGCTCTGCTTCTACAGGGAACTTGGTGCATGCAGACAGACTCTGCCCTTCAGGGGGTGGGGGCTTCATTGAAATCATAACAGTCAGTAAGGCTCTGTGTGGGTGCAGGGGTTTGCTCAAAGCAAGTTTTGGGCCTTGGTTTATGTATGTGTTGTGGCTGAGGGGTGGGATACTGAGCGATTTTCATGTTGTTTGAATGCCATTGGGGGGGTATCTGTTATGATGTTTGGCCACAGTGCTTGTCTAAAGTTCTTGCTTTTAGCTATTCTTTTTTACTTTCAGAACTGAGTCTTCTGGCCCAAATGAATTAAATATAATACAGTCCTAGTATTCTATCCAAACTATAACTACACTCCTGAAGGCAATAGAATTTATTATTCAGTTTACAGTTAGTTCTCTGCTGGAGACAGAGTTTTCTTCACTTTGTGGAGTCCTTTGTATCTCTCCTTCATAGAATTCTCCTTCAAAGCCTCTTCAAGCCTGTTTCTTCCTTTTCCCTTTACACCAGGAAATTTTTGCTTTTAAAAAAAAAAAAATCACTGTCTCATTGCTGAACAAAACCTCTGCAGCCATAATTACTAAGCTTTTGTTAGCCTAATTAGTGGCAAAGTCTGACTGGAACCTGGGTTGGGTAGAATTCCCCAGCTGAATTTTTATAATCGTTTGACTCCTCAGTTTACAAATGAGTGAATTGTAAGTCAGAGCAGAATTTATTCCTCCATAGGAATGGAACAGATCTTGCAGTACTTCAGCAGATAAAATTCTCATCAGAGTCACTGGGAGTCATGCCTGTGTAAGGATCTGAGGACTAGGTGCTACGTCTGTTGGTCTTAACTGGCTCCCTTAACTGGCATCAAGAAATCTCTGTTAATGTTAATCCTAATGCAAATTGTCAGAACAGAGCATGGGGAGGTATCAGCACTTGTTATTTCTACACCTGCTTTTGTTGCCCATCTGGTATTTTTATTCACCTCATTTTGTAGCCTCAAATACAGTTCATGAAAGATGGACCTGAGAACAACGTATAGGTGTAAAGGGCAGGGTTTTATTCCTGTTAAGTACTACTGTCTACAACTTCTCTGTGGTGTTGGTTAAGTCATTTAACCTCTTGTAAATTAGTAATAATTAGTAGGAGCTGGTCTAATAGTATTTAACAAATACACAATTGGGTAAGTTTTGGCTTTGAAAGTCATTTGTTATTTGCAGCTTAAAAATATTTGACCTATCTATGGATTATCTAACATTGCTGTTCAAAATTGAAACTGATCACTCAAGTCAGTAATAATATCTAGCTCTTCTATAGCACTCTTCTCCAAGTGCTTTACAAAGGAGGTAAATACCACTATCTCCATTGTACAGACAGGGAAACTGAGTCACAAAGGTGAAGCGATAGCTGCAGCAACATCTGAAAGGCGAATGGCAGAACCAGGAATAGAACTTACAGTTCCTGAGTTCCAGTCTATGGCTCCATTAGCTAGGTCACATTGTTTCCCTCAAGATTGTAACCTCTGTGGTGTAGGTGATTTGTCTTAAGTGCTTGAATGTATGTGGCATACATTGGAACCTCTAGGTGCTATCATAGTCGAACTATTTAATAATACTGGGATGAATAAACCTTCAGTGTTTCAATAAATGAATCAGGTAGACCAGTTTGCAAGCTGTTTTGAGATCCTGGGCATCCTAGTACTAGATACATGTATTCTATATCACTCTTTATTATTATTGATAAAACTGCTACTCTCACACTTACAGATAATGTCTTTAAATATCTGCCTGTTTAAGGAAGCAATGAACCAAATTCATACCTGGTGTAGTTTAGCCTAGTATATTTTAGAAATGCTCATGTGATTTGGTTTCTGTATTTTACTAGTCTGTTGCATATGTTGATGACAAATTTGGGAGATAATGTGTATCATATGCTTTAAAGCAGAGGTTCCCAAACTGTGGTCTGTGGACCACCAGTGGTCTGTGAGCTCCATTCAGGTGGTCCGCAGGAAGTTCCCCCTAAGGTGCACACCTGGGTGGCTGCACACGAGAGAATTAAGGGCTGCCCACCTAATTAGTAAAAAGAAAAGGAGCACTTGTGGCACCTTAGAGACTAACAATTTATTCGAGCATAAGCTTTTGTGAGCTACAGCTCACTTCATCGGATGCATACTGTGGAAACTGCAGAAGACATTATATACACAGAGACCATGAAAAAATGGGTGATTATCACTACAAAAGGTTTTCTGTCCCCCCACCCCACTCTCCTGCTGGTAATAGCTTATGTAAAGTGATCACTCTCCTTACAATGTGTATGATAATCAAGGTGGGCCATTTCCAGCACAAATCCAGGTTATCATACACATTGTAAGGAGAGTGATCACTTTAGATAAGCTATTACCACTCTCCTTACAGACACACAGGCATGGCTCTACTAATTAGGTGCCTGGACCCTGGAGAAGATGCACATGTAAGGTGAGGTGGTGGCCTTGGGAGGAAATAGGGGATAGGTGGGAGGGGGCAGTGGGGTGAGAAGGAGGGGGGTGGAGGGAATTTGGGACGTGCAGGGCTGTGGTGGCCAGAAAAAGAGGTGACTTTCCCCAGCTCCAGGACTGTGACTGCTGTGGCAGGGGAGAGGACCCCCCTCTTCTCAGCCCTAACTCAGGGACCCCCATGGCAGGGGAGAGAGGGCACATCCATCACAGTAGAAAGACTACTGATATTAATATGAATTGTGTGCTTTTATTGGTAGAACAAAAAAGTGAATTAAATTTTGTTTTTTTTTAATATAGTGCTTTTATCCAAACCATAGTTAGCTAATGGTACAAACAATATTTGGAAAGATCATTAAGTGGTCTGCCGACACCCTCAGCAATTTTAAGTGGTCCATGGAAAAAAAGTTTGAGAACCACTGCTTTAAAGATATTAAAATACAGGATACCTCTGCATTCCTAGCTGTTAACTCTCTGTGGGGGTGTGTGTGGAGGGGGGGGTATCCTGTACATATTTACAATTCGTCCGAGTAAAGGAAAGACACAATAGTGCACTTCCAACTGCACTGAATATAAAAATGGTCTTATGTCAGATCTGAGTGCTTTATTCTCTTGACTGCTATATTGAAGTATTATCTGAGACTGAAGCCTGATCTCTTTATTTTAAAAAAAAAAAAAAAAAAAAAAGCTAATTTTCTTCCTTGGAACCAAACCCTGCAGTGTCTACTTAAATAAGATCCCCATTGACTTCAGTGGGGGGTTTGCCCAAATAAAGACAATAGGATTGGCCATATATAGGGCCACTGAATTCAGTGGAAATATTCCTATTGACTTTAAAAGGTTTGGGATCACACCCTTAGTTCTCAGTGGTGATGGTGATGTCAATAGACTCAGTGGCAATGGAATCAGACTTCCAGATTATTGGCCTGATTATGCAAATATATGTGCATGTGAGTTTGGCTACTCAGGTGAGTGATCTGGCTGTGTGATTTCTGATCCAGCCCTTAGGCTTCAGTAAAAAGGCAAGAGATCCAGAATGCGCCATGTGCAACACATGAAAACATGATCCTTTCCCTGAAGAGAACACAGTTGAATGTGGAGAGGGTGATAGTGGACCAGCTCAGGAAGGTGTTCTGTATGCAGGGAGCATCATGACAAGATGTGGAGATGCTTCTTGGAAAAGCGGATGATAAATGTGGTGAGTCTGGCATTGTTACGGTAGCGTAGTGCTGGGCAGGGCTGGCAATATGAAAAGACCCTAGGGACTAAGTCAGGAGTGGAATTATTTAAGACCTGGAAGGAAAAGATGAGGCGTTTGAATGGGACTTGTTCCTACTGCCAGTTTATGCAGCTCTCCTGAACCTCAGATAAAAGTCCAAGTTTTGGGAGTTGTAGTCCTTTTTCTGTATGTATGTGTGTGATTTATCTAGTAATTTTGTGTGTTGTCCGCAGCACATGCGTTCGCTATACTGTTTTGTTTATGATGTTATCCTCCAAGATCTTTTTTCTCCCCTATGACCAGCACTGATTAGAAATTTGTAATAAAAATATTTTAAAAGTGAGGCGGGGGACAGTTGTGACATGCAAAGGGCTCTAGCAGTTGCATTGCTCAAGCCTTGCTTTCTCTCCAAATCCATAGGTTCCTTCACTTTCTGAATGCAATCTGTATAGAGACCCAACCCATCACAGGCTAACTGTTTCCAGAATGATTTTTATCTAGGTCAAATGCACTGAAGTTGAGTAATTCACAAATTTTAGATTTTATCAGATGGTCATCTGTTCATTCACAGAATTCTCCAAACTTGATCCAGTGTGTATATGCATCTGTGCTGCATTGTTACAACTGATAAAAACAAACTTGACATATTTATGTCATGCAAGAACACCTAAAAAATTAGACAGTTCTGTCTTTATGAATACTTGTTTTTGTGAGACCTGGAAAGTTGTTGTGTCAGAACCAAAGGTCCAGTAAAATATTCATTATAGAAAAAAATAAAAATAAAGAGCTGTTAGTGGCAAAATTGTTGAAAAGATTCTTTAACTTTTTAAGTGAGGGAGGGTGGTGTATTGGCTAGGGTGTTAGCAGTAGCAGATTAGCCACTGGGTTTATGGGGCCCAAGCCCAGGGACCAGAGCCAACTGCGGGGCCCTGGAGCCCCAGGCAGAGCGCCCCTGTGCCCTGACCCCGCTCCTGGGCAGCAGCGCCGGGCGGGGTGGCTATGGTGCCAGGGGAAGCCCCCTGCACCTGCCTGACCCTGACAGCAGCTGGGGGGATGGTGGGGGAAGCCCCCAGCACCTTCCTGACCCTGTCCCCAGCAGAAGCTGGGGGCAGGTGATGGCAGGGGAAGCTCCAGGACTGGAGAAGCTCTCTCTACCTGCCACGGCCTCAGGGTTGGGGGAGTTCTCACTGCCTGTTGTGGCCTGGGGCCGTGGCAGTGGGGGACAGAACTTCTCTAGTTTTGGGGCCACAGTGGGAAGCAGAAAGTAGCAAATGGGTTGCCGGACTGCAGTGGGGGAGCAGAAAGGGGGGACCCTAGGTGGAACAGGGGCTGGGCCCTTAGGAAGGGGTGGGGCCATGGGTGGGGCTGCACATAGAGGGGGCAGAACGGGGGCAGGACTGGAGATGGGTGGGGTGGGGAGAGGGCTCCCCACTTGCTCTGGCCCAGAACCCTAGGAAACCTTAATCCACCTCTGGGTGCTAGCCTAGGACTTGGGAGACCTCGGTTCAATTCCCTGCTTGGGCATAAATTTCCTGTGTGATCTAGAGCAAGCCAGGTAGTCTATGTGCATGCTACAGCTTATGTTGGTATAAGTTATGTCGCTCCGGGGTGTGAATAAGCCACTCCTCTGGGCCATGTAAGTTGCATGGAGTTAAGCACCACTGTGGACAGCACATTAGCAGGAAAGCTGATGTAGCTACTGTTGCTCATGTGGGCTGGAGTAATTAAGTCAATGGGAGAGCTCATGGTGGGTGAAAGGTGTAACTGCTGCACACCTCAAGAAGAACCTATATTTTGCCAAGAAAAAAATCTGTGGGGAACACGAATTCTGCACATGCGCATTGATGCAGAATTACCCCTGAGTGTAGTGTAGATAGATCCTAGTAATTACTGCAGTAGTGCATGTCCACAGTACCCTCCTTGGGTTGGTGGTGTGTCCTTACCAAAACTGGGAAATCAAAAAATTTCAACCAGCTGTACTATTGTTTGGTGTGAGGCAATCAAACAGAACCTAATGGGCGAATAAAGTAGGAACGGAAGAAAGTTCTCAGATTCCAATTCTGGGATTTCATGCTTCTAACTGAGTGCTGAATTTGAACTCTTGCATTTACCACTTATGTTCTACTCTTTATCAGGCAATTTAAAAGGTCTACATAAATGCCATGCTTGAGCCTCACAAATCTCTCTTAGAGAAATTTTTTAATTTCCCAATTTGATTAAAGTTTCCATGGAAATTCTGAATTTTGTTTTAAAAAAAAATGGAGGGAAATTTTTGAATAAATTTTCACGTCCCGTCCCCCCTCCCCTTTGTAATTCACAGCTATTGAGAACTGGTAGTAAAAGAAACATGGTGGGTTGGTTCTTCCCTGAACACAAAGGGTGAGGGAGATAGTCAAAATACCTGGTAGACAGCATGTGTTCAAAAGTCTTCTCTGCCCCACCAGTGTACAATAAACCCACTTTATGATGGCCGAGTTACTGCAGATTTACAACAATAGAGCTTAGAGCACGTTTAGTGCCGGATACAGATATAATGGCCTGAAAGTTAATCCTGTATTTTTCAAGGAAAAAGTAGGAGTGAGAAGAAGGTTGCATAACTACAGTGCTGTTTCTTCTGACATTCAATGGAAGAGCTATGATGGCACCAGCGAACAGGTTTTCTGAAATGGTGGATGGTCTTATAACTGACCTCACCCCAGTTATATCTACCTAACACAAAAACAGTGTTTGGCCAGCAGCTCACAAACAGATGAATTGTCTTTCTCCTGCCATCTGTTAACATTCAAAAATCTCACTGACTTCAATAGGAGTTCCTGTTGCAATCAAATGTGACTTCATACATGTGCACACAACTGTAATTAGCAGAGATCAAATCCTGGACATTCAGCACTGAATGTATAAGTTTCTACATCTGACCTGAAATAAAGCTCCTTCAGCTGAGTAGCAGGTTGTTCTGGGCCTGGACATGATCAGAAACACTAAATGCCCCAACAATTACTATGTGGGTGAAACCAGACAATCACTACGCTCTTAGACTCTCACGGAGAAATGATAAAACACAAACACACCCTATCACCCGTTTCACAAAGCGATCGCTCTATATCTGACCGCTCCATGCTCATTCTCAAAGGAAACCTGCACACCACCTTCAAAAGACAAGCCTGGGAGCTTAAATTCATAACTTTGCTAGATACTAAAAATCATGGCCTGAGTAGACACTGGATTTGTGGCTTACTACAACAATCTATAACTCACTAACATGCCCTGCCACAAGCTGCCTTTTTTCATTGCTTCCTGACAGCATCTAGAATTCAGTCTTAGGGCAAATCTACAGAATAGCAGCGTAATTGCGCTGCTTTAGTGTGTCTCGTGAAGACGCGCTATGCAGGTGGGAGAGCGTCTCCTGCCAATATAGTGCTGGTATGGATAGCACAGAACTTGTGTCACTTGGGGGAATAGGGGGGGCTTTTCCACATCCCTGAGCGATGTAAATTAGACCAGCGTAAGTGGTAGCGTAGACCTGCCCGAGGTCTTTGTCAGCAGAGAAGTAGTGAGCTGGATTTGCATGAAAGTAACAATTCTGTGAACCACTGCTAACAGCAAAGAGCTTTGCTCTGCTAAGGAAGACCTGGTACATCTTTGAGAAGCTGGTCACTTGTGAATCCTTTGATCCTAAAAACAAGAGGCAGGTAGGTTTAAAAATACTAACAAATCTTGAAGGCTGTGCTGAGGCAGCATTACTGGCCTCAACATAACAAAACAATAGCAGAAATTTTCTTCGCCTTTTGTCGTGTTGAACTGATTCTAACATAAGCTTGAACCCCGAGGCCCATGTTTGCCAAGTAGGGGTCTGCTCTTCAGACAGTTTGGCACCACAGGCAGTCTTGATCCACCAGCAAAGAGCCTGATCCCAGATCCACGTCTGTGGTCTGGTTTTATTCTAGTACCAGTGAATTGTAGTAGAGATTGAATTCCCTAATCACGCTCCTCTGCTAAAAGAGGGAGCACTTTGGCTTTGCCCCCTGAGTTTGCAGCCTGGAAATGTGTGACAGGAACTATCACCAGAAGTCACTGAGTTTCTGAAACCAGTGAGGGAAGAGGTTCACCATTCCCTGAGAGGTATCAAAGGACCTGTGACTGCGGGGTGGGGGATGGTAAACAAACAGAGAAATGCATGTTAGTTCATGGGGAATCCTGCGATGGTCATGGGAAGATAAAATGGTTGCAGTAACTGGCAGTGGCTTGGCTAAAAATCCACAAAGAGATGATTAAAGAGAAACAAACAACTCTGCATGTCTTGTGCTGGAGACCAAGACAGCACCTGCAGTAAGGGGCCACAGTGTGTCCCGCTGAGTTGTTACTATGTCCATATCCCCTACCACCATTGGCAGACCTACACTTCACTGTCCACTGGAAAATTTGTATTTGCTGCACTACAGTGTAGGTTTCTCTTGATAGCAAGAGCAGCGTTAGTGGGCTATCCATTATCTGTAACTTACTGTGATCATGCTGTAGACCTTGGTGGGGAGATGCACAGCTCCCCTGACAGCTAGATCAGGTTTAACTGTGGTTCAGGATATCAAAGTCTGAGTGAAGAGAGAGCTAGAGGGAGGGACTTTGGATGTGCCCTTACTCCTCGTGTTTTCCCTGCTGTCCCATTGGAAGATACCAAATGGGACCATTTCTGTGTTGCACATTGATCAGGCTGCATACAAAGTAGGTGGTTTGGCTTGTGGATAGAATTTTGAGGAAGCAAGTTGCTACACCTTTTTGTGCATACACCACAGGTGTTGCCCTAAGTCAGGAACCGCCTCCGAGTCCCATCCCCCCCGGCCCCCGCAAGAATACCAATGAGGTAAGGAACAGGAGAAAGGAAAAACACCCCTGCAGGGCTTGCCTTAATAAGCTCCTCTGGAGTTCCACTATTGTTTAATACTTTCCCAAGAATTAGATCACCACTTCCTTGAGGCCCTTCCACTTGAATGGAACTCCTAGTATGAGGCAGCTAAGATGTAAGTATCCAGGCAATGGAGCCAGGGCATTCCAGGATGAAAACTGCAGTATGGTTTTGAAAACTGCAGTATGAGTATGGTTTTCCGACCAATTGTGCAACTGCCTTACAGTAGGTTTGTCTAGGCTATATTTCCCCAGTTTGCTTATGAGAGTATCATGTGAGATAGTATCAAAAGCCCTACTTAAGTTGAGAGATGTCACATCTACTTCTTTCCTCCTATCCACCAGGCTTGTTACCCTGTCAAAGAAGGGTATTAGGTTGGTTTGACATGATTTGTTCTTGACAAATCCATGTTGTTTGTTCATATCACCTTATCTTCTAGGTGCTTATAAATGGATTGCTGCATTTTCTTTCCAAAATTAAGCTGACTGGTCTATAATTCCATAGGTTGTCCTTATTCCACTTTTTATAGGTTGGCACTATATTTGCCCTTTTCTAGTCCTCTGGGATCTCTTCCCTCCTCCATGAGTTCTCAAAGATAATTGCTAATTGCCCATAGATCTCTTCAGCCAGTTCCTTAAGTATTCATGGATGTATTTAATCAGGCCCTGCTGTCTTGAAGACACCTAACTTGTCGATGTAATTATTCTTTCCCTATTTTAGCTTCAGATCCTACCCCATTTACACGCATGTTCACTATGTTAGTTGTCTAATCCACTCTTAACCTTTTTGGTGAAAACTGAAACAAAAAAGGCATTCAAAGCTTTGGCCATTGCTGCATTTTCTGTTATCTTTCCTTCCTCATTAAGTAACAGGTCTACCCTGTCCTTAGTAGTTGTTTTGCTTCTCGTGTATTTGCAGATTATTTTTTTGTTGTTGCCCTTTATATCCCTATGTTTAATCTCATTTTGTGCCTTGGCCTTTCTAATTTTGTCCCTACATGCTTGTGTTGTGTTTTTTTATAGTTATCCTTTTTTTACTTTGACCTTTTGTTTGACTCTTTTTTTTTTTTTTTTTTTCCAGTTTCAGGTCACAGAAGATCTCCTGGTTAAGAAGTATAGTAAAAGACCACCTTGGCTTATCTTTCCTATGCATTGTCTCTTTAAAAAACTGCCATCCCTTCTGAACCCTTTCCCCTTAGACTTGCTTCCCATCTGATCTAACCTACCAATTCTGAGTTTGCTAAAGTCTGCCTTTTTGAAGTTCATTGTCTCAGTGTTCCCCCACACCACTGGCTCCTTGTCCCATTCTCCTTTCCCAGTCCGTACTAGTTCTCCCTCTGCATGCTGGCGCCTCATCAGATCTCTCTCCATTCCCTCCTTACCTCCTGCCCCACTAGTTCTCCATCCCAGTCTCCCCCCAACCCAGCTCAGAATCCCAGTTTCTCTCTCCCTCCCCGCAGCGAGCCTCCAGTCCCACTTCCCCTCCTAGGATCCTTGTCTCAATCAATACTGCCCCCATGGGTCTGGCTCTTCAGACTGAAAATAAGACAACATTTTTAACAAGGAGGGTAATTAGCCATTGGAATAATTTACCAAGGTTTCTGGTAGTTTCTGCATCACTGGCAATTTTGAAATAAAGATTGGATGTCTTTCCAAAGATATGCTGTAGTACAGTGGTTCTCAACTGTGGTCCACCGTTTGTTCAGGGAAAGCCCCTGGCGCGCCGGGCCGGTTTGTTTACCTGCCACGTCTGCAGGTTCAGCTGATCGCGGCTCCTGCTAGCCGCAGTTTGCTGCTCCAGGCCAATGGGGGCTGCAGGAGGGGCAGCCAGCACATTCCTCTGCCCATGCAACTTCTTGCACTGCTCACCCCCCCATTTGGCTGAAGTGGCAAACCACGGCCAGTGGGAGCTGTGATTGGCTGAACCTGTGGACACAGCAGGTAAACAAACCGTCCCGGTGCGCCAGGGGCTTTCCCTGAACAAACGGTGGACCACGGTTGAGAACCACTACTCTAGTGGAAACAGGAATTAATTCAGGGAAATTCTATGGCTTGTATTATGCGGTAGGTCAGACTAGATGATTATAAAGCCAGAAGGGACCATTATGATCTATGAATCATCTGAAAAAGAAAGTGAAAGCTAAATCCAAAACTTTAAGCCGCAATTATGCCCCAGTTGCTCAGCATTGAGAGTTTTTTCTTTCATACAGTGAATCATCCATACAACATGCATGTCTCTCCCAATCTTCGTCTGCTGGGAGCTGCTCGAAGTCTCACCCCAGGTTACTGGAGAGGCTTGACCCAAGCACAGGAGACTCCATTTTTTCCCCACAATCAGCTGTTTGTTTGTTTTTACTATAGAAAATGGGAAGTGTCTAATCTCTTTCAACCATGAAGTTCCAAGTTCAAGTTGCTCTTTCTCCACAGGCTGGCAGTACTGCAGAGGTAACCATGTCACACCATCTTTGTTTCCTTTAAGCAGCCTCTCAAGTGAGAGAATTGCTAGGTGAATCTGTCAAATGGAAATCCATCCAGATGGGACGTTGTGTTTAGTGTCCATTCCAAATCTCATGTCACCTCGACCACCTCTCTCCTTTCTTCCAGGGTTAGACAGTTTTTCTTTATTGCTTTTTGATGAGAATTTTTGTAGGGCTGTCAATTAATCACAGTTAACTCACGCGATTAACTCAAAAAAAATTAATCTTGATTAAAAAAATTAAGTAATTATTCGCAGTTTCAATTGCACTGTTAAAAATAGAATACCAGTTGACATTTATTAATATTTTTGGATGTTTTTCTACATTTTCAAATATATTGATTTCAGCTACAACACAGAACACAAAGTGTACACTGCTCACTTTACATTACTTTTGATTACAAATATTTGCATTTTAAAAATGACAGAAGAAATAGTATTACAATTCACCCCATGCAAGTACTATAGTGCAATCTGTTTATCGTGAAAGTGCAATTTACAAATGTAGATTTTTTTTTTGTTACATAACTGCACTCAAAAACACAACCATGTAAATCTTCAGAGTCTTCAAGTCCACTCAGTCCTACTTCTTGTTCAGCCAATAGCTGAGAGAAACAAGTTTGTTTACATTTATGGACGATAATGCTGCCCATTTCTTATTTACCATGTCACCTGAAATTGAGAACAGGCATTTGCATGGCATTGTTGCCGGCATTGTTGCCAGCATCGCAAGATATTTACGTGCCAGATGTGCTAAAGATTCTTATGTCCCTTCATGCTTCAGCCACCCTTCCAGAGGACATGCGTCCATGCTGATGATGGATTCTGCTCGATAACAATCCAAAGCAATGCGGACTGAAGCATGTTCATTTTCATCCTCTGAGTCAGATGCCACCAACAGAAGGTTGACTTTCTTTTTTGGTAGTTTGGGTTCTGTAGTTTCTGCATCAGTGTTGCTCTTTTGAGACTTCTGAAAGTATGCTCCACACCTCATCCCTCTCAGATTTTAGAAGGCATTTCAGATTCTTAAACCTTGGGTTGAGTGCCGTAGCTATCTTTAGAAATCTGATATTGGAACCTTCTTTGTTTTGTCAGATCTGCAGTGAAAGTGTTCTTAAATCAAACAACATATATGCTGGGTCATCATCCTAGACTACCAGAACACACACTATATTACAGAAAGCAAGCAAAACAATGGTGCAGGAGACATACAATTCTCCTCCAAGAAGTTCAGTCATAAATTTAATTATCAAATTTTTTTAAACAAGCATCATCAGCATGGAAACATGTCCTCTGGAATGGTGTCCGAAGCATGAAAAGGCATATGAATGTTTAGCATATCTGGCACGTAAATACCTTGCAATGATGGCTACAAAAGAGCCAAGCGAATGCCTTTTCTCACTTTCAGGTGACACTGTAAATAAGAAGCGGGCAGCATTATCTTCCATAAATGTAAACAAACTTGTTTCTCCTAGCTATTGGCTGAACAAGAAGTAGGACTGAGTGAACTTGTAGGCTCTAAAGTTTTACAATGTTTTGTTTTTGAGTGCAGTTATTTAACACAAAAAAATCTACATTTGTAAATTGCACTTTCACGATAAACAGATTGCACTACAGCACTTGCATTTGTGAATTGAAATACTATTCCTTTTGTCATTTTTGCAATGCAAATATTTGTAATCAAAAGTAATATAAAGTGAGCAGTGTACACTTTGTGTTCTGTGTTGTAACTGAAATCAATATAATTGAAAATGTAGAAAACATCCAAAAATATTTAAACAAATGGTTTTCTATTATTAACAGCATGATTAATTGGATAATTAATTGCAATTTTTAAAATCTCTTGACAGCCCTATTTTTGTGTGTGTCCTGATTCATGATAGTCTATGGGGGCAGTACAATAGAAAGTGCTTGTCTGTCTCTGACATTGAGTTATACAAAGCACTGTCCAAGCCCACAGAAGAGAGTGTGTGCAATCAATCTCATATTCAACACATTCCTGATTGCTAGCATACAAGGAAAAATGACAAGCTCTGGAAATTGAAACATGCATTAAATTCTCTTCTTTTCAGCAACACCCTTCTTCCAAAATGCATAAAATGTGGTCAAGTCAAATAGCCTGCCCTAGGCTCATCTTTCCTCCCAATAAACTTCCATATAAAATTTCAGTGATGAATCTAGTCATTATACTGACCTTTTTAATAGATAAACAATACCTGCAGCTTCAGGCAATGTATTTTCAAGGGGAAGTAAGCAATCCATCTCCTATTATTTGGAATGTTAATTGGCTTTAAGGTCATTGTGGCTCATGCACCCATCTGTGAAGAAGTATCATAGCTAACCTTTCACAAAAAAAGGTTTGAAGGGGAAATTCAAAGTAACAGGGATGATAAAGACTTATTCATCTTGGCTCCTATGTTGCTGATATCATCTATCAGTCACCTACCTGTGAATGCAGGCCATGATAGGCGTTTTCCTTGACCCACTGGCTATTTTACTCAATTTAGGAGATTCTTATAATTACAAAACACTAATACTCAGCAGTTTCATATTGCACTGTCCCAGATGCTCAGATACTACAGTGATGGGCGTGGGATTTTGAATACAGTAGAACTGTGACAGCAGTAAAATTGTATAATATCTAAGAATATTGAGATGTAATAACGTTACGAACACTGTACGTGACCTAATCAGTAATGGGAAGTTATAGTACATTGTGTTATAAGACTTTCCTGAATGAATACATTTATCTAGCTTCATAGAGGACTGTGGGAAGAACAAATAGGAAGAAAATGGCCCCAGATAAGGACTCTCTAGCTTTATCCATTGTTTTTTCAAGTGTGCGCCAATTCTGCCAATGCTCGTGGCCACGCACCCTACAATTGTCTTGTGACCCCCTCCCCTTTTGGATCAGGACCCTGCGCGGCTCCACTAATTAGGTAGGTGGCCCTTCATTCTCTCTTGTGGGGCCAACCAGGCACGCACCTTAGAGGGAACTATCCGCAGACCGCCTGAATGGAGCTCGCGGACCACTGGTGGTCCATGGACCACCGTTTGAGAACCTCTGATTTAGAGTGTGTGTTTGTATAATATAAATACATACTTTGTATAAATACCTGTGTTGTGATTGGAATTAGTATTAGGTGACCCTCAGAGGTCTAGTTTGATTCAGAAAAGCTCCCAAAAGGTCATATACCAATTTGGACCATATGGGAACCTCTGGAGACAGAAAAATTATCAATATTTCCAGTATTTCTTGTGTCTGGCTGGGCAGCAAGTGCTACAAAAATATCTTAAGCTTGGTATTTCAGCATATTTGCTCCCACCCAGAAATGGGAAGAAGAGCTAACAATGTTTCTAAGCAGCAAAAATGGTTAAATAACTGATAACCGTCTGTTGGAGCACCTTACATTCTTTAACATATTTATCCTCCCCACATCTCTGTGTGGCACAGAAGTACTTTCCTTCCCCATGTTATGGGTGGGGAACTGAGAGATTAAGTGAGTAGCACAGGGTCATATAGGCAGTCAGTAGCAGGAAATTGAACCTAGGTCTTGTGTCCTAAACAAGCACCCAAACCACTGGAACATTATTCTTCTCTATTTTGCCTCTACCTAGTTTGCCTCCTGGTGGAATCTTCCCACTAGGAGGTAAACTATCCTTCTGATCAGCCAATCAGGATTTTCCCATGTTCTGCTTTAGATGGGACCCGTATCTTAGAATCATAGAACTGGAAGGGACCTCGAGAGGTCATCTAGTCCAGTCCCCTGCACTCGAGGCAGGACAAAGTATTATCTAAACCATTTTGCATGAGATGGGACCTTCTTTGCAAAATAAAGACCTGATCCTGTGAGGAGCTGAGCACCTCTGGCAATGTACTCAGTGCCTCGCTCAACTCCTATCGACTTCTTCGGAGCTGAGGTATCTGAGTGTGCCATCGCATAGGCCCTTAAGGCTATCGGAGAAAGCTGGGGAATCCTAGACTGGCTGGTGAGTTTCCCGTGACAACTTGCTTTAATGGGATGGAACGTGATGATCAGAACTACTTTAGTCCTTCAGGCAAAAGTTCTTCTTAGGGGTTAAATATAGAAAAATGTAAATATAGTCACTGTGTTGCTCCTTGAGTGGGAAAAGTAAGGGTCAGACGGCTGGGGCTTTTTGCTGCATATGCAGTGAGTTTTCAGACACTGAGGTGGGGGAATGAAAAGACAATCACTGCACCATCAGACAAGCTGCACAGGTTACAAATCTTTGCCAGAGGATTTCATAAGGCTTACCAGATAATGTACCTCTAAGCTGCTGCAGAACGCTGCGGGTTGTGGGGCATTTGTTCTGGAGATAATCCGTAGTGGTTGTAATGCATTTTGTTGCATATATGGTGTACATCTCCTGTCGTGTGATGTGATGTAACATGGCATGCGGTGTTATAAATAGAACCAGAGATCTTGGGAAAAAAAACCTGCCTGGCAGGCAGGCTCACTATCTCGCTCTCGCTCTCTGAAATGCTTCCTCAGCTCTCACTAGGCTAACTTTTTTTTGCCAACGGGCACCGTCCTTTCTCCCACCCTGCAGTTCAGGTTTCTGTGAATCTGTCGGCCTGGAATGGTTCTCTCCCAAATTTCCTCTCTTTGTCAACTGCAGAGGCACTAAGACTTCAGGGGACCAGCTTCCTGCTACAGTCGCTCTTTCTCTATGCATTTGTCTGTCCATTTCTAATACCCTCCTCTCCCTGGGCAAGATCCTACTCTTAGTACCCTGGTGTAATTACACTGAAGTCCATGGAGTTAATCCACATGTATAATAGCATAACTGAGATCAGAATCTGGCCTTTATATCTTCTCCCTAATGTTTCTTTCCCTCTTCTCCTCCCTTTTAGCATCCCAGTTAAGGCTTCATGACCCTATGCACAATGGTCCTTTTTTACTGGCTCAGTAAAAAGGGATATACAGAATAGAATGATCTATGGTAGCCCTTGTGCTGTGGCCGACAATGTACTTCTGGAAAAAGTCCTAGGGGTATTTAGCAACCACATTTGGTTAAGAGTTTGGTTTTAAGTCTCCTGGTGCTTCTAGAATTGCTCCAGGGCACTGACTGAAAGGAAATAGTGAATTACTAGCATCAATTTCAGAGCCACCTGGGTTTTCCACAGAGGTCTCCTATCCAGCTACTAACCAACACTCTCTTAACATGAGAGTTTTCAGACTCAAACGTACAGATGTTTAAGGTCAGAAGGGACTATCATGATCATTTAGTCTGAGTTTCTGTACGCTGCAGGCCACAGAAACTCTCCCACCCATTCTGTCATAGACCCATAACATCTGGCTGAGTTACTGAAGTACTAAAATCATGATTTAAAGACTTCAAGTTGCAGAGAGCACTATTTACACTGATTTAAACCTGCAAGTGATCCATGCCTCGTGCTGCAGAGGAAGGAGAGTTGATCAGATCATATCCTAAGTGATATGGCTGCCTAATTATAGCCTACTACCCAATAGTTATCAGGCTAGAAAACATCAGACATACAAACTGACCTAATGTGCAATTCTTTAGGCTTGTTGGGACTTGTACTTCATTATAAAGTCCTAGTGCAGGAAATATAGGCATACTTTGGGGGCTGTGTTTGTTTTCCATTAGCAACATGTAGTAGTTTTGCCTTCACTTCTCCTATAAAATATAGGCTGTAAAGCGTTAGGATCAGTTTCGGAAATAGAGTGCAGTTAAACCAGAGTAAACGAACTGCATTCATGTTTCAGTATAGGACCCTTTGTTTCCCACAAGTGCATCCCACAGATTTTTAAGGAAATTGTAAATATGAATGCTTGATAAATCATTGCACAATGTATTTTCCTGGGCAGCGAATAATAAGCTGTTCCTATGGTTTCTGAACTAAAATCCTTAAACACACCGACCCAAGACAGAGTGGCTGGGAGAGTGTGTTAAGGACTTAAAGTGCCTGCATAATGTGGTGCAATATGGACAGGTGTATGACCCAGAGGTGATAAACTGCAAGTTTAGGGTTGGTGTTTTTTCTGCCTCTTTGAAAGGTCCTTTACAGGGTTCCTTTCCCATCCATTGGTTTATGTTTGTCACAACTTTATTGGTGAAATCTTCTCCTCTCTGGCCCAGCTGACTCCTGTTGACCTCAGTGGGCACTGGATGAGGCCCTTAATAACTTAGAGCACAATACCTTGTTTTGTTTTTTTTTTCTTTTTCAAAAACGCTAAAACTCCTTATGACCTCTTCACTGCAAAATGAGTCAAAAACAAGAGTATTATGGCAGTCCATTTTGGTAAGATTTACACCACACTCTCACCCTCACTCTTTCCTCCCCCAAATCCTAAGGATTTCTGATACAGTGATAGACAAGTCCTTAAAAAGATCGAGCTGTCTCATAATGTTCACTGTCCTTTGGTTGCATTGTGCATTTGAGCCATCATCTACCAACTCTGAAAAATAACTCCAGGCATTAATTTTTGAAGGATGTATCTTTCTTTTTAAAGGTTAGATTAGGCTCCATACAGTTCCTGAAATGTAAAAACAAACAGAATGCAACTAGCAATTAATCAGGCTGTTTACAGACTTCCCACTGATCGAGTCCCTACACATGAAATCATTAACCAGAGAGAATGTTAGCACATGAATGCTGCCTTGATTTGTAGTTCCACACATTGTGTTTGGCTCAGTAGCCTAGAAAAAATAAAACAGATTCAGCCTAAAGCAACATAAGTCTTGTTAAATCTCACAACTGATGCTTCTGTCTATAGTGTTAGAAATTAAGAGCATGTTTATGTCCATCTTCACATGCCATCTTGAAAAAGGAACATTTTACTGGAGTAAATTTTTAATGACTTTTTTTTTTCTTTTCCTCTCCCTTTATTCAGCTACACTCAAACAGCATCTTCAGTTAAATCTCATCTGATGTTACCCTGCTCCCAGTTTTGGGGGTCAAATGTACCCATCTGGATGCACTGCATTTAATGTTCTGCTCCTTTTATTTTATTTTATAGATGTTCTTTGTATTAGGGCTTCCCTTTATCTCTTGGATTTATTCTCTTCCAGTTTCAGGGACTTATTTGTATTTGCTTTATGGAAGAATGGTCAAAGTAATGACAGTATATGTTCCTGTCTTTCGTCATTCAGCTTTTTTTCTCTGGTTACAAACATTTGTTCCTCCTTACCAGGAACACCTGGAACTAGGATATGACATTCAACGCAGGCTCAACAAGGCTAGACTCTGGCAACTGTATTTAGATGCATATGACAGACATACCTCATAATACTCCCCAGTTTTGATGCTTGGGGGCAGTGCTGCATGGTGCAGTAAAGCAGGCATAGATTTAGTAAGAATTTCAGGGTTCCTGGTTCCCAAGCCGGAGGAGTTCAGGTATGTTATGAAAGGTGGCTGAAGCACGGACCAAAAATGACTTTTTCTCAGTGCATGAGTTCATCCTTTTGGCCACGTGATCCTAGGGAGGGATTTCAAGTGCTTTGGAGGATAGGATTAAAATTCAAAATGATTTGGACAAAATGGAGAAATGGTTTGAAGTAAATAGGATGAAATTCAATAAGGACAAATGCAAAGTACTCCACTTAGGAAGAAATGATTAGTTGCACACATACAAAGTGGGAAATGACTGCCTAGGAAGGAGTACTTGGGTCATAGTGGATCACAAGCTAAATATGAGTCAACAGTGTAACTAACTTGCCAAAAAAAAAGGGCAAACATCGTTCTGGGATGTATTAGCAGGAGAGTTGAAAGCAAGACATGAGAAGTAATTCTTCTACTCTGCACTGATAAGGCCTCAGCTGGAGTATTGTTCATTACTGGGCACCACATTTCAGGAAAGATGTGGATAAATTTTGAGACAGTCCCAAGAAAAGCAACAAAAATGATTTAAGGTCTTGAAAGCATGACCTATGAAGATTGAAAAAAATTTAGTCTGGAGAAGAGCAGACTGAGGGGAGACATAACAGTTTTCAAGTACATAAAAGGTGGTTACAAGCAAGAGAGAGAAAGATTGTTCTCATTAACCTCTGAGGATAGGACAAGAAGCAATGGACCAAAATTGCAGCAAGGGAGGTTTAGGTCAGACATTAGGAAAAGCTTTCTAATTTTCAGGGTAGTTAAGCATTGGAACAAATTGCCTAGGGAGGTTGCAGAATCTCTATCATTGGTGGTTTTTAAGAACAGGTTAGGCAACACCTGTCAGGAATGGTCTAGCTATTATGTAGTCCTGCCACGAGTGCAGGGGACTGGACTAGATGACCTCTCGAGGTCCCTTCCAGTCCTATGATTCTATGATTCACATTGTTTTTGCCCTCCCATGGCTGGAGGATTAAAGCAGTTGTGGTTGTTTGTTGGCATTGGGGAAGGGACAGAAGAAGTTTAAATGGGGGTGGAGAGTGGGCAGGCATTGATGGATCTCAGAATCTTTAGTGCTCTGTTAAATTGCCATCGAAGTATGGGCCAAATGAAGGGCTTGATTCAGTAAGGTATTGAAGTTAATGGGACTGATCATATGATTAAAGTTAAGTATGTGCTTGAAAACCTCCCTGAATCTCGGCCTAATTCCTGGTGTTACTTAATGGATTTTAGTAGCATTATCCGGAGATGATTTCGCCCATTGCCTTATTAATGGGACATATTATAAATAGAACAATAGTAGATTTGGCTGGCGGGTGAGCATGAACTCAAACCCCCTTAACTTCCCGAGTCATCTTTGATTAGACCCAGTGACAATGAGGGAGACCTGAGGCTCAAGTTTCTGTCAGGTTACTATCTCCACTACAACACATGCAGAGATTCTTATTGCAGCAGGAGTAGTCTCTGAATTGGTCAGCTGCACATTACGAATTATTAGTAAAATATTGTTGTTAAGTGAATCGAAAATTAAGTGGGGTCAGACTTAATCTGCTTTGTCATTTTTTGTTAAAAACTAGGGCTGTCAATTAATCACAGTTAACTCGTGATTATCTCAAAATTAATCAGAATTAAAAATTAATCATCGCACTGTTAAACAATAGAATACCAATTGAAATTTATTAAATATTTTTGGATGTTTTTCTACATTTTCAACTATATTGATTTCTGAGCTGTAGCTCATGAAAGCTTATGCTCAAATAAATTTATTAGTCTCTAAGGTGCCATAAGTACTCCTTTTCTTTTTGTGAATACAGACTAACACGGCTGCTACTCTGAAACCAGTTACAACACAGAACACAAAGTATACAGTGCTCACTTTATTATTTTTATTACAAATATTTGCACTGTAAAAATGATAAACAAAGAAATAGCATTTTTCAGTTCACCTCATACAAGTACCACAATGCAATCTCTTTATTGTGAAAGTGCAGCTTACAAATGTAGGGTTTTTGTTACATAACTGCATTTAAAAACAAAACGATGTAAAACGTTAGAGCCTACAAACCAACTCAGTCCTACTTCTTGTTCAGCCAATCACTAAGACAAACAAACAAGATTGTTTACATTTACAGAAGCTAATGCTGCTCACTTCTTATTTACAATGTCACCTGAAAGTGAGAACAGGCATTTGCCTGGCACTTTTATAGCCAGCACTGCAAGGTATTTACATGCCAGATATGCTAAACATTCATATGCCCCTTCATGCTTCAGCCACCATTCCAGAGGACATGCTTCTGTTGGGGACATTGGGGCATGGCCACTAGGTAACTTGAGGGGATGGAAGACCACGAGTGTCGATGAAGCCCCCTCGCACTAGGCCCAGGTGTCCTTGGCCCCCCCTCCCGCCTGGAGGCACTCGCAGCAGCTCTGCGTACTAGGCCCAAGTGTCCTTGGCCCCCCCGCCTGGAGGCACACACAACAGTTATGCTGAGAATCTGCAACAATAAGTTGCAGAGTCAGACTGCCTGAAACTAAGCAAGGCCAAACAGGGGAGATATGGAAGAACAATGCTGAATAAAGCAGCTTTATGTATAGTTTAACAAATGATACAGAGAACCAGGGAACTAGCTGGGAACTGCATTGGCTAGCTATATGGATACTTGGGGCAGCTTGCTATTGGATAAGTATGCTGGGAAAAAGGATGTATAAAAGCCTGTGTAACTTCCTGCTCTGTGTAGAGGATTTGAGATTCAAATCTCCCTGTACCTATTTGAAGCTTCAAATAAACTTTTCTGCTTCTCCACCCCATTGTGATTATTGGGTGTAGCACACCGGGTAACGAACCACTCAAGCTGTTGTTCAGCCTCTCGGCACTGGGTGCCGGCAACAGCTTTTGGCGTCCCTGGGTGGGCGACGAGGCTGCAATTTAGCCTTGCCTGGACCCTTCATGGAGGTCAAGGATTGCGGCGAGAACCGACACCCAGCTCGCACCGGTGAGTTCATCGAGGGCCTCGGAGGAGACGTGATTTGATCGACCCCGGAGGGCACAACGGTGCAACGCACTCATATAGTGGAGAAGCAGTTGTGGACGGCGGTGAAGAACCGGTCCCTTAGACATGGGGGAGGAGCAGCTGCAGGCCATGGTGAAGAACCGGTCCCTTGGATAAGGTAGGAACCTTTTAAAATCCGGATTGTATGCTCTATTGGAACCTGGGGACGCCCAGAGTTACCCTGTAGGTATGGGACAGGGACAGAGCTCAGGGGTTAGGGCACGCTGTACGCCCCTAGAGTGCATTCTAGCAAACTGGAAGGTATTTGGTGCGGATCCAATGAGTAAGAGCCATTTAAAACGATTCTGTACAGTTGACTGGCCTCAATATCAACTAGAGGACCAGGAGTGGTGGCCACCAGGAGGGTCAATTAATTACAACACGATCCTCCAATTAGTTTTGTTTTGTCAGTGAATGGGTAAATGGAATGAATATTTGTATGCACAAGCGTTTATGGCTTTAAGAAATAGAACAGAGCTGTAATTCTGCAAAGTTGTAATTTGACTCCGACTAGTTCGGTAGTAACTAATGTTAGTCCGCAGACCCCCACCCCCACTGTAATGGCAGAGCTGGTGTCCCCTTCGGCCCCCACACTCCCACTGTATAAGGGTAGGATGCCTCGGGTTACAGAGATTGCCCCCTCGGTGGTACTCTATCCTTTGCTGACCGAGACTGTTGTGGCTTGCCCAGGGGCAGATGGACGTCAAGCTACCACTATGCAAGTTTACACCCATGTGCCATTCAATCCAATAGACTTAGCAGCTTTTAAAACACAGGCTGGGGAATTCTCAATGAACCCAAGCAGGTTTATTTCAGTCTTTGAGGGGTGCCTCAGTAGTCACAAGCCGGATTGAGACGACTGTAATATCCTCCTGAGAACCCTGTTGTCTGAGGTGGAGAGGGATCAGGTTACAGCTAAGGCAAGGGGAGTGTCAGCGTTCAAGCGAAAAAAAAAAAAAAAGAAAGGAAGCTATCTGTCAAGTTCCTTTCCAAATAACTGTAAGCGGCTCAGGGCATTTCTGGGTATGGCAGGCTTTTGCAGGATATGGATCCCAGAGTTTGGACTGTGGGCTAAACCCCTGTACGACTGTGTAAAAGGAGTGGATCATGACCCCTTCTATTGGACCCCAGAGTCTGATAGGGCATTTAAAATCCTGAAAAGAAAATTAATGGCAGCCCCAGCTCTGGACCTGCCGGATCTCTCTAAGCCATTTCAGTTGTATGTACATGAACGAAGGGGGGTGGCCCTAGGAGTGCTCACACAGCTGTTAGGAGCATGGAGATGTCCCGTGGCTTATTTTTTCTAAGCAATTGGATCAGGTTGCAAAGGGTTGGCCGGCATGTTTTTGGGCGGTCGCAGCTACTGCCCTAGTGCTTGAGGAAGCGGAGAAGCCAACATTGGGAGGGGTTATGCAAATCTATACTCCTCATATGGTTCGAGCCTTATTGGATGCAAAGGGAGGGCTTTGGTTCACCCATGCTCGGATTGCTCAGTACCAGGCTAAGTTGTTAGAGAACTCTGAAGTCACCTTACAGCCTTGCCCCTCCCTTAACCCAGCCACTCTCTTGCCAGAAACAGAGGAACAGAAACATGACTGTTTAGAGATCATACATGCCCAGTACTCTAGTCGTCCAGATTTAAAGGATGTACCTCTCCCAAATGCAGATTATGAGTGGTACACTGATGGTAGCAGTACTGTAATAGATGGGCAAAGGAGGGCGGGTTATGCTGTTGTGACCCTCCATGACACTGTGGAAGCTGAAGGTTTGCCTGCTGGGACCTCTGCCCAGCTTGCCAAACTAATAGCCCTGACCCGTGCACTTGAACTGACAAAAGGAAAGCGGGTCAACATTTTTACTGATTCAAAGTATGCTTTTGGTGTGCTGCATGCTCATGCTGGCCTATGGAAGCAAAGGGGAATGCTGACAGCTCAAGGCTCCCCAGTCAAGTATGGGCCCCAAATCCTCCAGCTCCTAGAAGCTGTACAACTCCCCTCGGAAGTGGCGGTGGTACATTGTAAAGCCCATCAAAGGGAGGATCAAGATGTGGCCAGAGGTAACGCCCAGGCAGATAGAGAGGCTAAGCATACTGCCACCCTGCCATCCCCTCAGACTGAGAACGCCCATATACATGCCCTTATCCCATCAGTAGGGGAGCTTCCAACCCCTCAGTACTCTGGGGAGGAGAGACAGCTAACTGACAAACTCAGTCTCCGGGAAAAGGAGGGATGGCTCCATTCCCCAGAAGGGAAGGTCCTCTTACCAAAGGGCCTAATCCGGCCAGTGCTGCAGAAACTACATCAAACCACTAATGCTGGCAGGGAAGCACTTATCCAACTAATGGGAAAATATTTTATCACTTCCGGACTCCGACCCCTGGCTGCCCAAGTACAAGCGGACTGCTTAGTCTGCCAAAAGAATAATCCCCGACCAGGACATCCTGTGCCACCAGCTGCCCTAGAACCCACTCCGGGCCCTGGACAAGTGTGGCAAATAGACTTTACTGAGTTCCCTGGACCCAAGGGTTCAAATATCTCCTTGTTATAGTGGATCGGTTCAGCGGATGGCCAGAAGCCTTCCCATGCCGTAACTGCACTGCCAGAACAGTGGCCCTCAAGTTTGTTAAGGAGATCATTCCTCGCTTTGGACTCCCCCTGTGGTTGGAATTTGACAACGGGACACACTTCACATCAAAAATCATTCAAAGCATCTCACATGCCTTACACGTCCCCTGGAAACTCCATACGCCCTGGAGACTGCAAGCCAGTGGTGTAGTGGAGCGTACCAATCAGACCCTTAAACGGCATCTTGGCAGTGTGCCAAGAAGCCTCACTGTAATGGCCTGATGCTTTGCCCCTCGTCCTACTCCGTATCCGCGTTCTCCCAAAGGGTAGATTAGGGCTCAGTCCCTTTGAAATTATGTTTGGAAGGGCATGGCCTATGAATGGCACCCCGGTTCTGTCAGGGGAATGGGAGTTGGGTAATGGTTTTTTGTCACAGTACATGTGTTCCCTGTCTGCTGTTCTCTTGTCTCTTCACAGGTATACCAAGGAGTCCCAGCCTCTCCCCTTGGACTCCCCCGTCCACTCCTTACAGCCCGGTGACTCTGTGCTTGTTCGCACCTGGAAAGACGAGCCTCTCCAGGAAAAGTGGAAAGGACCCTATACCGTCCTGCTGATCTCCCATACAGCGGCAAAGATCGAGGGACACAAGAACTGAATCCGTCACTCTCGTCTGAAGGCAGTACCCGCCCTCTCGTCAGCAGAACAGTAGACCGTCCAACCTGCTGACTCCTCATCTAGTGACGATCTCGGGCTAAAGCTACTGTTTAAAAGACACAAATAGCAGGCACCTTAATGCTAAAATGGGCCCACCCAGGTACTGGAGACCCTGGGTTGGAAAGACTCTGGTGATAATTAATTGGGTAACATTGTTATTTTCTGTATTGGTATTTCCAAATTGTGCATATTGGGAGCATAACTCCTTTGTTTCGCTTGCGCACCATGTTGCTAATTTAACAAACCAGACTGATTGCTGGGTATGTGCTCCAATTCCACTGTCCCCCCAAAACGGGAATGCCTCTTGACATGCTGCCCTTGACCCTAGCAGAATTAGCCACCACCAAAGAGCAGGAAAGAATGGACTCGCCGTTCTGGAATAAGACCTCTTTACAGCAAGCCACTTATCAGGACCAGGAGTATTCAGTTGCAGTACTCACTGAGGGAGTGTTATGTTTTACCTGAAACCAATCTGATCACTATGGGCTTCCTGTGGGAAAAAGCTCCTGTGTTATTACAGTGGGCTGATGGGTATTGGATAAAGACCAAAAGGGGAGGCCAGCAGTGTGGGTGTAATGGTTCCTCCCCTTTTAGGGAAACTCTTACAAATACTCTTACCACAAAAGAAAGGTTTGGAAATATAACTTGCCATCCAGTTAATATCTCCAATGTAGCAAGCCAATGGCGAGTGTAATTTGAACGGCACAATTAGAAACGCCCCCACTTGTACCCAATCAAAAAAATAAGATGCCCTCTTAGGGGCATATACATTGTTTAAAAAAGCAGCCAAAGCAGCCTTAAATATCCCAGGAATCCCCTTAAGAAACAGTCCTTACTGGGCCCTACAGGGTCACTATTTTGTATGTGGCCGAAAGGCTTACAAGGTGCTGCCAGCCAACTGGACAGGTAGCTATTATATAGCTCATGGAGTTCCTCATCTTTCCATAATTGCCACACTGCCCAAAGGAAAGATTAGAAATGCCTGAGACACCTCTGTTGAGTCACAAGAAAAGACCCTGCGGCGACTGACTACGGCATTAGAGGACAATATGAAGAATCCCCTCACAACCGAGAAGCTTGTAGGGTGCTCTGTACTGGGAATAGCGCCACTGTTTACCAGGCCAGCCATGGCATGCATAGGCCGCTATACTATAAGGCTGCAGATAGTACTTGAGAAGGTGGCCTTAGAGTTAGAGGACTCAGTTAGTGATTTAGGGTCAGCAGTAAAAACATTAAATAAAGAGGTACAGTAGCTCAGGATGTTTTCCCTCCAAAACAGGCTGGCTTTGGACTATCTTGGCATTCCAAGGAGGGGTTTGTGCCCTCGTCGGGCCCCGATGTTGTATATATGTAAATGATAGCAGTTATGAGATCTATGAAAAGGTGGTACAGGCTGAGGCCCATGCCCGAGCCGGAGCACAGGTTGCCTATACTGCCCCCGAGAGCGATTGGTTGCAAACTTTGTTTTCAGGCTGGGGTTTGTCGGCTTGGCTTGGTGGTTTATTTAGCCTGCTATTGAAAATTCTCTTTCCTGTATTGCTTGTATTACTGGTATTATGCTGTGCAGTATCATGTGTTAGGGCCCTTTTGCAAAAGTTAATAAGTCATTCTCTTCAGGGCTATCACAAAGTGCTTATGCAAAGTCCTATTGTAAAGAAATAAGTAGCCCAAGTGAGAAAACTCAGAGCCAAGGTTGTTGAGTGTTCTCAAAGGGGGGAGTTGTTGGGGACACTGGGGCATGGCCACTAGGTAACTCGAGGGGATGGAAGACCACGAGTGTCGATGAAGCCCCCTCGCACTAGGCCCAGATGTCCTTGGCCCCCCCTCCCACCTGGAGGCACTCGCAGCAGCTCTGCGTACTAGGCCCTAGTGTCCTTGGCCCCCCTGCCTGGAGGCACACACAGCAGTTATGCTGAGAATCTGCAACAATAAGTTGCAGAGTCAGACTGCCTGAAACTAAGCAAGGCCAAACAGGGGAGATATGGAAGAACAATGCTGAATAAAGCAGCTTTATGTATAGTTTAACAAATGATACAGAGAACCAGGGAACTAGCTGGGAACTGCATTGGCTAGCTATATGGATACTTGGGGCAGCTTGCTATTGGATAAGTATGCTGGGAAAAAGGATGTATAAAAGCCTGTGTAACTTCCTGCTCTGTGTAGAGGATTTGAGATTCAAATCTCCCTGTACCTATTTGAAGCTTCAAATAAACTTTTCTGCTTCTCCACCCCGTTGTGATTATTGGGTGTAGCACACCGGGTAACGAACCACTCAAGCTGTTGTTCAGCCTCTCGGCACTGGGTGCCGGCAACACTTCCATGCTGATGATGCTCATTTAAAAAAAAAAAAAGCATTAATTAAATTTGTGACTGAACTGCTTGGGGGAGAATTGTATGTCTCCTGCTCTGTTTTACTTGCATTCTGCCATATATTTCATGTTATAGCAGTCTCGGATGATGACCTAGCACATGTTGTTCGTTTTAAAAACACTTTCACTGTGGATCTGACAAAACGCAAAGAAGGTACCAGTGTGAGATTTCTAAAGATAGCTACAGCACTTGACCCAAGTTTTAAGAATCTGAAGTACCTTCCAAAATCTGAGAGGGATGAGGTGTGGAGCATGCTTTCAGAAGTTTTAAAAGAGCAACACTCCGATGTGGAAACTACAGAACTTTCACCAAAAAGGAAAATCAACCTTCTGCTGGTGGCATCTGACTCAGATGATGAAAGTGAACATGCATCAGTCTGCACTGCTTTGGATTGTTCTCGAGCAGAACCCGTCATTGGAATGGGTGCATGTCTTCTGGAATGGTGGTTGAAGCATGAAGGGACATATGAATCTTAGCACATCTAGCATGTAAATATCTTGCAACGCTGGCTACAACAGTGTCATGTAAACACCTGTTCTCGCTTTCGGGTGACCTTGTAAACAGAAAGTGAGCAGCATTATCTCCTGCAAGTATAAACAAACTTGTTTGTCTGAGTCATTGCCTGTACAAGAAGTAGGATTGAGTGGACTTGTAGGCTCTAAAGTTTTACATTGTTTTGTTTGAGTGCAGTTATTTTTTTTGTACATATTTCTACATTTGTAAGCTCAACTTCCATGATAAAGAGAATGCATTACAGTACTTGTATTAGGTGAATTGAAAACTACTATTTCTTTTGTTTTTTACTGTGCAAATATTTGTAATAAAAATAATATAAAGTGAGCACTGTACACTTTGTATTCTGTGTGGTAATTGAAATCTATATATTTGAAAATGTGGAAAACATCCAAAAATATTTAAATACATGGTATTCTGTTGTTTAACAGTTTGATTAATTGTGTGATTAATCACTTGGCAGCCCTATTAAAAACATAATTCCTTTATTCATAGGACCATCATCTCCTGGATAGCCAAGAAGAATGAACTTGTAGTTAAGACACAAGACTGGGAGCAAAGAGATCATGCTCTCTTTCCAGCACAGTCACTCCGTCCCTGTATGCCACATTAGCCCTACATCTAAAACTCTTTGATTGTGGAATAAGTCTTTTTTTGATTTTTCTTTTTTTTTTCTCAGATACAGTTACCCAGCGATAGATCAGTCGGTCAACTCATTAGGTGAAGGTGAAGTCACAAACTGTTGGAGAACTGAGGGAGGAACTGCTTTTAGAAGCATTTATATAGTGTGTTTGGGAGAATGTAAACTTGGGTGTGCTGTCACCAGCCATCAAAGCTAGCAGAGACTGTGAATTTCATGGAGGCAGAACTGCTGGAGAGACCAACAGAGCCATGACTGAAGGACAGTCAATTGAATAAACCAAGAATAACCTTCAGGGAGAGAACCAAAGGGACTTTAAAACCAATAGGGAGCTAACAACCTATCCCACTGTGTGTTTTTGCCTATGAGCAACAAGCACATGTTCAAAAGTTCTGTCTCATAAGGGAATGTGATTCTGAGGAGGACGCTTGCTCACACAAGTGGGGAGTTACCCTTCCTCCTCTTGTCTGTTCTTTTTGTACAGAATCTTTGGCCCTTTCCAGAGTTTCATGGTTGGGAGACATGGTCTTGCAGAGGTCATAAGGCTCTGTGTGCCTATACAGATAGGAAGAAGATAGTAACTGGCCTAGTGTACTCCTGCTGCACCTAAACTTTGGTGAGGAATGCCTTGGTACACCCTGAGCTCCTCTGACAACAGGACCTGGGTTGGCTACCTGCATCATAGGATAAATCTACGCTGCAATAAAAGACCCCCAGCTGGCCTGGGCTTGCGGGGCTTGGGCTGCAGGGCTATAAAGTTGCAGTGTAGATGTTCAGGACTCCCAGGGCTGTCCCTTAGTAGTGATTTCCCCTGTGAGTAGGGAATAAAAGGGACTATATCTCAGTGTGTGTGGATACACACATTGTGGTATAAGAGTGGATACATTTCTGTGACTCCTTGTATCCAGGAGACACTGAGCAGATCATGAGAAACAAGAGGAATCTTCAGTAGTTTGGTTCAGAAAGGATTGTGCAGGGAGAAGAAACTAAGAGAACATACCCTGAGCATGGCTCTAAGCAGAGAGCTGTGGAGCAGGCTGACAGTATTTGCCTGAAACACCCCATTCAGTTAGTAGGTTTTCTTTTACTGAGAAAGGGTTGAGTGGGTTCTGCTGAGCTGCTCTTGCAGGGGACTCATTACCCTTCCTGGATATAAAGGAGTTAATCCTAACTCTCTGGGGACAGAGGATCTAGGATGGGGGCTGAGCCGTCCTGAAGGGGGAATTCTAGGAGCAGCCAAGCCTGGGGAGAAACTGAACAGAACTGTGTGTGTATATTAACGCACAAAACAGTAAGATAATATATAAAGTCAGATCTCCAGAAGAGGATGGTTTTTGTGGAGCAGATCGGGAAAGATATTTGCGCACACTCCAATATGGTAATCGGTTATGCTAAATGTTTGTTCCGCCACAGCAGAGACTCGGCCAGAATCCTCATGACCCATAAAAAGCAGATAGTGAACCAAAGAGGAGTTTTCCATTGTCTAAGCCATGCTGTGTATGTCTCATCTGTCAGTTGAAAGTTGGTTTTTCCATAGCTGCCTGAAAGCTGCACAGAACAGCCAGTGTATTTGTCTTCACCAGCTAGCAGCCAGAGAGTGGAGCTGAATTAACCGGTTAGTGGAGTTACCTGTCGCATGCATGCATTCTAGATATTAGAACAGCTGAGATGCAAACTTGGACCCCCATCGTCCATAACCAGATCAATTAGAATGGAGCCTGACCTGTGTAAGCTGTGTCAAACTTTTCATAGGTGGAAGATACTTTGTGCACATATTTGTACATCTATTGTAGCAAAGCCACCTACATTTTAACTAATTCTGATTTTGGCATAAACCTTTCCGTTGGTGTTCTCAGGTGCAATTGAATGAAACCTATGGTGGTTTGGTTGACTTCCCCCCACCCCTACTTTGTTTAATAAATTTCTGAATCTTGTTATTAAACAAGGAGCTGGTTTATTCTCCTGTTGATTCCTCGCGGAAGTTATTAGCCCCTATCACGAATGAGGGCCAACAAAACTAACTATTCTTAAGGTGTAACCTGTCAAAGATAGGAGTTTAAAAAATGTCCTCAGCATGAGTAATTGTTTCCTGTGTTATCTGGAGAGAAAATAGATTTACGTCTCAGAAGCATACCCAGACTGCTAAAATTGGCCACTTTCACAGAGCCTAATTATTTTTTCCCCCTCTTTCCCTTTTAAGAGTTCAGTTTTGATATGGAAACTATCTTTTGAGCTACAGTGATTCAAGGTTTAACTTATCAGAATGCATTTTCTGGTCATTCATCATTGTACTGTGTGGGCCTTTTTCTTCCACCTCACCACCCTATTTGTAACATTTCCTGCATGCTTATTTCTAGGGCTTTGATTTTTGTCACACTTTAGGAAACCTCATGGATGACTGTCAACAACTGTGGATTAAAAATCATAAGTTCCCATTTCTCTTCCTAAGGTAGATTCCTCTTCATACAGTCTTGTGTCCCAAATTTTCCACCCTACTGACACTGCTATTCTGAAAGACTGTGGAACAGAGTGCATCTGCAACCAACCCTGCTTTGACTGATAGAGTGTGGTGTGGGATTTGAACCCAGGACCTTCAGCACAAGGCACTGCTGCTTGAGATAAACATCATTCTGGGATGTATTAGCAGGAGTATTGTAAGCAAGAGACGAGAAGTAATTCTTCCACTTTACTCCTTGCTGATTAGGCCTCATCTGGAGTATTGTGTTCAGTTCTGGGCACCACATTTCAGGAAGGATGTGGACAAATTGGAGAAAGTCCAGAGAAGAGCAACCAAAATGATTAAAGGTCTAGAAAACATGACCTGTGAGTGAAGATTGAAAAAATTGGGTTTGCTTCATCTGGAAAAGAGAAGACTGAGAGGGGACATAATAGTTTTCAAGTACAGTAACTCCTCGCTTAACATAGTTATGTTCCTGAAAAATGCTACTTTAAGTGAAACAATGTTAAGCAAATCCAATTTCCCCATAAGAATTAATGTAAATGGGGTGTGGGTTAGGTTCCAGGGAAATTTTTTTTGCCAGACAAAAGACATACAGAATAAGTTTTAAACAAACAATTTAATACTGTACACACCAATGGTGATTGTGAAGCTTGGTGGAGTCATAGGGTGGGATATTTCCCAGGGAATGCCTTACTACTAAATGATGAACTAACACTCGGCTGAGCCCTCAAGGGTTAACATGTTAATGTAGCCTCACGCTCTACCAGGCAGCACAAATGGAGGTAGGAGAGACAGCATGGCAGAAAGAGACAGAAACACATGCACCCTGTGTGGGTGTGTGTGTGTGTGAGAGAGAGAGACCCACATTGTTTGTGTGTGTGTGAGAGAGAGAGACAGGCATTGCCTCTTTAAGTACGCTGACCCCACTCTAAGTACACTGCCTTTTTAAGTAGATCCCCAAGTTGAGACAGCAGCTGCTGCCAGCAAGCTCCCTCTGTCCTGAGCCCTGTCATGTCCCTCCCCCTCCCCGTTCTGTGAAGATGGGGTACAGGAGCGGGGGGAGGGGGACAACCTAACATTAGAACCCCTCTTTTCCCTCGCCCTGCACAGCAAGCAGGAGGCTACAGAGAGCAGCTCCAAGGCTCAGGGCAGGAGCAGCACGCAGCAGTGAGGGGAGGGACAGCTGAACTGCTTGCAATTGACAGCCTGCTGGGCGGCTGCCGCACAGGGAACTTAGGGGAATGGGGAGCTGATGGGGGGGCTGCCAGTCCACCCTGGTTCCAAGCCCCCACCAGCTAGCACCAAGGGGCTGCTCTTTCTGCAAGCAGTGGACAAAGCAGGCGGCTGCCAAACAACTTTATAAGGGAGCCTTGCGCAACGTTAAACGAGCATGTTCCCTAATTGATCAGCAATGTAACAACAAAATGGCGTTAACCTGGATGACTTTAAGAGAGTAGTTACTGTACGTAAAAGGTTGTTACAAGGAGGAGGGAGAAAAATTGTTGTTCTTAACCTCTGAGCATAGGACAAGAAGCAATGGGCTTAAATTGCAGCAAGGGAGGTTTAGGTTGGACATTAGGAAAAACTTCCTGTCAGAGTGGTTAAGCACTGGAATAAATTGCCTAGGGAGGTTGTAGAATCTCCATCAATGGAGATTTTTTTTATGAGCAAGTTGGACAAACACCTGTTAGGGATGGTCTTTCTAGATAATACTTAGTCCTAACATGAGTGCAGGGGACTGGACTAGATGACCTCTCGTGGTCCCTTCCAGTCCTACGATTGTATGACTGTTCCCACTGACTAATGGCAGTATGAGATTCATAAACCTCTTGTGTACATCAGTTACTAGAGAGAACAAAGAGAGACACTCTTTTAGTGTGTGTTACACATCCATTCAGCAAATTGGCTAGTACTGGCTGGTGAGTAAAAGGAGTGGCAAAGCTATGGGCCTGATTCTCCTCTCTTGCATGGGTGTAAATCATGGGAGCTCCATTGTTACACCGGCATAAATCTAGTGTCAGGGAAAAATCAGACCTAATAACTTGATGTTTAAAAACCTCTAAAACGATGGGATTTGTCATGGAAATCATGGCTGTAATTAAAAAGGGACCTCTACTTTTGGACAACAGAAAACAGAGAAAGGACTGTCTTAAATTTTTCAGGGGTCCTGGAAACTTTTGTGTAGGACTTGGTAGACTGAGTTGGTGAATGGCAATTTTTTAGATGTGCACCACTTCCAACTTTTGAGGGTTTGATTCATGTTTAAAATCAACCGCTCAGGGTGCTCTTTTGTGGTTTTGAGCCCACTTTTAGTCTAAACATATAAAGTTAACTGGTGAACTGGTTTATGGGTACATTACATTAATCTACTGGCCACTGTAAGAGACAGGGCTAGATGGACCACTGGTCTGACCTAATCTGGTCATTCTTATGTTCTTAATCTTCTGGTCAGGTCACCAACAGCTGGCTGTGAAAGGGAAAAAATACAAATATTGAGCTAAATACAATGTTAATTTTGTGTAACAAGCTGGTCAGAAGTACAGGGACCTTGTTTTGATCTGCACACGTATTTATAAATAGATTTTAACAGAATGCTTTTAACTGCACTGTTGTTACTTGAAATCAGAAAGCCTACCAAAATAAAAGTTCAGTCTGCTGCTTCATCTATAATGCACCAGTACCCTTCAAATCACAATCACAATCCAGTTGCCATGCTTTGCTCACAAGAGACCTGGGAAGGAATAAGAACAGTAGAGAAAGACAGACATTCTTTTGGATTCCTAAATTCTAGAGTTGAGCTCTCTGAAAAATAAAACAGAGGCAAAATTAGCTACTAGCTTGACTAAGGAAAAGAGTTGGAAACTAAAAAGCTTTGAAAACCTCGCTAATAGTGGTAAGATGCTACGCTGAAGACTACTTTTATGCTATTCTGTTAATAGCTATATATTGTTGGCTCATGTAGTCATTTAAAAAGAATCTGGATGCAAAAGGAAGGAAGCATTCAATAATGGTTTGGTTTTTGCAAAAACAGGGTTGGATTTTGTCAGCTTTTTAGAGTTTCTCTGCGTATTTTCCACCTAAAACTTTCACCATGGCTGTTAAGGAAAATTGATTTTTTAAAATGAATATTTATTATTTGTTTTCTGGGTGTGTCAAATGCCTCTACCAGGGCTAGGATTGGGCTAGGCATCATTCAATAGAATAGGTGATTCTTGCCCTCTAGAGCTTAAAATCAAATCAGACAAATAGATTAACAACAAAAAATAATTTCTGATTAAATGGAAGCATTTGTTATGCAACAATCACAATTATTCATTGTTATGTAACAATTCACAGCTTATTTCCCTGCTTCAATAATTGCTAAGGAAATATAAGAACTTTAAAACATGCAGCAGTCCAGACTTCTCTTTTTGCCAGTACTGAATGGGACTGAAATCACAGAAGTTCTAGGTTCTGTTGGAAATCTTGAACCCATTCTATCTGAGTGTCCTACATGTGGTAAAAGGATGTCTCCAGTCCCCACCTGAAATGGATAGATTGCGTCTTTGAAAAAAACCCTTAAATATGCAGTACAAAAATGTTTTATTCAAGGATTATGACTAAACCCGGCTACCACTAACGTCTTCAGCACTAATTTCAATGTGAGTTTTATCATTAACTTTAAAGGGAAGGAAAAATGGGACCAGAGTAGTAGCAAAAGATATAAAGCCTGATCTGACATATACCTCAGTGTAAATCAAGCAAACATTAAAATCAATGGAGTTACTGTAGCAGAATGCCAGAATCTGGTTCAGTTTTGTTTTCTGTCTTTAAACCAAGTTTCTTAGATAGAGAAGTGGAAGGAACAGGCTATAGAACAAGGACCTGCTGCTGTTTTATTCTTAACTCAGCCCAGGTTAATTGAAAGATACGCGAATGTCTCAAGTTGTCCTGGAACAACTTGTAGTTCCTGTAGTATTTTATTGATGACTGTAGGGTAACAGTTAAATAACATATAAAGCAAACATTGGTAGTCATGCCTGGCTGAATTCTCTGGTTTCTGCAACTGCTTTCTGTCTGTGTGAGTTTGAGTCAGCAGGAAGTGTGGAACTGCACTGTGACATGAGGTGGTGCGACCAATTTAAACTTCCCATTGAAATGGAACCCTCTACAGGAGAGCTTTATGTAAAAAGTTGAATGGAATTTGAGATACAAGATGGAGTTGTTGAAATGGTAGAAGGCACATGGTAGCAATACTACTGAGTGAGTGGGGTTTTTTTTGTCCTTGGGAGACTAAAAATATTGAAAGCTAGTGAGAAACAGAGAGGGTGAAATAGGAAGCACTTTTGCTTGGCTTCAACAAATATTGCTCAGAGAATCAACTGTAGCGACCTATAGAATTTGATGTAAAGAACTGAAGGAGGATTACCTACAGCTAGAGGTAGAGTTGCATTCACTCTAGATGAAAAGGGTATGTCTACACTGTAATTAGGTACCTGCCGCTGGGTGGGAAGGTCTGAGAGCTTGGGCTGCAGCCCAAGCCTGAATGTTTACACCACAATTAAACAGCTCCACAGCCTGAGCTTGAGTCAGCTGGCACAGGCCAACTGCTAGTGTCTAATTGCAGTGTAGACATACCCAAAGAGGCTATGGGGGCAGTGTCTGGCAAACTGAGAGAATACTAGTGCTTGCAGCTTGTCAGTAAAGAAATAGTCATTTATTTGGACAAACAGGGCAAATGTCTCTCCCAATGGAATTGGAAGATTCAAAGGATTGTAAAAAGTAGAGAGAGCTTTATTTTATCACTTTTATTAATCTGCAGATATGACAAGGAGAATATGAATCACTGGTTGCAGGAAACTTCAAGTACATTAAACAGTAAAATGAATCTTTTTGTTCTGATCAACACAGGCCATAAAATGGATCCGCTGCTTTAATCCAGGGGTGCTTGAAAATCCAAATGGTGGGAAAATATTTTATTGGCATGCTTAAAATGGATATGTTGTATCTGCAAAGAAAATGTCAAGTTTGACTGAAAGTATTTAGTTATTCAAGAGATCTGTACTTTAGCAAAAAAAAAAAAATTAAGTACATCAGAAGTGGGAAGCCTTCTAAACAACCAGTGGGGCCACTGGACGATCAAGGTGCTAAAGGAGCACTCAAGGACGATAAGGCCATTGTGGAGAAACTAAATGAATTCTTTGCATCGGTCTTCATGGCTGAGGATGTGAGGGAGATTCCCAAACCTGAGCCATTCTTTTTAGATGATGATTCTGAGAAACTGTCCCAGACTGAGGTGTCAGAGGAGGTTTTGGAACAAATTGATAAACTAAACAGTAATAAGTCACCAGGACCAGATGGTATTCACCCAAGGGTTCAGAAGGAATTCAAATGTGAAATTGCAGAACTACTAACTATGGTTTATAACCTATCATTGAAATCAGCTTCTGTACCAAATGACTGGAGGATAGCTAATGTGATGACAATTTTTAAAAAGGGCTCCAGAGGTGATCCCAGCAATTTCAGGACAGTAAGACTGACTTCAGTACCAGGCAAACTGGTTGAAACTATAGGAAAGAACAGAATTGTCAAATACATAGATGAACATAATTTGTTGGGGAGGAGTCAGCATGGTTTTTGTAAAGGGAAATCATGCCTCATCTATCTACTAGAATTCTTTGAGGGGTTCAACAAGCATGCAGACAAGGGGGATCCAGTGGATACAGTGTATTTAGATTTTCAGAAAGCTTTCGACAAAATCCCTCACCAAAGGCTCTTAAGCAAAATAAGCTGTCATGGGATAAGAGGGAAGGTTCTCTCATGGATTGGTTAAACAAAGGGTAGGAATAAATGGTCAGTTTTCAGAATGGAGAGAGGTAAATAGTGGTGTCCCCCAGGTGTCTGTACTGGGCCCAGTCCTATTTAAGATATTCATAAATGATCTGGAAAAAGGGGTAAACAGTGAGGTGGCAAAATTTGCAGATGATACAAAACTACTCATGATAGTTAAGTCCCAGGCAGACTGTGAAGAGCTATGAAACGATCTCTCAAAACTGGGCGACTGGGCAACAAAATGGTAATGCACAAAACATAATCCCAACCATACACCAGCATTGTATATTGTATATGATAGAGATGTTTTCAGAGTACTATCCACAATGACTCCAAGATCTGTCTCTTGAGTGGTAACAGCTAATTTAGACCCCATCATTTTATATGTATGGTGCTTACCCAGGGGACCTCCTGGGGGGGCAGTTATATTGTGATACCACCTGATCTTAGACCTGGGGGCAGCCCACCAGGAAAGCTTCCCCTTCTATAATTCTGCACTTCGTATAAGGTTTCTATCCCAAACATGCAAAGATCCAGTATTTAAGATGTGGGTATACCATGCATTTATATAGAGGCAATGTGATATTTTGCAAAATTCAACCTACAGGATACATTACAGGCCTTCTTCTGCTCCCATTTAAGTCAAAGGCAAAACTTCCATTTAATTTCAATGCTGCAGGATAGTGCTTTCCATTTGGAATCATACTTGGTTTATCCCTCTGTACATGCATATATTACATAAAAAATAACTATGTTAAAAGAAAGTTATTTAGATTATGAAGTCCAGCACTTGAAAGTTAAGAAATGCTGGATTTGCAGTTGCCCATGTGATCTTAGTTCTGCCCCGGTGCACTGAATGAGGCAAGGGTTCGGAGGGAAAAATAGTATGTGATCATGTAATTAAAGACAGGTTTCAGAGTAGCAGCCGTGTTAGCCTGTATTCGCAAAAAGAAAAGGAGTACTTGTGGCACCTTAGAGACTAACCAATTTATTTGACCATAAGCTTTCGTGAGCTACAGCTCACTTCCTCGGATGCATTTATCTTAATGTAATTAAAGACGGTATCACAATGCATAATGTTACATGGCAATGGTAAATCTGACATTTCCTAACTTTTGAGTGCAGGATGTGCTGGGTCTGGAGGGATAGTTGGGGGACTCCTGCTCATTGCACTCTGTCCTCCCAATCTCCCCTCTCCTGGGGGGCTCCTACCTTATATGGTGCCCCTAGAGAAGGGAATGTGCTATGCAGCTATGCACATAGTCTAGAGCAGTGGTTCTTAACCTGGGATGTACGCATCCCCTGGGGGTGCGAGACACCCTTTCTGGGGTGCAAGACATGCCAGATTTTTTTAGAAGGTAAATCATCGAAAACACAAATTAAGCACAGGCACGTAAGTATAACTACTTTGTGTCATCAAACCTATGTATTTATTAACATTATACATTTTTTAACGATTACTGTAATATACAAACAAAAAATATATCTAGGTTTAAAGAACTGACCTACTTCAATGATTTTTGATAAGGGGTGCAAGAACATATTTTGAGAACCAAAGTGGTGCAGGCTGCAGTAAAGGTTAAGAACCACTGGTCTAGAGGGTAATCGTGTGTGGGGAGTCCAACCTGGTGCTTCCTTCCTCATCCCCACATTGTCTGCGGCTACAGCTGCTTTGGCAGCTCCAAGGCATTCCCAGTGCAGTCTGTGGTGCGGCTTCTGCTGCTGCTTTCGTGGTGGTGCGGGTGCAGATCTTTAGAACGTTCCTGTTCAGTTATTACTTTTTAATAGTATTAAGTTTTCAATGGCATATTACTCTGCAAAACCTAAGCAGAATTTCATGAGACAAGCAAAAATTGCATCTGTATCCCCAAGATTTTGTTCCTGGTAAATTTCAAAGGCATGCTGTGAACAATGAGGACCTTATTCCTTCTAAAAATAAATTGCAAGAATCTTTTATATTGAAAAGCACTGGGCAACCTAAATATGGTGATCACTACCACCTACTCTAATTTCCCTTCTCAGCTCTCTGAAGGGCAGGCAGGGGCACTGCCTTGTAAAATGACAAGAGCCTCATTTAAAAACAGGGGGGTAAATTGCAAAAACTGTATTTTTTTATTATTGTAAGCAGAGACAGGGTGGGCTCCACCCTGACATCTGGTGGTGAGGTGTGGCAAGTTGTGGAAAAGAACTTCAGGGGCTGATCTCATTTGCATAGGCACACCCACCCCGCCTAGAATGAGGCCATAACTGCCCAAATGGTCACTTTGGCTGCTGTGGGATCCCCAGTGTCTCTGTTATTGGGGCGGGAAGAATAAATTGTTAGTACCCTGATTATGGGAACTGTGCTTGGAACTGTACTTGGCCTTTTTGTTATGATGGAGGACTCACCATCAACTGAGTAGCACTCGCTAGGCAAGGGACATGGGTTCCAAAACTCTGTGAATTGAGAGAGACTTGAGACAGGTATTAGTGCCTGGTCGTGTAGGCCCCTTTGTGAGGGCCTGAAGCACCAATTGCACCTCTGTCTCTCTCCACTGTGGAATGTCAGAGCTAATTTTGGGTCTATTAAGAGTTTTGTTACAGGTACTGTGCTGAATTCACTTCAGCCTTATGGTGCACCAGCACTAAGGCTCCCACTACTATGAGCTGAAATCACTGAGAGCTGAAATCACTGAGCACTGTGTCAAGTAGTGGGGAGCCGGAAGATCTAGTGTGCAGCGGAGCTGTTCGTGAGACGGCGAGCTGAGCGGAGCCGGTCGTGAGACAGCGGTGTGTTCGTGAGACGGCGAGCTGAGCGGAGCTGGTCGTGAGACAGCGGTGTGTTCGTGAGACGGCGAGCTGAGCGGAGCTGGTCGTGAGACAGCGGTGTGTTCGTGAGATGGCGAGCTGAGCGGAGCTGGTCGTGAGACAGCGGTGTGTTCGTGAGACGGCGAGCGGAGCTGGTCGTGAGTCAGCGGTGTGTTCGTGAGACGGCGGTGTGTTCGTGAGACGGTGAGCTGAGCGGAGCCGGTCGTGAGACGGCGAGCTGTGCAGAGCGGAGCCGGTCGTGGTGGAGCGGAGCAGAGCCCTGTGGGGCAGTCAGCTTCAGGACACGTAAGGTGCCCCTTACCTCTTCCCCCCCCCCGCCCCCAGGCACATTCCGGCCAGACTGGGGAGTAACACTCTGCAGATGAACTTTTGAACTCCGGGGCTGGACTTTTCTGGACTTTGGGTGATTTGTGGATTGCTGGACTCAAGAGACGTTTGGGTTCTGGGATTCAAGGGCCTAAGGGAAAGGATGTGGCCCAAATTTTCTGGGGTGGGTCGGTGTTCATGGTTTGGTTAATGAACACTAGTTGTGGTGTTTCCCCAATTTAATGCTGATGTTGTTTACCTCATGTTATTAAAGATTCTCTACTACACCGAGACGCCGTGCTTGCGAGAGGGAAAGTATTGCCTCCTTGAGGCGCCCAGGGGGTGTGTAAGATTTTCCCAGGTCACTGGGTGGGGGCTCGAGCCAGTTTTGCATTTGCTTTAATGAGAGGGAACCCCTGTGTACTGAACCCGGCCCTTGCTGCTATCAACTTGGCCTGGCAGAAGGGTTACATTTTTGGGGGCTCATCCGGGATCGAGACTGGGTCAGTACCCCTCGCAAGCACATCTTAGGTGAGTCATTAAATTGGGAAAACCCAGAATCTGGTTGTTGTTGTTTTGATCTGTTATATTTGGGAAAGAAATTACAGTTTGTATAATGGCCCTACATTTGCTAGAGGATTGGTGCAGGGGGATGAATATTAACCCTAGGAACTGTGTCCTGGTGACCAGGGTGCCGGAGGCATTCGATGAAGGCTCAATAGAGCCTGCCTTAAGGGCATCCACTGAGTACCTGAGTAAGTGTAAAATGCATGGGCGCATGTTTGTGAGGGAGGACGGAGATTTTGCTGTACTGTGTGAGCTGCCGTCGGCTGTGGACCCTCTACAGGTTCCAGGCACGATAGCAGTGGAAGATGGTGAGTGGAAGGTAATAACTACTGGGAGCCAGCCCTCACCAGCTCCTGCATCTGAAGTGGAGTTTTTAAAGAAAATGTCAGCCTTTTTGGGGAAAGAGGGGAAGACCTTGGCTGATATGCCGGGTCTGTTGGGCCTTGACCCAGGAGTCCCAACCCGGGAGGCTGCTCCATCACCTGATGAGTGGGTGAAGGCTTTGGGGCAAGCATTAGAGAAGGTTGTGCCACCCCACCCTGAGTCAAGCCCCTATCGTAAACTGAGGTTGTTTTCTGGGGGTCCCACCCCAATACCTGGGGAGGAAGCATTTGAACCCTGGCTGGAACACACCACTGAAATGCTGCAGGAGTGGGCAGTACCTGATGCTGAAAAGAGAAGGCGCCTAGTAGAGTGCCTCAGGGGGCCAGCCCTAGATGTGATTCGCACCCTGAAGCTCAGTAACCCTGGGGTCAAGGTAAAGGACTGCCTAGAGGCCCTTGATCATGCCTTTGGGAGAACCGAGGGCTCAGAGGATATTTATTGCAAGTTCCTCAATGCCAGGCAACAAAAGGGAGAGAAAGTTTCTGCCTACATACAGAGGTTGGAGAAATTATTACAGAGAGCCATCATGAGGGGAGCAGTAGCGGTTGAGCAAATGGACCGGACTAGATTGGCTCAGATTGTGAGGGGAATTCAATATCAGAACCCAATCCTTCTCCACCTTCGATTAAGGGAGCGCCAAGACAATCCACCGGGTTATTCTCGACTGATAAAAGAGGTCCGAGAGGAGGAAGAGAGGCAGGCAGCTGGTGAGGTTTGGGAGGTTCAGCCACACCAGGCAACTGCCACAACATCCATACGAACGCCCAAGGCGCTGATGGTGAATCCTCAAGAGGAACTTACCCAACGAGTGCAGGTCCTGACACAGAAAGTGGCTGAACTAGAGAATACTATCGATTCAGCAAAGACTTCAGCGTACAAGGAACCCCCCATTACCACGGTCCAGAAGACTACATTTAGAACCTCTGCCCCACCCCGGCAACCTGGGAAAGGGCAATCCTTCTTCTGCTACCGGTGTGGCCAGGATGGGCACATTGCTGCCAGGTGTCAGAATGCAGAGAATCCCCCGCTAGTATACCAAAAGCTGAGGACCACCTGGGGAAAGTCGGGAAACGGCCCCAGGGCCTGGGAAGGGAGCCGCCTAGGCCTGCAGGGTTTGGAGGCTCCCCTGCGAAGAATCATGCCACCCGAATCCCACCAGGATTGATAGGACCTCGAGCTGAGGTCACTGTAAAGGTTGAAGGGACAGAATGTAGAGCAGTGCTTGACACGGGATCCCAAGTGACTATCATATTCCAGTCTTTCTACCAACAGATGCTTATGCATCTGCCTATACAGCCCTTGACAGGGCTTGGCCTGTGTGGTCTCAGCATGGATGAATACCCGTATCAGGGGTATGTCATTGTACACCTGGAATTCCCAGAAGAGATCGCTGGGGTAAGACAGGAGGTGGACACTGCAGCTTTAATATGCCCTGACCCTAAAGGTGTCTCTGATGCGTCCGTGCTGATAGGGACCAACTCCAGCCTCTTTAAGGTACTTGCAGATTACTGCAGACAGCGAGCAGGGGACCAATACCTGAATACCTTAGTGATACACACACATTGTGCCGCAGCCTACAGAAAAATTGAGGATGCAAAAAGAGTGATGCCTGATTTGCCGGTGGGAGCACTGAGGTACGCAGGCCCGGTCCCCTTAGTGGTGCCTGCAATGACAGAAAAGGAGGTGATTGTCATGAGTACCTGCCTGAAAGGCAATAAGAGAACATTAGCAGTGGTAGAGCAGCCGACCGAGGGAGGGCTCCCTGAAGGAGTGCTGGTTCTTAGTGGAGTCATAACCCTACCTGCTGAAGCCCAGGAAGAGGTGACTATACTGATTGCTAATGGAACAAGTCGTGATATTTTTGTGAGGCAAGGACAAAAGATAGCAGACCTCTTTGAGCCTGAGTCGATTGTAAAACCCCAGTGTGAAACTCAAGTTCTGACAATAGACCCAGCAAAGTTTGACTTTGGAGATTCACCAGTGTCCGAGGACTGGAAAGATCGCCTGAGGAAGAAACTTTGTGAAAGATCCAAGGTGTTCTCACTGCATGAGTGGGATGTGGGATGTGCAAAAGGAGTAGAGCACAATATCAGACTACATGACTCTCGACCTTTCAGGGAGAGATCTAGGAAGATTGCCCTCTCTGAGATGGAAGATGTGCGACATCATCTTCAGGAGCTGGCTGCGAATGGCATCATTACAGAGTCCCGCAGCCCATACGCCTCACCCATTGTGGTAGTCCGCAAAAAGAATGGGAAAATCCGGATGTGTATTGACTACCGCACCCTAAACAGCCGTACTGTGGTCGACCAGTACACTATGCCTCGAGTGCAAGATGCCTTAGACTGTTTGCTGGGAAGCCAGTGGTTCTCTGTGTTGGATCTTAGAAGTGGGTACTACCAGATCCCTCTGGGAGAAGAAGATAAGGAGAAGACAGCCTTCATCTGCCCATTAGGGTTTTATCAGTTCGAACGCATGCCCCAAGGGATTTCTGGAGCACCTGCCACCTTTCAACGTCTCATGGAGAGAGTTGTGGGAGACATGAATTTACTGCAAGTGTTAGTTTATTTGGATGACCTGATTGTGTTTGGAAGAACCTTAGAGGAGCATGAAGAAAGACTTCTTAAAGTGCTTGATAGGTTGGAGGATTATGGTCTGAAGCTTTCAATTGACAAATGCCAGTTCTGCAGAACCTCAGTGAAGTATGTGGGTCACATCGTATCCCAAGAGGGTGTGAGTACTGATCCTGATAAAATAGAAGCACTCACTACATGGCCACGTCCAAGTAACTACAGAGAACTCAAGACCTTTCTTGGATTTAGTGGCTACTACCGCAGGTTTGTGAAAAACTATGCTACGATTGTAAAGCCTCTGAATGATCTTACCAGGGGACATCAATCCAGCAAGAACAAATCTAAGACCAAGAATAAGGGGAGGTTCCCAAAGCCTCCTGTGCAGAGAAACTATGGCCCCTTTGCACCATTTGGGCCACGGTGGGATGAGAGATGTGAAAGGGCTTTTCGAGAAATCATTACTTGCCTAACTCATGCTCCAGTCCTAGTTTTTGCTGACCCAAGCAAACCATTTATCCTGCATACTGATGCCAGTTTGGAGGGTCTGGGAGCAGTCCTGTACCAGGAAGTGGAAGGCAAACATAAACCTGTAGCCTTTGCCAGCCGAGGATTGTCTGATAGTGAAACTCGTTATCCCACCCACAAGCTGGAATTCTTGGCCTTGAAATGGGCCATCACTGAGAAATTTCGAGACTACTTGTATGGTGCTCAGTTCCAGGTGTGGACAGACAACAATCCACTGACTTATGTGTTAACAAGTGCTAAGCTGGATGCTACAGGGCAGAGATGGGTGGCCGCCTTGGCTAGCTATGAGTTTAGCATTCAGTACCGATCAGGGAGAAGCAATGTAGATGCAGATGCATTGTCCAGGCATCCGCAGGCTCCAGAAGTTGCTGTGATACCCACAGATGGAGTGAGAGCTATTTGCAGTGTGAGTCATCGAGAGCCAGAGGCCTGTGAGAGCCTTCAGGGATGTATTGCAGAAGCTTTGGGCCTGCCTCCTGAATGCATGCCTTCTGCTTCAGTGAACTATATTGCATTGGACCAATCTCCTTTGCCCATGCTCAATGCGGCTGACTGGCAAGAAGCCCAGCGGCAAGATATTGACATTCGTGATACACTACTTGCCAAAAGGGAGGGGCGAAGCCCAGCTGCGGTTGTCCCACCTAACCCGGAGGGTAAACTACTATTGAGAGAATGGACCAAATTAAAACTGATTCAGGGAGTGCTACACCGAATGACCACTGACTCTTTACAAAAGCAACGAGCACAACTAGTACTGCCAAAAAAGTACAGAGCCCTGGCCATGAGGGCCCTGCATGATGACTTTGGGCATTTAGGGATGGAGAGGACCCTGGAACTTATTTGTAGTAGGTTCTATTGGCCCCGAATGGCTGAAGTTGTTCGCAGGAAATGTGAGACTTGTGCTCGATGTGTTCAAAGGAAAACTCTGCCCACGAGGGCTGCATATCTCAAGAACATCACCAGCAACAAACCTTTGGAATTGGTATGCATTGATTTCTTGTCTGTAGAGGTAGACAAGAGGAATGTTGGAAACATTCTAGTAGTGACTGACCATTTTACACGGTATGCACAAGCATATCCCACACGTGATCAGAGGGCCACCACCGTTGCTCGAGTATTGTGGGACAAATATTTCTCAGTCTATGGATTCCCGGCTCGGATACACTCTGATCAGGGGCGGGATTTTGAGAGTCACCTTCTGAAGGAGGTGCTGAAGATAGCAGGAATTAAAAAGTCTAGGACAACGCCTTATCACCCCCAAGGTGATCCTCAGCCAGAGAGGTTCAATCGAACCCTATTAGATATGTTGGGAACTTTGCGACCAGAGCAGAAGGCAACCTGGAGCCAGCATGTCGCATTTCTGGTGCATGCCTACAATGCCACAAAGAACGATGCTACGGGAGTCACCCCATATCTCTTGATGTTTGGGCGAGAACCAAGATTACCCATAGACTTGTGCTTTGGTGTATCAGAGGATGGAGATAGCTATGAAACTCATCAGCAATATGTATCCCGACTAAGAGAAAAGCTGCGGGATGCTTATCGCTTAGCTACCGCTGCGGCTCGGAAGAACGCAGACCGCAACAAACATCGATATGATGCTAGAGTGCGTTCGCAGGAGCTCCAGCCGGGGGACAGAGTCCTGCTGCGAAATTTGGGTATTGCTGGCAAACACAAGATAGCTGACAGATGGAAGGCAATACCTTACCTGGTGATGGAAAAGCTGGGAGATCTGCCGGTCTACAAGATCAAACCTGAAGACAGTCCAGGGCAAATAAAGACGGTGCATAGAAACCTTTTGCTCCCTGTGGGGGAATTGGTAAGCACCCCTTATGAGATGGGCCATGACAGGGCAGCCGGGCAGAACAGAGGTGCTAGACCAAAGCTGCCATCCAACACAGACAGTGGGCCCCCTGCAGCTAACTTACCCCTATTCTGCACATCTGAGAGTGAGTCTGAGGAGGAAGACACAACCCTGGTGTATCCTGGGATGGAAACAAGATTTCAGTCTCGACCAGCTGAACCAAATGAGAGTTCTCCCTTTTCCACCCTAAACCCAATGGCGGAATTATTTAGGCCCATTTCTGACACCCCTGTGCCGCTGATGAGACCCCCATGTGATGACACACACAGGTTATTGGCCAGTGGAGACACACAGGTAGCGGATGTCCTGGGCACCTTGGACCCTCCAGCGTTAGAACTAGGAGTGCAGGGGCCTACACCAGTAGCCGAGGGACCCTCCAGGGAAGCCTCTCCATCCGTCACTCAAGAGGACGTTCCCCCTACCTCGGCAACAGAGATTCTCAATAGACGAGACAGGGTGATAAGACCAGTGAAACGGTTAACTTATGATGCACCTGGGGTGACTAGTGAGGAGCCAATACATTTAGCACACAGGATTGTGGAAGCCAAAGTGGGCTTTCTGAGGCCCTTTGGAGGAAACCAATGAGTTGGTATAAAGGGAGTATGATTTGTCGGGACGCCAAATTCTCGGCTGGGGGGAGGATGTAAGCAGAGACAGGGTGGGCTCCACCCTGACATCTGGTGGTGAGGTGTGGCAAGTTGTGGAAAAGAACTTCAGGGGCTGATCTCATTTGCATAGGCACACCCACCCCGCCTAGAATGAGGCCATAACTGCCCAAATGGTCACTTTGGCTGCTGTGGGATCCCCAGTGTCTCTGTTATTGGGGCGGGAAGAATAAATTGTTAGTACCCTGATTATGGGAACTGTGCTTGGAACTGTACTTGGCCTTTTTGTTATGATGGAGGACTCACCATCAACTGAGTAGCACTCGCTAGGCAAGGGACATGGGTTCCAAAACTCTGTGAATTGAGAGAGACTTGAGACAGGTATTAGTGCCTGGTCGTGTAGGCCCCTTTGTGAGGGCCTGAAGCACCAATTGCACCTCTGTCTCTCTCCACTGTGGAATGTCAGAGCTAATTTTGGGTCTATTAAGAGTTTTGTTACAGGTACTGTGCTGAATTCACTTCAGCCTTATGGTGCACCAGCACTAAGGCTCCCACTACTATGAGCTGAAATCACTGAGAGCTGAAATCACTGAGCACTGTGTCAAGTAGTGGGGAGCCGGAAGATCTAGTGTGCAGCGGAGCTGTTCGTGAGACGGCGAGCTGAGCGGAGCCGGTCGTGAGACAGCGGTGTGTTCGTGAGACAGCGAGCTGAGCGGAGCTGGTCGTGAGACAGCGGTGTGTTCGTGAGACGGCGAGCTGAGCGGAGCTGGTCGTGAGACAGCGGTGTGTTCGTGAGACGGCGAGCTGAGCGGAGCTGGTCGTGAGACAGCGGTGTGTTCGTGAGACGGCGAGCTGAGCGGAGGTGGTCGTGAGACAGCGGTGTGTTCGTGAGACGGCGAGCGGAGCTGGTCGTGAGTCAGCGGTGTGTTCGTGAGACGGCGGTGTGTTCGTGAGACGGCGAGCTGAGCGGAGCCGGTCGTGAGACGGCGAGCTGTGCAGAGCGGAGCCGGTCGTGGTGGAGCGGAGCAGAGCCCTGTGGGGCAGTCAGCTTCAGGACACGTAAGGTGCCCCTTACCTCTTTCCCCCCCCCGCCCCCAGGCACATTCCGGCCAGACTGGGGAGTAACACTCTGCAGATGAACTTTTGAACTCCGGGGCTGGACTTTTCTGGACTTTGGGTGATTTGTGGATTGCTGGACTCAAGAGACGTTTGGGTTCTGGGACTCAAGGGCCTAAGGGAAAGGATGTGGCCCAAATTTTCTGGGGTGGGTCGGTGTTCATGGTTTGGTTAATGAACACTAGTTGTGGTGTTTCCCCAATTTAATGCTGATGTTGTTTACCTCATGTTATTAAAGATTCTCTACTACACCGAGACGCCGTGCTTGCGAGAGGGAAAGTATTGCCTCCTTGAGGCGCCCAGGGGGTGTGTAAGATTTTCCCAGGTCACTGGGTGGGGGCTCGAGCCAGTTTTGCATTTGCTTTAATGAGAGGGAACCCCTGTGTACTGAACCCGGCCCTTGCTGCTATCAACTTGGCCTGGCAGAAGGGTTACATTATGAAGAGCATAAGTAACAGGGAGAAGACAAATCTGCCTAATCCATAACAGCTGAGTCACCAATGTCATTAAATTGAATGGTTAATTAGCCAAAAAATACTGCATAATGTGAGTCCACATCTGAATTTTGCATACCCCAAATTTTTGGGTTGTTCAGCTCTGGGGTTTCAGTTTGGGCCCACTAAACAATGCAGACAAATTATTTGGGACAATTTATATCTTGACTTTTTTTCTTTTTAAAAAACACCTAGATCAGCATGAACCTTATCAGTTTCAGTTGGGGGCAGGGGGATCTGTGAACATTTGTTATTATAGTGATGGTGACCATGCATTTACCCCTAACACTTTGCCGTGTTTCACATGAACGCCCCAAACTCAGCACAAATAGCAGTTTTGCATGTTTCCCACTCAAGCCTCAGAAATCAGTACTCAGTACTTATGGACAGATAGAAATGTTATCCAAATGTTTGCAAACCCACACAGAATTTTCATATACAACTTTTATTCAGGTCTATTTAGCATTCTGTGGCCTATCAGATGACCTCTTAGATGTTATCAAAGGCAAATTAACACCTCTGTCATATTAGAGTTCAAATAATTGGCTGTTTCTTTTATTTGTTCCTAAATGAAAGCCAGATCATCAGTGTGAATGACAACTTAATTACTGATACAACCTACAAATTCTGCACAAGCACAAACATGTTTTCTATGTGCAGGGAGGTTAAAATAAAAGTGACATTTGATTAAATGAAAAGATATCATATAAACTGACATGGAAAATTCTTTCCAGTCCATGCAGAGGGACTGATGCTGATGTGCTGGAGCAGTGTCCTGTCTGTAATAGTATTTCATTTCTGTCCTGGTTACTCCAGAGTCTTTATGCCCCTACCCCATCAGGAACCTCATCAGCCTTGACTGATTGCAGATGCCCCTAATTTTGAGCCTTCTCATTAGTTGTCTGTGATGAATTTAACTGTCAACCCCACCTCTCTTGTCATACACAGAAGAAAAAAATGGGAACAATTGGCTTCTCCAGAAGTGTTCTCTCCTTTGTGCATCTGCTGTTTGATTCCAGGGCAGATATTTACAGAGTTGAATTTCTCTAGCCTTTCCAACAGCTGAATTGAAGGTCAAATACACTTAAATTTTTTAATGAAGATTCTTCTGATGTAATTTCATTGCATTAGTCTACAATGCAGCACACATCCCATATCTCTGACACAAATGACAAAGTGCTTTTGAGTGGCTAAGCTTCCTTCTGTTCTCTCAGCCAAGGAGTGTGTATTATCTCTCGTGGGCTAAAACCCTCTTCATCAGATACATACAGTAGGAAGAAATATATACAGAGAACATGAAAAAATGGGGGTTGCCATACCAACTGTAACGAGACTAATCAATTAAGGTGGGCTATTATCAACAGGAGAAAAAAAACTTTCGTAGTGATAATCAGGATGGCCCATTTCAAACAGTTGACAAGACGGTGTGACACAAATCAGACATCAAGAATTATAACATTCAAAAACCAGTCGGAGAACACTTCAACCTCCCCGGACACTCAATTACAGACCTAAAAGTCGCAATTCTTCAACAAAAAAACCCTTCAAAAACAGGCTCCAATGAGAAACTGCAGAACTGGAATTAATTTGCAAAGTGGACACCATTAAATTAGGCTTGAATAAAGACTGGGAGTGGATGAGTCATTACACAAACAAAACTATTTCCCCATGCTAATTTTCCCCTTACTGTTACTCACACCTTCTTGTCAACTGTTTGAAGTGGGCCATCCTGATTATCACTATGAAAGTTTTTTTTTTCTCCTGCTGATAATAGCCCACCTAATTGATTAGTCTCATTACAGTTGGTATGGCAACCCCCATTTTTTCATGTTCATAGAATCTCAGGGTTGGAAGGGACCTCAGGAGGGCATCTAGTCCAACCCCCTGCTCAAAGCAAGACCAATCCCCAATTTTTGCCCCAGATCCCTAAATGGCCACTTCAAGGATTGAACTCACAACCCTGGGTTTAGCAGGCCAATGCTCAAACCACAGAGCTATCCCTCCCTCCTATCTCTCTCTATATAGATGTGTGTATATATCTTCCTACTGTATTTTCCATTGCATGCATCTGATGAAGTGGGTAGTAGCCACAAAAACTAATGCGCAAATAAATTTGTTAGTCTCTAAGGTGCCACAAGTACTCCTCATTCTTTTTGCTGTTACAGACTAACACGGCTACCACTCTGAAACCTGTATTATCTCTGCCATCCTGATGCTTCTTCCAAGCCCTCCTCTTACCCCCTTCCAGCACTTTCAAACAACATCCAATCAGATGCTGTTGTCACAGAAAGTTTCCATTCTGTGTAACTGTCACCTACTGTCTCTGCACATGCACACCTCTTTCATTCTTGGTGACAGCTGGGTTTCCCTCCTCCTCTCTTCTAGATCTTCTGCTTTCATCATCAATGCTTTCAATTTCCACAATGCTTGTCTGGCCCTTTAGCCTTCTGCCTCCTCACAATCACCATGTAATTTGACCATCAAGCCTGAATCAACTCTTGCTCTTATCGAAATGGCAACTCCTTCAATCTTGTTCACTAAACACTACTCCTCTGATCTCTCTAGAGATCTGAGCTCCTTTTCTTTGACCACCATTTCCTGTCTTTCAACCTTATCTACCTTCCCCACAACCCAGTCCTCCCCTTGTATAATCTCTGGTTTATCAATGCACATGACATCTCTGCTCTAGGGAAGCAGCAGGAACCTGACACACACTGCAAATTAACCCCCCTGACCGCTCCTTCCTCTTGAGCCAAGAATGGATAAATTCTGCCAAACTGTCACCTGACTTTTGGTGCTCCCTGGATTTGATCACCTCAGCCAACATGACCTTTAGAAAATGGATGCTTTGTAGGGCTGGAGTTTCTATCTGAGGAGCTAAAACCTTACACAATTTTCTGATTTCACATACAACAACCGAGTTTCATCTGGGGTTTTTGGGTTCACGCAAACTCAAAATTCAGAGTCTAGAGCTTAAGCAAGTAAACAAAAGATTGTGAAAACTCAAATTGTAACCAACAGGTTACACAGAGTATCCGATGAAGTGAGCTGTAGCTTACGAAAGCTTATGCTCTAATAAATTTGTTAGTCTCTAAGGTGCCACAAGTACTCCTTTTCTTTTTACGGATACAGACTAACACGGCTGCTACTCTGAAACAGAGCTCTAGATATGACTATTTTAAAGGAGCTGTCACAATACAAATATAAATGGGTAAATTGATACTCTGTGTCTGAAATCTTGTTTTTTTTCCTCAAGAATATTCTTAGAGGTTTTATGCATGTCTGATCTCATCAGGTAAACAGGATACGTAAGTTTCTCAAGCTATTATTCCACTTAAGACACTATTTGTTGATTTGTTGTAAGAGTAAACTGTGTATCAAGCTTGACTATATCCACCAAGTGTATTTATAAATATTAATCCATGCTTCAGCTCCATTACCACAATAAAAGTACTAGAAAAGAACAAGTGATACACATTTTCTATCCTGAAAGGTTGCAAAGTAGGATATCGTTTTCACACAGCTTAATAAGTAACGATGGATGAATCTCACAAGATGCAAGGTTTCAGGTAATACTGATGCTTAACACGACTGTATTGTGTAGATGTTTTTACAAACATCTAAGTCTCACAACAGTCAAGCAAGGCAGGTAATAAAAATACTACTTCAAACCCCATTTATACAAGGATCTAAAATCCCTCTTCAAACATTTTTAATTTGCACAACATCCCTGTGAGGTAGGGAATAATCAGCAACCACTCTGGTCAACCTTGTTTCAGGGTTCATACAAGGTTTTTGGTTTTGGTGGGGGGTTTTTTGGTGGATACTGTATCTCCAAAACAAACAAAAAAAAATCACATTTTAAAAAAAATCACTATCACTGGTCAGCATTTTGAAATATTGACATTTCATTCCACCCTTGTTGGCCCCCAGGTCCATACTCAGTAAGAGCTCACATGATTTGGGGCATACAAAATCAAAGCAAGAGTTCTATTACATGAAATGCATGTATTTAACATTTTCAATATCAATAAAAATATATAGTTGAACATTTATAATATACACAGTGATCTTTTTAATGTGAAAAATATTCAACAAAATCATAGTTGTAGTAATTTTAGCCAAATACTTCATTTCGAAATCATTATAAATGATTATTAGCATTCTTTCATTCAAACTACAGTTGAGTGTCCAAGTATGAGTAATAATGGTCACTACTTCTCATTGCCATTTTCATTTGCAAATAGAAGTATTATTATTATAACCTGTGTGCCTTACTTTCTCTAGCTGTAGGATATATGACTTGCTCATGGTCCTAGATGGAGCTGAGATTAGGACTTGGGATGCTCCTGATTCCCATTTCTGTGCTCAGGCCATGAGAGATAGCAATATTTGGTTACGCTTGCATCTAGTCAGATGCTTGTTGGAAGCATACCCAGGCTTTCACTCCGTGGTTCATTGGTCTGTGTGTGTTTGATGTTCTGTTGCAGCAATCAGTTGTTAAGCTTTGATCGCAAAATGTCTCCCTTTTCTGGTAATAGGAAAATGGTGTGACGTTGTCTCTAATATCTAAAGTTATAAATCTTAAACAAGATGTAACCCTGACTACCCTGCCTTCATGGTTAAAGGTTTCTTCCATAATGTTGTCATGTGAGTCCAACAACTGTGTGTGTGTGTCTGTGTTACTAAGAATAATATCTAGTTCTTGTCTGGTTACCACACCATTTTTTATTGGGATGCAATTAGCTGTTGGGTTACCCACCTGCAGCAGTAACTACACTTACTCTTTGCATAATGACAGGTTTCAGAGTAGCAGCCGTGTTAGTCTGTATCCGCAAAAAGAAAAGGAGTCCTTGTGGCACCTTAGAGACTAACCAATTTATTTGAGCATAAGCTTTCGTGAGCTACAGCTCACTTCATCGGATGCATGAAAGCTTATGCTCAAATAAATTGGTTAGTCTCTAAGGTGCCACAAGTCCTCCTTTTCTTTTTACATTTACTCTGACGCCTTCATTCAGGATGTCTGAAATATTTATTCCACTTGCTTAAGAAGTCTTGTGTTGAATTATTATCACTGCCTTCTCTCTCCTTCACCTCTTTTGTTCTGTCTTGTGACATCTTTCTATGGATATAACTTTATCCCAGGGTCTAAAACAAATTGTTGAAATAACTAGGCCTCAGATGGAATGTGTTAGTGATAGGTGTGAATGTTCTTATTCTAGGTGATTGTATTGGTAGCTTAAGAAAAGAAATACTAAAGTGTGTGTGTGAATTTCCTATGATTAGGAATCAATAACATTTTAGAAAGGAGGTAAATTATTTACAATTTTCAAGGAAATAAACTGATGATAACAGGCAAACAGTTATTTCACTAAGTTTAGCTTGAGCAGCTGGGAAATGCTAAACAACCAGTGATTGGTGCTCATAGTGATAGAAGCTTTAGATTCTTCTAGGTGGGCTATCCTCAGCAGCTTCACTTGGTTTTGTTTTTACTCTATAATCAATTGACCTGGGGAGAAAAACTAAAGCAAATGGGTCTTGAGATCTGTTTCCTAGATTATTTAATCAGTGGCTCACTCTGATTCAGAGATGGTAGCCTGCCCTTTATCTCTGTGACTAGCAAGGAATATTCCTGATACACTGGCAGAAGTGCCTTGCTCCAGCACCCTGACTGTCTGTGAGTCACCTCTAGACTCTGGTACAATGATGGAGGTGCCAGTGAGGACCTTCAAGAGGCATATTTATTATTCAATATTTATACAGCCCCAATGTGCTTGACAGAATAAGACAAAGTCCTGCTCCAAAGAACTTGATATCTAAGCACCTAATTCTGGATTTTTCGGCATAGAGGAATTACTTGGGTCTTGTAGGGTCATTATGCTGGTCCTATACTGTCCTTCCTCTTTGCAACTGCTGGTGAAGGGATGCGCCAGAGGCGGTCCTAGAAGTGGCAGGGATATAGTTGGGGATTGTCACAGCACAGGCATAAATCAGAATAACCCTTGAAGATGCTTTCTCAAGTCAGCAATGTGATGCAGCTGTAAAATAGGTAAATGCGATCCTAGGATGTCTTAGTCAAAGCATTTCCAGTAGCGATAGAGAAGTATTAATGCCATTGTACAAGGCACTGGTAAGACCTCATTTGGAATAATGTGTAAAACTCTGGTCACCCGTGTTCCATAAAGATGAATTTAAACTGGACAGATGCAGAGAAGAACTACTAAGATGATCACAGGAATGGAGGGCCTGTCTTATGAGAGGAGGCTGGAAGAACTTGGTGTGTTTAGTCGAGCAAAATACATTAGGAAGGTAAATACCAGGGAGCATGGAGAGCTATTTAAACTAAAGGACAATGTTGGCACAAGAACAAAAGGGTAAAAACTGGCCATGAACAAATTCAGGCTGGAAATTAGAGGATGGTATCTAACCGTCAGAGGGGTGAGGTTCTGGAACAGCGTCCCAACAGGAGTTGTGGGGGCAAACAACTAAATTAGCTTCAAGAGAGAGCTGGACAAATTTAGAAGCGCAGTTGTCGGATGGGTTGCTTGTGATGGTGGGAGGCAGGGCTCAACAGCTCTGGAGGGTCACTTCTGGTTTATATCTCATGTTCCTAATGCTCATGCTTCAGGGTTTCAGCCAGCCGCTGGCAAGGGTCATGAAGGGATATTTTTCCCCTTAGTGTATTCTGGGGGGATTTTCTCTCTCTCTCCTCTGAAGCCTCAAGGATGACCAAGGCTGGAGAGGGGACATTGGGAAGGGTGGGCTGGTGCTGTGAGGGATTTTTGAGCCTTCTTTCTCTCAGGTGTATGCCTGGCTGGTTCTTACTTACATGCTCAGGATCTAACTGATCACCATATATGGGGTCAGGAAGGAATTTCCCCCCGGGCCAGATTGGCATTGATCTTGGGGAGGTTTTACCTTCCTCTGCAGTGTGGGGATGCAGGTCACTTGCCAGGTTTATCTGGGTCCATCTCACTTTATCATTTCCCTGTCATTGCAGAGGCCTTAAGCACTGGTGCCCTCCATCCCTTCTGTTCTCTGCCTGTGGCACACAATAGTCTAATCTTCTTTGGGTCTCATTTACTTTGGCCTCTTTTCTGTTGGTTTCAGTGTGTTGGTGGCCTGTGGTATACAGGAGGTCAAACTAGATCTAGCGGTCCCTTCTGGCCTTAAACTGTATGATATTGAAGTGCCCGAGCTAGTCCCTAGCAGCCCCAGCAGCCCAGAGGTGAAAAGATTAGTGTATAGACACCTTTGTTCCCCTCCATCCCAGGCTACACCTCCTGAGAGGCACAGCTAGAATCAGAGCCTAAGTTTAGACATCATATGGTGAGTCCTTCACACAAGACTTCACTTACTCAAGCCCAAGCAAATGGCAGACTTTACAAATACAGTGGCAAGGAAGGCAAGAGAAACAGACTGAACAACTCTTTAGATTGACAGCTGGGCAGCCAAACCACCCAAACCTGAGACCAACACATGAAACTTGGCAAGAGTCATTAACCCCCCAGTCAAGACCTGATCATGTGCTGCGGGAATGAATCATGGAAGGTACTGGAAAAGTCATCAAGACTTATTTGAAATGCTGGTGACACCCCATATAAATATAGATCCAGGAGAAAAAGACACAAGCTCAGGGGTTGGGGATATGAGAGGATTTGTGTCAGTGCCAACAAACAAAACACAGATCCATGGTATTGTGGGTTATTTTTCCGCTGGGGCCAGCTTGCCTGTAGAGTGTCTGAAAAACAAAAGAAACAATTTCCACCCCCCTGGTGGGGACAGATTATTGCTTAATAAATAATAATAATAATTAATAATACCACTTCCTTTTACAAGTTTCCTTGCTAATTGCAGGAAAAACAGAAGAATTACCTCCAGGCTGTCCTTATTTTGTTCTTTAGTCAGGCAAGTGAAATTACCCCACTCACTGGTCATTTATGAAATTCATGAGGTGGTGTGCCTCAGTTTCCCCTCTTGTACAACAGAGCACGTTTGCAATAGTTTCTCTGCTGTACCAAGCTTTAAGTTTATTCTCAGGTAATAGCTGAGACACAGCTTCAGATTTTTGCACTGTACACACACACACACCCCCTTATGGTTAACCTGTCCCCCTTATTTTCAGGCTTGACTTGTTTTTTCACCTCCCTTTCCTGGAGGGCCATAATCTGAGTCTTCTAGTAGCTTGTTTGCTGACCAGATGTATTCATTATTTGCAGCTCCTTTGTGCCCATCAGCTAGGTAATTTGCATTTACACAGAGGCTTACTAGCTTGCTTTTGGATCCAAAACTATTAGTAGCTCAGAGACTGTCTTAAAAGGGAAACATTCCACTTCCACTAGAGTTCTGATTACTTTCCACTTTCATCTCCTGCTCCAAATCACACAGAGATCTGAAAAAGAAAGCACAACCTATCGTGGATCCTTTTGGAGCCCTATTAAGATTTTATTTAAGTACCATGTTTTATTTGCATTTCTTTTACCCCTTCTCCAATATACACTGCACACGCCCTGGGAAAATGCACATTCCTTTCATATAGTTTAACCTCCATAACATTATGTTAGCCATATTCATTTTACACGAGGTGTAACTGCCTTCCCCATGCCCACAGAGTTTTCATGCACACCCACCAAAGCAACAGTCCAATCCCCCAGAGCCACCCCAAGGCTCAGTGTTCCCATCATTCCTCCCCTTTTCCTTTTCTTTTACCTGTGCACGCACAAAATTCTCTTTTGCCTAACATTTCTTGCACTGCGATTACTCTTTTTTACACAACTGTACCCGATTACACTCCCATCTTGTACAACTAGACACAACCAGGGGCAGCCAAGTTAAGTTCCAATAGAAACCCCTTACATCCTTTAGTGATTTTGATTACATTACCCAATAGTCAAATAATTTTGATCAGATTCTCTCTCCGCCTGCTGTCTGCAGCAGTCCCTTATAGACCATTTCTGTGGGAAAAGGGCCTATTTTCCTCAGAATAGCTGTAAAGGCTTCTGGGGACAGAAGCATAGTGGTGGTAGTAGCCACTCTACCCGACCCTCTTGGATAATTTAATTGCCAAGCTTCCATCCAATGTGACTGCACAGAGTTGCACATACAGTTACATTTATATAACTGGGTTTTATCATTCAACAAAAACTTCCTTCTTGTAACACCACAACTGTTACTCTTTTAACGTCTTCACAACAGTTACCTTTTACCATTTCCACAACACTCAAATGTTTACTTTCCTGCAAACCCTGTATTATCAATTTTTGCAAAAGCTATTTGTAACTTTTCACTCACTTGTTTAAATCACTTACTCCTACATTTAGTTCTTTAAGGTAGTGCAATTTGTCTGTAACAACTTAGCCACCAAGTACAATTATTGCCACACAGCTGCCTTAACCTGTGCTGTCTTTGCCTTGAGACTGTTCAAAGAGGCAGTAAAACATTTGTCTCCATGGATGCCCATGGATCTTTTACTCCAAAAATTCTAGTGGAATACAGCAGACCTCTGTCATACTTTGTCCAAAATAACCAAAAACATCTCACATAAGAATCCAAAGTACCCTCCATTAAAACTTCAGAAAAACAAAAATGTGTGGAAAGGCAGGAGGAGAGGTGGAAAGAAACCAATTAAGCCTGTCAGGTCAGTTTAAAGTATAGGCTACCAGCAGCAAATTAAGTAAACCGAGAAAAAGAAGGAAAAGAAGAAAAGGACATAGTTAGCTCTGAGCCAAGAGTAGGCTCCCTGGGTTGAAACAGTTGGGAACCGTTATCCCCAGGTTCTCATTCTGGCTCTGAGAGAAGAGTGGGGGTTGTTACCTGCTCCTGCAAACCCTGCCATTTTGCACTTTGAAACTTTTTTTTTTCCTTCCCCGTCTTTCTCTCCACTCCCCCAGGACCAAGTCCCAGCTCCAGTCTCTAAAGGTAGTCTGTGAACTCTGCTTTTGACTTTAAACTCTGTTGTGCCAAATCATCTTTAACCACCCTTAACTAATTTACAACCCTTCAGCAGCCCTTGCTGAAGCAGCACCAAACTTGAAAGATTACTGGCAGCTTTCCATAATGCTGCCCTTACTTCAAACCTTTCACAAGCGGACTGAAGTGCCTCCTTTCCCTGGAAGGCATTCAGTCCCCATGGGCAGGAAACCTTCTTCCACTACCCATATACCATGGAGGGTGGGCTCCTCAGCCACCCCCCATCCCTCTGGGTCCCCTAACACTTCCTCCATTTCCTTTTTAATCTCATCCCAGGTTGACCCCTGCACCTGATAAGGGCCCTGATTCTTCCTTATCCATTTATCCAAAAAATTCTTTACCCTGGCTTGCCAGAACCCGCAACTACCATCACGAGAGTTTGCTATACCCCCTCCAAGCAGCTGCACGGACTGTTGGGGAGGGGGACTTACACGCTGCCACTCACCTATCCGATGCGATGCATCCGAGTCATCAGCACCAAGATGTTAGGGGGCTTATTCCTTCACCCACTTACTTCCTTAGTCCTTCTCGCATGAACAGAGAGCAACAATACCCGAAGTCCAAAGGTGCAAACAATTTGATGTTTATTGGGGTGAACTTCCAGCAAGCATGATTCCAGTTTCCTTCCTTAGTGTCCTCCTTCCCATCTCTGACACCACAGAGCCTTACACCTGTGTCCCTGTTCCCATTCCTGCCCTTAGCTAAACATGATTCCAATTTCCCCACCCCGATTCCCTGTTCCCATTTCCCCCTTTAACAAAACATGATTCCAATTTCCCCACCCCCATTCCCTGTTCCCATTTTCCCCTACAAACACCCCCACACTTCCTGATTGACTGCAGACTATATAGTAAAACTTGAGTTCTGCTTAGCTATACCTTAACCAATCATTTTACTGAAATTTAACTAACCAATCCTAAAATACTGTAACATGATTATTTAACCAATTATATCCCACCATCTTAATTAGTTTACACCCAGCAAAATTAATTATACAGCAGACAGAAACAGTCACAGAACCAGATAGAGATTATACAGACAAACAATAGGGAAATAGGGACTACAGTGATAGAACAACAAAGAAATGAGGATTTCACATCCCAGCTATAGATAAGTGAGTTCTTGCCAGACAGGATACTATCAAACTAAGTTTCCTTTTACATCTTCTAGGCACTTCCCTTTCTCTGGAGGCGATAGGCATTATCAGGACAGGACTGTATTCCTAACAGCCCAATAGCACCTTATTTCAATGTGACTAGTTTGGAAAGTGAGGATGTGACCGGTCGCTTCCCAGTTTATGGCTGCCTCTGTTGCTTAGCCAAAGGCCTTAGCCTAAGAATAGGGCCTCGGACTCTCACAGTAAGAGAAGGCCCTTACACCGGCAGACAGTGATTTTGATTCTTTCTTTTATACCTTTATAACTAGCTAAGTGATAAGAATACACCTAAATTCTTAGAGTATAGGCCTTTACAGACAGGCCTGAATATCTATATCCTAACAAACAGCATCACTGCCAGTCTCACCAAGTGCAGAGTCATTATAAGCACCTTAACTGACAAAGTCACTAAGTCCAAGTGTTTAGTCAGATACGAGTTATTGGGCTCTATTCAAGGGCAACCAGTTAAAATTCTATGGCCTGTATTATACATGAGGTCAGACTAGATGATCGAATGGTCTTTTCTTACTTTAAAATCTTTTAATCAAACGGCACCTGACTGAAGTTCTGTGGTGATCATTTTTCAGTGAGTCATTATGAAAGCCATATCGTAAGAAAACCAAACACATATGTATAGGAAGGGTACTGTGACAGATATGACAATCTCCTGCAATCTCCTTGAGAGACCATATTGAATTAGGTTTATGTACTAAGGTGGCCTGGGATTTTTTGTAACTTCCCTCCTGGGGACCTGTGACAGACATGAGACCTGGGAAGAGTAAAGGAGTTTAAAATATGTTTGAAAATGTGCCAGACGAGTATGGACTTTGTGGACAATAAGTGATAAGTGGATTTCCTGGAAAATTCCTAAAGAGAGGTTAATGCAAATTCCCCAACTCCAGTTATGCAAAACCCAGTCTTTTGAAGCTACACCCTGAAGATCATCTGTCTGCGGATCACTTGTTACTGTAGGTGAAGATCAGAGACTTGAGGTGTGAAAAGAAATGGCTGATGTGTCCAGCCTTTGTACTGCTTCTGCATCTAAGTTGGATGAACTTGTAACCATGGGGAAAATCCAGCTGTGAGTTTTGAAGGGCTGACACCTACCAGAGCCCTAGACTGGAGTTGGGGGTGGTCTCTGGTAAGCTTTTTAGCATGTGTGTGGGTTATTTTATTATTTTAATAGGTTTTCTCTGTAATGCTTTTACTTTAAGAGTAAATGTGCTTGCTTAGAAGGAGCTGTGTGGTCATTTATAACTACGTGCAGGACACTGATCATAGCACGCAAAGCCAAGGCATTAGCTGACCTCAGGAGGTCATCTAGTCCAACCCCCTGCTCAAAGCAGGATCAATCCCCAACTAAATCATCCCAGCCAGGGCTTTGTCAAGCCTGACCTTAAAAACTTCTAAGGAAGGAGATTCCACCACCTCCCTAGGTAACGCATTCCAGTGTTTCACCACCCTCCTAGTGAAAAAGTTTTTCCTAATATCCATCCTAAACCTCCCCCACTGCAACTTGAGACCATTACTCCTTGTTCTGTTATCTGCTACCACTGAGAACAGTCTAGATCCATCCTCTTTGGAACCCCCTTTCAGGTAGTTGAAAGCAGCTATCAAATCCCCCCTCATTCTTCTCTTCCGCAGACTAAACAATCCCAGTTCCCTCAGCCTTTCCTCATAAGTCATGTGTTCCAGTCCCCTAATCATTTTTGTTGCCCTCCATTGGACGCTTTCCAATTTTTCCACATCCTTCTTGTGTGGGGCCCAAAACTGGACACAGTACTCCAGGTGAGGCCTCACCAATGTCGAATAGAGGGGAATGATCACGTCCCTCGATCTGCTGGCAGTGTCCCTACTTATACATCCCCAAATGCCATTGGCCTTCTTGGCAAAAAGGGCACACTGTTGACTCATATCCAACTTCTCATCCACTGTAACCCCTAGGTCCTTTTCTGCAGAACTGCTGCCTAGCCATTCAGTCCCTACTCTGTAGCGGTGCATGGGATTCTTCCATCCTAAGTGCAGGACTCTGCACTTGTCCTTGTTGAATCTCATCAGATTTCTTTCGGCCCAATCCCCTAATTTGTCTAGGTCCCTCTGTATCCTATCCCTACCCTCCAACGTATCTACCTCTCCTCCCAGTTTAGTGTCCTCTGCAAACTTGCTGAGGGTGCAATCCACACCATCCTCCAGATCATTTATGAAGATACTGAAGAAAAGCGTCCCGAGGACCGACCCTTGGGGCACTCCACTTGATTCCGGCTGCCAACTAGACATGGAGCCATTGATCACTACCCGTTGAGCCTGACAATCTAGTCAGCTTTCTATCCACCTTATGGTCCATTCATCCAGCCCATACTTCTTTAACTTACTGGCAGGAATACTGTGGGAGACCGTGTCAAAAGCTTTGCTAAAGTCAAGGAACAACACGTCCACCGCTTTCCCCTCATCCACAGAGCCAGTTATCTTGTCATAGAAGGCAATTGATTAGTCAGGCATGACTTGCCCTTGGTGAATCCATGCTGACTGTTCCTGATCACTTTCCTCTCCTCTAAGTGCTTCAGAATTGATTCCTTGAGGACCTGCTCCATGATTTTTCCAGGAACTGAGGTGAGGCTGACTGGCCTGTAGTTCCCAGGATCCCCCTTCTTCCCTTTTTTAAAGATGAGCACTACATGAGCCTTTTTCCAGTCATCCAGGACCTCCCCTGATCGCCATGAGTTTTCAAAGATAATGGCCAATGGCTCTGCAATCACATCCGCCAACTTCTTTAGCACTCTCGGATGCAGCGCATCTGACACCATGGACTTGTGCTCGTCCAGCTTTTCTAAATAGTCCCGAACCACTTCGTTCTTCACAGAGGGCTGGTCACCTCCTCCCCATGCTGTGCTGCCCAGTGAAGCAGTCTGGGAGCTGACCTTGTTCATGAAGACAGAGGCAAAAAAAGCATTGAGTACATTAGCTTTTTCCACATCCTCTATCACTAGGTTGCCTCCCTCATTCAGTAAGGGGCCCACACTTTCCTTGACTTTCTTCTTGTTGCTAACATACCTGAAGAAACCCTTCTTGTTACTCTTAACATCTCTTGCTAGCTGCACCTCCAGGTGTGATTTGGCCTTCCTGATTTCACTCCTGCATGCCCGAGCAATATTTTTATACTCTTCCCTGGTCATTTGTCCAATCTTCCACTTCTTGTAAGCTTCTTTTTTGTGTTCAAGATCAGCAAGGATTTCACTGTTAAGCCAAGCTGGTCGCCTGCTATATTTACTATTCTTTCTACACATCGGGATGGTTTGTCCCTGTAACCGCAATAAGGATTCTTTAAAATACAGCCAGCCCTCCTGGACTCCTTTCCCCCTCATGTTATTCTCCCAGGGGATCCTGCCCATCAGTTCCCTGAGGTTGTCAAAATCTGCTTTTCTGAAGTCCAGGGTCCGTATTCTGCTGCTTTCCTTTCTTCCTTGTGTCAGGATCCTGAATTCTACCATATTTATATACTGCAAGGCCTTAGAGCATCCCACAGACAAGAAAATAGAAGAATTTGCAGCCTCAATTAGGCACAGAAAGCAGTGGGAAGAGAAGGGAGGCTTCCAAAGACTTCCATGGTCACTGCCTCCCAGGTTCCCATCCACTTTTGCTTCCCCTACTAATTCTTCCCGGTTTGTGAGCAGCAGGTCAAGAAGAGCTTTGCCCCTAGTTGGTTCCTCCAGCACTTGCACCAGGAAATTGTCCCCTACGCTTTCCAAAAACTTCCTGGATTGTCTGTGCACCGCTGTATTGCTCTCCCAGCAGATATCAGGAAAATTAAAGTCACCCATGAGAACCAGGGCCTGTGATCTAGTAACTTCCGTTAGTTGCTGGAAGAAAGGCTCGTCCACCTCATCCCCCTGGTCTGGTGGTCTATAGCAGACTCCCACCACGACATCACCCTTGTTGTTCACGCTTCTAAACTTAATCCAGAAACACTCAGGTTTTTCTGCAGTTTCATACCGGAGCTCTGAGCAGTCATACTGTTCTCTTACATACAATGCAACTCCCCCACGTTTTCTGCCCTGCCTGTCCTTCCTGAACAGTTTATATCCATCCATGACAGTACTCCAGTCATGTGAGTTATCCCACCAAGTCTCTGTTATTCCAATCACATCATAATTCCTTGACTGTGCCCAGGACTTCCAGTTCTCCCTGCTTGTTTCCCAGGCTTCTTGCATTTATGTATAGGCACTTGAGATAACTTGCTGTTTGTCCTGCTTTCATAGTATGAGGCATTTCCCATTTCGCGTTCCATCCTCCCATTTCGCGTTCTCCTGCTCATGCTTCCTCCCGGTATCCCACGTCCCCACTTACCTCAGGGCTTTGGTCTCCAAAATGATGACTGGGAGCCAGAAACCTTCAAGTGTGTGCCACTGAAGAACCATGAAGGGGGAACACAGGTGCAGTTACCTTCAAACTGTGACAAGTATGTCTCCACTTGGAGCTGGAGGTGTACGTTCCAACTCAAGCGGACACATCTGCACCAGCTGTGATCAAGCGAGGCGGGTGTTGAAAGTGGGGAGGAGAGGTAGCTGTCGTGAGTACATACCTTGGGTCTTGGATAGCATCATGCCTGGGGTGGCTAGCCTCTCACGCTTGCACAGCTGCAGCTCTGCTCGATTACTAGCATGCTAGTTTGATCAGAGCTGGTGTGGGGGTGTCGTCCTGAGCCAGAATTTACACCTTCCAGCTCCAGTGCAGACATACTTGAAGAAGTAAACTTTAATTGTCCTTAAAATCGGTCGATCAATTATAACTTTTGTTACAAAACTAAAAGGAACGTTGGAGGGGATGTAAAGCAGCTGAGAAAAAGATGTAAAAATAAGCATCAAATTGCTAGTTTGCGAATGATTATGCTAATGCCTGTACTAAGCCTCCAAGCATACCCCGTGGGAATTAGATAGTTGCGGATCTGTGAGCAGGCTCAATCTTAGCTAGATGCTTATGCACTTAATAAAAACCCTCTGCTGTGTCTCCTGCCAAACCTGATCCATGAGCGCTTACTAAACATTCGAGGGTTTTCCTGGGGAGGAGTCTTGAAGAGGGATTTGAAGGTGAGAGGACAAAGGAGGTGGGGAAGAAGGGATCTTGATGTATGAGGAGAGGGATTTGCTCTAATTCTGAAGGTGAGCAAGCTTCCCCATCCCATTTATCTTGAAGACATGTGGTTAACCTTCCCTCGTTCTTTTGCTTGCTTATTCAGTGCTGACCCAGCTCAAGACAAATACACACATACTCTTGCTGATTTGAAGAGAATTTACTTCTATGCTTGAACTCTGTACCGTTTTCTTTTTATTTTAACATTATCTTAATAAAATTATTATATCTTTGTGAAAACAAGTCATCTTGTAGCCCAACGCTTTGGAAGCCTCCCTTCTCTTCCCATTGCTTTCTGTGCCTAATTGAGGCTGCAGATTCTTCTATTTTCTTGTCTGTGGGATGCCCTGAGGCCTTGCAGTAAATAAATACATAACATGAATTCCCCTCTTTTGCTGGTATAGACCTCAGAGCGAGTGGGAGAGATCAGATCACAGATGGCTAGTTTGACCACGACCCTCCTTGCTTCCCTGGCTGATGTAGCATGCAGTGGGGAGTGGATTACTATGGGGCACCCTCCATCTGACAGGTAGATGTTTTTAGAGGAAACTCCTGCCCTCTCTTGCCTCTATCTCTAATGACTGTAATTTGCTCCTAACCTTCTCTGCTGCTATGTAAGGGGTGAGTCACTTGTTTCTATTCTGTCCTTTCCAGCAAGGCAGGATATTTGCTGTACTGGATCCTATCTACCACTGCATCAATACATCAGGCAAGTCTGGAAAGGCTCCTGCTGCTCACCTACTGCTACCCCTTTGTTACAGCCATGAGAGTGGGGCGGACAGAGGTGGGGCAGGCTTATTTCTGTTTTAGGAGTGAGGACTCCTCAGGGACCCTGAACACCCCTGAAATGTAACACATAGAACTATTATCACACCACTAAATTCACCTTGTTTCATATTACACCCAAAAAACTACATTAGAGGAATATTAAGGTTGCAAAGTGGTCACATATTGGGAGATGTCTCCCTCGTGCATTATGGTCTTTAATTACATGATCACATGCTATTTTTTTTCTCATGGGACCCCTGCCTCATTCAGTGGCAGCATGGGGGGTGTTGAGAGCACAGGAGAGACAGTCTCCCTGCTCACAGTTCTTATGTTTTGGTGCACAGCAGCTGGGAGGAGCATTTGCAGGGGAAGTCCTGCTCTGCTCCCCAGCCCTGGGCTGGAGCATACTCAGTACACATGGAATCTGCAGAGAATTTAGCTCTAAGACATCTCTAATTAGAATGTGCCAACTGAGATTTTTTCTAAGGCTAATAAGTTGGCCAAATGTTGGTAGTTTTTCATGGGAATAACAAAAGGCACGTCCCTGACACAGTGGCACCCCCTGCCAAATATCAGGATCCTGTTCCAAAGCATGGGGGCACTAGAGCATCTCAGCAAATCGATTGTAAGGAGTTTTAACATGAACAAAACAATATACTTTTCCTAATCTAATTCTCAGAAACAGCTGGTCATTTTTGCTGAAACTTTCCAGAATAATTCATCCTGAGGAAGACACGCAGCATGAATAATTTAAGCCCAAGTGGTTAACAACATAAGAACGGTCATACTGGGTCAGACCAAAGGTCCATCGAGCCTAGTAAGCTGTCTTCTGACAGTGGCCAATGCCAGGAGTCCCAGAGGGAATGAACAGAACAGGTATGTAAGCAATGTCAGAATGAACTCCACCCTGACATCTGGTGGTGAGGTGTGGCAAATTGTGGAAAAGAACTTCAGGGGCTGATCTCATATGCATAGGCACACCCACCCCGCCTAGAATGAGGCCATAGCTGCCCAAATGGTCACTTTGGCTGCTGTGGGATCCCCAGTGTCTCTGTTATTGGGGCAGGAAGAATAAATTGTTATTACCCTAATTATGGGAACTGTGCTTGGAACTGTACTGGGTCTTTTGTTATGATGGAGGGACTCACCATCAACTAAGTAGCACTCGCTAGGCAAGGGTCATGGGCTCCAAAACTGTGTGAATTGAGAGAGGCTGGGGACAAGTATTAATACTTGGTGGTGTGGGCCCCTTGGTGAGGGCCTTACATGCTAATTGCACTTCCTCCTCTCTCCACTGTGGAATATCAGAGCTAATTTTGATTCCATTAGGAGTCTAGTTACAGGCTGCTGAGCTCACTTTTGGCTAATGGTGTACCAGCACTGAGGCTCCCCTCCCACAAGCTGAATTTATCTAAGAGCTGAAATCGCTGAGTGTTGTGTTAAGTAGTGGGGGAGCCTGAAGATATATTGTGGAGCAGTTTCTGGGATGGCTGGAGTGCCTTGTGGGCAGGCTGGTGGAGCAGTTCATAGGACGGCGGGAGCTGCTTGTGGGATGCGGAGCAGTTCGTGGGACAGCGGGAGCTGCTTGTGGGCTGCAGAGCGGAGCTGAACAAAGCAGTTCGTGGGGCAGCTGGTGGAGCGGAGCGGAGCGAAGGCCTATGGAGCTGTGGGGCGGTCAGCTTCAGATCATGTAAGGTGCCCCACAGCTCCATAGGCCTTCGCTCCGCTCCGCTCCACCAGCTGCCCCACGAACTGCTTTGTTCAGTTCTCTTCCCCCCCCCCATCTCCACCCAGATTGGGAGGTAAAGCTCCGCAGATAAACTTTCGAACTCTGGGGCTGCCTTGACCAGGGACAGAGACTTTTGGGTCATTGGACTTTTGGGACTTTGGGTGATTTGGGGTTGCTGGACTCAAGAACCAAAGGGAAAGGGCATGCCCCAAATTTGCTCGGGGTGGGTTTTTGCTCATGGGTTGTGTTATGAATCCTGTTGGTGGTGTTTCCCCAACATAATGCCACATTGTTTCTCTCTGTTATTAAAAGGCTTTTTGCTACACTCAGACTATGTGCTTGGGAGAGGGGAAGTATTGCCTCTTGGAGGTGCCCAGCGGGGGTGGTATATATTTGTCCCAGGTCACTGGGTGGGGGCTCGAGCCGGTTTGCATTGTGTTATTGTAATGGATCCCCTAGATATTGAACTGGGCCCTTGTTGCTGCCAACTCTGACGGGCAGAAGGGTTACAGGTAATCATCAAGTGATCCATCCCCTGCTGTCCACACCCAGCCTCTGGCAAACAGAGGCCAGGAACGCAATTCCTGCCCATCTTGGCTAATAGCTATTGATGGACCTATCCTCCATGAATTTAGTTCTCTGGTTGAAGTGTGGCAAAGTCTTATTAGGGTCAGGTCAGGCAACCTTATCTTTCAGCATCTCCACCTATAATACTGGTAACATTCTGCTTGTGGGCATATGTGCAGGGTCCCTGTTAATTTCAATGCACTGTAAATGGGAGCCATGTCTGAGTTTCATCCTGCATGGTATTGACTCACAGGTCCAGAATTGGCTTTAAGTTACTGGTATCTAATGAGATATTTTTAGACTCCTCTCCCCCCACTTCCGTGTCCCTACATGGATTGTCTGTGCTCTGTAATTACTGTTCTCTCCCAGTGGAATCGCGTAAACACATCTTGACCTTTTAACAATGTACTAGCTGTAAATACAGACACAGAGAAATGCACCTCAGCAAATGATCTTTCGCAGATCTTGTGGCAGCTGGTGTTCATGAATGTTTTATGTAGTGCAATGTACTACCACAGACTAGACCATCATGTGCTGCATGGAGGTGGAAATGCAGGTTAGATGGCTCCTGCAGACTGCATTTTCACAATGTGTTAGACCGACAGTTATGCTTGTGTTCATTAATCATATTCTAATTCCCACCCTGTGCTCCGTGGCCCAAAGAGGCAATGCAATTGGTGTGGGCAGTCCGTACAGCAGATCTCCACCCCATGTGTGCTGTGAGTCTGTGCTCTGTGGACCTTCATTGGTAGTAAAGCTCTGAACAGAGGGAAGGCACGGCTGGTGAATCTGTGACTATGTGGATCCACAAGCTAATCTTCCATACATGGGAGGAATCACGTCAGCCAGTGAGACTAATGCAGTTCTGGTGTCATGGATTGGCTCTGTGATCACACTGTGGCTTTAAGGAAGAAGTCTGCCTGTGGGACTCCGATGAATGCAGCATATGTATCTGGGCTGTATGAATGGTCCAGGATTTGGCCCGTATGAAACCCCTGAGATTTTTCAGTTCCTAGCTAAGAAAGTGTGCTCCATCAGGTATATAGACAAGGCATTTGGAGGCTCCTTAGAGCTCAAGAGCTCTCAGAGGGCTGTCCTGTTCTTCATCCCTCCCTCTGTCCATTCAGCCCTCCAATAAGTTAAATAAAATAGATTTCATTAGGTAAATAAATATATGCAAACTGTTCCTCTGTCATTCATTTTTATGTGTACAGTTGTCCAGCAGCCGTATTATCTACCCTCAGATGATAGTGACTAGCCTGACAATTGCTTTGTGACTAAGAGAGCCCTGAGCAGGCTGTCTGGGGTGGAAATGAAGAGGATGAGTGGAAGGAATGCCAGGTTTCTCTTTATATGGTTGCCACATCTAAGGCTTTTTACAGGATTAGCAATTTGCAACTCAGGATGGACTTCCTGGGCCCGATTCTGGAGTTACTCAATGTGAGTAACTCAGACTAACTTCAGCAGAAGAGCCTCAATCCAGCAGCTGTAGAATTTGGCCCACTGCCTTTCAAGAGAGCATATTGTCTAAAAGTGGATAATTAAAATTATGCTGTGATTTTTTTCCCTTATTGATATATTTTAAATTAGAGAGAGAAATTTGTACAACCCAACACAATAAAATCTTATTTAAAGTTTGGCTTCTCTCAGTGTGGCATTGACACCTGAATAGAAACAATCTAACATGCCCTAAAGGCAGATCTGTGGTATATGTCACCCTGTTAAACAGTCTCCAACAAGACTAGAAATTTTAAAAAGGCAATTGTAACTTGGAGCAAATATCAGCCTAATTATTTGTGATAGCATGTATCATGTATTTAAGGCAAGCCCCTGGAATAAGACAACTGTTTTATTTATTTTTTAGTTTTTTCCCTTTTCTTATACTGTTCTTTTAATATTCTTAACCCCTTCAGTCAAATAATCGAGGACGATGTTTCTTCTTCTCCCGTTGAAACCCCTAGAAAGGAATGTAAAGAGACACACACTTAGGGGTTTCATTCTAGCCTTGCGTTCTTTTCTGTAGACTGAATTTTAAAGATAGTGTCCTGTTGGCTGAAAGCCTTTTAGGAATGATGCAGATTTCGTGATATATTTTGTCTGTACATTTATTCCCATTCCAGTACCAAAGCTTCAGTCTAAAGCTTCAGATTTTGGAAGCCTTTAAATGAAAAAAGAAAAGGAGGACTTGTGGCACCTTAGAGACTAACCAATTTATTTGAGCATGAGCTTTCGTGTGCTACAGCTCACTTCATCCGATGAAGTTGTAAAACTAGTTGTACAACTCAGAATATCAGTGTCATGCCTTCTGGGATTTCCAGCTGAAAAAATTCTGATTGGAAATGGCTTTGCACAGATGAATCACGAGATGTGTGGAGAAGAATACCCTGCCTGGTTAGCAGGGAATTTCTGCTATAAGCCAGGGGCTTAACGGTTGGAAACAAGCAAGGGGAAGAAAGACCTTGGTGTATTAGTTGATCACAGAATGACTGACCCACCACTTTCATGTGCGCATGAAAAAGGCAAATGAGATCCGAGGAAGAATCAGGCCAGGTATGCCCAGTAGAGAGAGGAGAAGTATTAATGCTATTGTATCAGGCACTGGTATGACCTCATTTGGAATACTGTGTACAGTGCTGGTCACCCGTTTTCAAGAAAGACGAATTCAAACTGGAACAAGTGCAGAGAGGGGCTACGACGATGATCGGGGAATATAAACTGTGATGAGAGGAGACTAGAAGAGCTTGGCTTGTTTAGCCTAGCAAAATGAAGGCTGAGATGGGCTGTGATTGCTCTCAATAAATAGATGGGGAGTGAGTGTGTAACTTGTGAGTGTGGGGGCGGGAGGGTAAACACCATAGAGGAAGAAGAGCTATTTAAACTAAAGGACAATGATAGCACAAGAACCAGTGGGTATATTGTGGCGTTATTTGATTAAAATATGACCATATAGATCATTGTTGCAACCACTGTTATATATTTACAACAAATTTTGTACAAAGGTTGTCAAGTAAGGTGTCTATGGAAAGCTTATGATTTGCTGAATATGATAATGCTATTGGTATGCATGTATCATTTTTGTATTTGAAGCTATAAGTATTGGCTCTATACCTGGATTTCAAATGTTTGCTCCAGGGGTAGTGCCCACAAGGTAGTTAGCCAGCACATCTTGGAGGGCCTTTTCAAATTGAGTGGCCCATCAAAAGAGCATTTAACTCACAATGGAAGATGCCTGTCTACCGTGAATGGACGTTCCTGTGGACATGCTGTTTGAGGTATAGGTAATGACTTCTACCATGACTAAGTAAAGTTATGCATGAATGTGTGACTTGCCCTTGTGACTCCAAACCCCATCTTGTCACCTGTGATCTTTCGCTAGCAATGCTGAGGCTTTGTTTGAAACATTGGGTTTCCTTCCACATGGCAGAAGCTATAAAAGGCCCTGGAAACATCTCATTTTTGCCTCTTTCCTGTTCAAGCCTATGGACTATGGACTTATACTAATGAGAGCATTCTAACCAAGGGACTGAGGTCCTTCCAATGATTTGGAAGCAACCAGAGACTTGACTTAAGCCAGCAGTTTATTCCATCACTGCTACAAACCTGAACCAAGAACTTTGCAATTACTGTATGTATTTGATTCCTTTAGCCAGTTTTAACTCTCACCTTTCTTTCTTTCTTTTTATAAATAAACCTTTAGGTTTTAGATACTAAAGGACTGTCATCAGAGTGATTTTGGGGTAAGATCTGAGTTGCATATTGACCTGGGTGTGTGGCTGGTCCTTTGGGATCAGAAAAACCTTTTATTTGATGAGACTGGTTTTAAAAAACCACTCATCTTTAAATCCAGTGTTTTGGGGGGTAATACAAAGACTGGAATACCTAAGGAAACTGCTTTCCTGACTTCTTGTTAGCCAGCGTGGCGAGACAGAAGTTTACTTTTGTTGCTGGTTTGGTATATCTCATGGAAGAATAACCACCAGTTTTGGGGTGTATCTGCCCTATTTTTCAGCAGTTTGTCCTCAAGTTGGTATTCTCAGTTTTGACCCATGGAGGCTCAGTTACCGTATACTGGCCATGAATAAATTTAGGCTAGAAATTCGAAGGTTTCTAACCATCAGAGAACTGAGGTTTTGGACCAGCCTTTTAATAAGAGTAGTGGGAGCAAAAACCTAACTGGTTTGTAGATGGAGCTTGATAAATTCATGAATGGGATTATATAACAGAGTTGCCTCCAGTAACAGGGAACTCAACACCATGACCCAGGAGGTCCCTTCCAGTACCATGTTCTTATGAGTGGAAAAATACTCACTTCCTCAGAGCAGCCTGATCTCTGTATTACTCTTGGAAGTTTTAGGTAGTAAACATCTAATTGCAGATGGGATAAACAAATCCTTTAGGTAGCTGTGAAGCAGGGAGATTAGGATACACAGTCTCAGCCTAACACAAGGGGGTTGGTTCTAAGACCACACTTACAGGATGGGGGACTCCATTCTGGGAAGCGGTAGCTCTGCAAAAGACTTGAGGATCACGGTGGATATTCAGCTGAACATGAGCTCCCAGCACGATACTGTAGCCAAAAGCTCTAATACAATCCTTGGAGGTATGAACAGGGGAATCTTGAGTGGGAGTAGGGAGCTACATTACCACTGTATTTGGCACTGGTGTGACGGCTGTTGGAATACTTGCTCCAGTTCTGATATCCACAATTCAAGGCTGTTGATAAATTGGAGAGGGTTCAGAGTAGAGCCATGATAATGATTAAGGGATTGGAAAATGTGCCTTACAGTGAAAGCATTACAGGGTGGCCTTCCCCTTTAAGGACCAGGAGGCCTGGGCCTAATCAGTCCCACCTATGCCGTATTTATCAGCATCCCAGCCTCTGCAAGTGGGACTAATGGGGTCAGGTGTTAATATTGCACGCACCTGGACCTCATAATGAAAAAGCTTAAGATAATAGAGTCAGGGAGAAGCTGTGATAGGAGCCATAGGGAACAGTTTAGGCTCCTGTGGAAAATCCCGAGATAGGACCTATTGGAAACAGGGAGGACCTGGGAGAAACTGCCAGAGTCCCTGGGGAAGAGAGGCAGTGGAGCAAAAATGGCAGAAGCACAGTTGGTTGGATGTTTTGTTTGGTTGTTTAAATTGAACTTTTGTCTTCCTGGAAGGGGACTGAATTTTAAATGTGACCTAACTGCAGAGAAAAGTCTCTCAGAAAAGGACCATAGCAGAACCAGATCAGCCAACAAAATGGGATGCTAGAGCAGAAGAATCCCTGCAAAGCCATTCTCTGATGCCAGGGAGCGCTATGGTAGTGAATGGAACTGCTTACTGAGAGACTGGAGGAACTCAATTTGTCTAGTTTAACAAAGAGAAGGTTAAGGGGTGACTTGCTTGCAGTTCATAAGTACCTACATGGAGAATAAAAATTTGATAATGGACTCTTAAGGATTGCAGACAAAGGTAGACTATATGATCCAAGGGTTGTCAACTGAAGCTAGGCAAATTCAGACTGGGAATAACGTATACATTTTTAACAGCAAAGGTAATTAACCACTGGAACAATTTACCATGGGTTCTGGTGCATTCTCTATTGCAAGCAATTGTTAAATCAAGGTTGGAGTCTTTCAAGAGAGATACTCTAGTTGAAACAGGAATTTACTCAGGGAAGTCCCACAGGCCTTTGTTATACAAGATGTAGCCTTTTATTTTTATTTAAAGTGAATTTATTATTGTGGAATTACACCACCGTGAGTTCAGCTCTACAGTGGCTACTGTTTCAAACTTAACAGACTGAAAGTCACCTCTGCTACTTGTTTCAGATTTAGAATCTCTAGGAACACATACAAATCAACGACAGTGGCCACATATCTATGTCACAAGTGCAAGGTTTAGTCTGTTTTACAAGTTTTATTAAAATGACAATTAAAGTTATGATTACCCAAGCATATCGAAATTCTATACAGACCTATGCACCAGTTACAAATATAGTCAAACTTATACCCTACTAGATAATGTTAGGGTCTGATGGGTCTCTCATGGATTGATCATCAGTAGAGGGATGGTACCTGCTGGAGTTTCCCATAGAGAGCTCAATTTTCCTAATTGTGGCACCCTTTTTTTATAATGTGATTCTGACTATGCCTCATTAGCATTTATGAACATAGTGCACCCAATGGTCAGGGCATGTGTTAGAAAACCGGATAACTTGTAAGCAAAAAATTATTTTTCTTGTTCATTTATCACAATATCCCCCATTGGTACATCTTTTTCTGTAAACTAGTGGCATAGGGTCATTCTTTGGTCACTTACTTATGTCCAGCATTTAGGGTTGCCAACTCTCCAGGTTTGTCCTGGAGTCTCCAGGAACTAAAGATGACTCTTTAATAAAATATTATGTCATGTGATGAAACCTCCAGGAATATGTCCAACTGGAACTGGCAACCCTACAAGCATTTCTGAACTCTGTGGCCTAGTATGGTTAAGCTAAAATATTACAGGCCTCAGCCTCTAGGGTCTGCGTTTCAGCCCTACGTACTTAGAGACCTAATACATAATGATTCCTTCTAACTTCCGATCCTTATGTAACCCTACAATTTAACTCTATTTAGCATACAATGATTATACACAACATAACATGTTAGCTGATCATAACATCACATAATAAATGAACAATAAAGTAAAATCATTGGCTACAAGGAGGTCAGACTAGATGATCACAGTGGTCCCTTCTGGCATTATAATCTGTGACTAAATGCAAACTAAAACAGACTGCCAAAATAGAACGAACACATGGACATAACCATGAAATATGCCATTGTGTACTTTCTGTCCCAATCTTCTTTGTCCCTTTCTTTCACTCCCTAATTCATACTTTCTTTCACGTTATCCCCTGTTCTTGATTTTGGAGCCACCATCTACTAGGGCTGGCCAGAAAACAAGAATTCAGTTTTGTGAAAAATTGAGCCTTCAGAATTTGTTTTCATTTCTCACTGGAACCAAAGCAAGCCCTTTTGAAATTTGTGATGTGGAAGATCCAGGTTCAAGTCCCTCTTCCAAATCAGGCAGAGCAGGGACTTGAACAAAGTTTTGGTTTTGATGAATTGGCATTTTCCAATGAAAACGTGGTTCAGAGAAAAAATTCCCAATCATCTCCCATATGTCTAACACCATCCTTGTCCTTCAAATCTTGCTTTAAAACCTACTTCTTTTGTGAAGCTTCCTGCTGTTGACTTCACTGATGTTTCCACACCTCCTTATATTTGAGCAGATGTCTCATGTCCCACATTTTGTTTAATTTATGTTGTATGATCTTAAGGGCAGGGGCTTTGACTTTTTAGGTTTGTCAGGCATCATGTGTGCTGATGGCTCTTTCAAGTAATAATAATCCAGCCTCTTAGCATCCCTTCCAGCTATTTAATTTTTTTGAACAGAATTTTAAAGTGACTGGTGTCCGCCTGAGTGCATCTTATACAGCAGAGAATTTTTTAAGTCACATAAGCAACAAAACTAGGTTTAATCTCAGTGTGCATTTTCAATCTAAGGCCCCAGTTCTGCCAGCACTTATGCACATTGGTATATTATAAGGAACTCCAAATCTGTCACACATGTGCTTCACTCCAGCCATGTGAGTAATCCTATTGGAATCAATGGGACTACTCCCTGGTTTAGGCATGTGCACTGCTACAGGCTGGGGACCGACTGGCTAAGCAGCAGTTTTGAAGAAAAGGACCTGGGGATTACAGTGGATGAGGAGCTGGATATGAGTCAGCAGCGTGCCCTTGGTGCCAAGAAGGCTAACAGCATGTTGGACTGCATTAGTAGGAGCACTGCCAGCAGATAGAAGGAAGTGATTATTCCCCTCTATTCAGCACTGGTGAGGCCACACCTGGAGTATTTCATCCAGTTTTGGGCCCCCCCACGACAGAAAGGATGTGGACAAATTGGAGAGAGTCCAGCGGAGAGCAACGAAAATGATCAGGGAACTGGGGCACATGACTTACAAGGAGCAGCTGCGGGAACTGGGCTTATTTAGTCTGCAGAAGAGAAGAGTAAGGGGGGATTTGATAGCAGCCTTCAACTACCTGAAGGGGGGTTCCAAAGAGGATGGAGCTCAGCTGTTCTCAGTGGTGGCAGATGACAGAACAAGGACCAATGGTCTCAAGGTGCAGTGGGGGAGGTCTAGGTTGGATAGTAGAAAACACTATTTCACGAGGAGGGTGGTGAAGCACTGGAATGGTTTACCTAGGGAGATGGTGGAATCGCCATCGTTGGAGGTTTTTAAGGTCCAGCTTGACAAAGCCCTGGCTGGGATGATTTAATTGGTGTTGGTCCTGCTTTAGGCAGGGGGTTGGACTAGATGATCTGCTGAGGTCTCCTCCAACCCTAATCTTCTATGATTTTATGATACTCGTTAAATGTTTTTTTAGGATCAAGGCTTAATATTTTATTATTTATAACAGGGTCTAAGGATTTCAAATCACTTTTCAAATATTAGTGAAACTCTTGCGAGTTAGGGAAATATCCATGTTTATAGATGGGGAAACTGAGGTACAGAATGGTTATGTGACATGTCCAAAGTCATACAAGAACCAGTGGGAGAATAAGATATAAAACCCAGATCTCCTGACTCCCATTTTTATGCCTCAACAAGACAATGCGCCCTCCCTCTCCCCAATTTAAGAAAACAAGCCTTTCTAGAAATTTCAAATGCAATAATAAAAGGTGTATATACTTTCTTATTGTAAGAGCTACAGTCTGGACTTTTCATTTCAAGTGCATATGAAAAACAGCAGCTGAAGTCCTCCAGTAATCTTGCACAAGACAGATTTATTTGAAAACATCCATTTTCATTAGTTTAGACCCACTTTGGTAATCAAATGAAACACCACTCAGGCAGTTAATTAAGAATGTTTATGTGGGCCTTCAAAATACAGAAAGCTCCAAGATGAAGCTGCCATTCAGCCTTTTACTGACGGTGTACAGATGGGATAAAAAGTTTAATGTGTTCTTAAAGGTATAGCATCAGATAGGATGCCTGAAGGAGCACCTAGATGTCTCTTGGGTAAATATATGTAAAATACAACAGCTGGATCTTCTGGGTCCACTTGGGAAGTCCAGGAGTGAAACCAGCAGTAATTTTACAAGCATCTCATAGTGACTCCACAATTGGGGTTACATCCTAAAATGGGACATAAATTGCTGTTACTTGCTAAAAGTAGGGGGCCAGTTAGCATGAGATTTCACACATTTGTTGTTTTGCCCTTTGAATTTTCTATGGAATTTTTGTTTAATTTCTTTTTTATAAATATGCAAGCCTATGGAGGCAGGGTGTGACGTTCCCCAGGGCACAGTCAGACTGATGGACAGCTGTGTCCACTCAATTCTTTAACCTGGGGTGCCTTTTACACTGCTTTGCTGTAAGAGCAACCAACCACTCCTGTCTACTCACACACAGCCTCCAGCATGTAAATCACTTCCAGATATACTATATGAGTGCTATAGCCAGCCACTCATGAATTACATTACAGGGAAGCACCAGCAAACTCACAGACTTTCCCCCAGAAATGTGTGTCTTGTATGGCCAAGCACTTGCCTCTACAATAAAGGTCATATAAAGTCCATCATTCATTCATACAGAATCAGGTGCACAAACCTTGTTATCCCAAATGGAGTTTCCCAAACACTTCAATCCAAATACACGGGTTTGGCTAACACAATGAAACACATTTATTAAATACAGAAAGATGGATTTTAAGTGACTACAAGTAGTGACGCGTACAAGTCAGAACTGGTTACAAGGAAATCAAAGTTAAGTGAGGTGTTGTGTTTTACCAAGTTAAGTGAATACAGAGCAAAGGTCTCTCTCACCACGTGCTCTAGCAGTCTTGCAGACTGCGCCTATTTCAGCCAGGTCAGTGCTGCTTCCTTTGTTTTTCTGGGGTTGATGATGCCATGGATAGAGAATAAGGGAGAGATGATTTGTGATGTCTGCCCTCTTCTCTTATAGTCCTTTCTCTTATGCAAGAATCATCTCCAACTGATGTTCCGGAGACAGAAAGTCTGTGTGGTCGGGAACCTGAAGCTGTTTCTTGGTCAAAATGTCAAATGAAACCAATGGGGGTCAGGTGCCTAAAATGTTTGCGGATCTGGGGCTAGAAGTTAAACTAGCAGTGTCAAAAAAGTATGATTTTAATAAATGATAAAAGCTGGACTCTGAATTGCACCGTGGCTCCATCCAAGCACTTGCAAATGAGAACACTGTGCAAACTGGTTTCTGAGAAGGGTCTTACCTTGTAAGTGTCAGATGGCTGAATGAGTGGAACAGGTAGTGGTTTTGTTGATGCTGGACTGTGAAAATTCTAAACCAGTTGAAAAGTTAACAGTAATTGTTGAAATATACCTGTCAGCCTGTGTCTTAGTTAATGCAAATACTGCTCGATTAAAGGCACCCCATGGATTGATATAACATCTTTTAGAGACCTTTTATTCCAAAGAAGTGGATTCATTTATTTGAACTATGCAGATGAAATATTGCATCTATAATTTGAAAATGGTTAAGGATCATATTTTCAAAATATATAAGAAAACTGCAGCACAATTCATAAGAATGATGTGAAAACTCCATGGGGATAATTTAGCCGTAATTAATGTAGCCTATTAAGAGTCAGTCTACCGTATTTTTTTCACTTGTGTGGCCCAGCGGTGGTATTATGTCATGATATCTTTCTGTGCTTTACTGCTTCATTAGTGAACTAGCTCTCCTTATTTACTGATTTTTACGGTCTAGTAAGGTACTGTAAATAGCATGCTGTTCTCATTTGTGATGTCTGTAAGACATAAGGCCATCTAGTTATTTGCAAGTGTGAGTTTAGTTTTTTGTTGGAAAAACAACCTGTAGGACATAAAAGTTTTCTATTGCTGAAGTCCGATCTTTGTCATTATAAGCTCCGTCTTCTATGTGCATTCTCTCTGTACCAGTGACTGTGCAAGTTAATCGTTTTAAGATGGGGGTGGGGGGGAAGAGGAGGTTTCAAGTCAGTTCTATTCCTGATGTAAGTCTACGGGCTTCAGTAGAGTCGTGCTAGGTGTGAAGTTGATCCATTTAGCTGCTCTTGTGCCACACAGAGTACTGGGTGCGCAACTATCCCTGTACCGTCTTTCCTTAGAAACTGCAGAGCTGCAGATGTAGGATGACCATATTTCCCCACGGGAAAACGGGACACCGCATGGGGCTGGCCCAAGCTGCTTACCTGAGCCCTGCCCCCCGTTCTCCCTCCTGCACATGGGGCTGGCCCGTGCTCTGCCCCCCTCTCCCTCTCCATGCATGGGGCTGATCCAAGTCGCTGGCTTGAGCCCTAACTCCCCCAAGTGCAGGGCTTGCATCCAAGCCCAGCCTGCTCCCTGCGTGGGGCTGACGTCGCTCTTTGCCCAAGCCCTGCTGTTCCACCCCACCCCGCGCGGGGCTGGCATCTCCACCCACCTGAGCCCTGCCTGCCCCCCAAGCAGCTGGCTGTCGCTGCTCCCCCGAACCCTGCCTCCCTGCTCTGCAGCTGGCGTCACTGCACACTGAAGCCCTGTTTTCCCCTCTCCCTCTATTCCTCCCTTTTCCGTGGGGCCTGTTCCAGATGATGTGCTCTAAAGCAATCTCTGAGCATGCCTACTAAATCGGCTCCCAAGACAAGATAAGCATGGGAATGTGAATCTTGTTGGGGTTTAGACTTGTTAGGCGCTGAGCGGTGTGAGGACTTAAGCACCTGTGAACATACCCAGATGCTTAAATGTTGTATTTAGGCACCTAACTGCCACTTTATGCACCTAAATTCCCTTTGTGAATGTAGCTCCTAGTCTTTCTGTACTTCACTTTGCCATCTCTGGAATGGGGATTATAGCAATTTCCTATCGTGCAGGGGTGTTGTGAAAATAATATATTCAACGGGTGCACAGGCCTGGATCTACAAAAAGTGGATTGTGGGGGAGTTCAGAGCACTCCTACCGAATTGGGCCCTGCAGGCAAGATAGGAGTACCTCCACCTATCTTCACCTGGCTTGAGGATCAAGCGGGGCTTAGGTGCGAGGTAGGGATCCTGATGCCTAGAATGAGGTGTTGTGTGCATGCCCTAAGCAGGCACCTGGGGAACTTTTACAGGGAAAATTTAAGCACCTACTGGGTTAAGTGGCAACTGAGCGGGGGTTTTGTGGCTTATAGTAGCACCTAAACTGGGGGTTTAGGTATCTTAAGCCCTTTGTGGATCTGGGCCTCAGGTACTGTGGTACTGGGGGCCATATAAGTACCTAGGATGGATAGATAGGTGGGTTGTGAACTGACATGAGATGGAACAAAAGTGTTAGAAGGCCAATTTATATACTACTGTAGCCATATTTCATATAGCCAGCAGCAAAATAAAAACCAGCACTTTTCTGTGGCAGCCTTTCTCTTACTTGCTTCTCAAAGGAGTGCACCACCCCCATTCCCAGGTGTATGTACTCTAAATTCCTGATCCACTTAATATATTCCAATTCTTCAGTTACTCCATTTAACTTCCTATGCACCTTAATAAGCTCCATAATGAAGAAGAATTAAAGTAATAATATATCAATTACACTGTTTATTCCAGTAACCTTAACTATTAAAGTGACAGTACATCAATTATGCTGACATGTAGCCAGTCACAACCATTCAAGTAACAATGTTAAATGGAAGACCCTTTTCAAAGGCTTATCTCATCATGGCACTCCGGAGCTGATGATCACTAATTGCCTTGTAAGTGTAATTTAAGACTTCATGATAGAGAAGTACAGGATTTTTGACTGTCTGAAAGGAGCTGCTAAATTCTTCTGATAATATGAGGCAGAATAAAAGCCAGTTTGATGGCCAGATCATTTGGGACTATTTAATCTCAGTCCGTGGCACTGAGCAGAGCCTACCTTTGCTCCTTTGGTCAATTACACATTGTCTGTTAGCACCATTTCGCTGTCTCTTTTCATGAAAGCACAGGTGGATAACACTGGCCAAATATTTTTTGTTGAATTTCCTATGAAATACATTTATGATCCTTTAAACTGCAGCTAGTGTTCTTAAGGTTTTTTAATTCTTAAACTCTATGTGTAAGAATTTCCTGAATATAAATAGAACTGGATCGAAAACCGTGGAGACTGAGGGCTAGATAGACAGCAGGTTTAAAACAAACAAAAGGAAGTATTTCTTCACACAACGCACGAATTGTGGCTCTGTTTGCCAGAGGATGTTGTGAAGGCCAAGGGTATAACAGGGTTAAAAAAGAACTAGATAAATTCATGGAGGATAGGTCTATCAATGGCTATTAGCCAGGATGGGCAGGGATGCAAAACCATGCTCTGAAGTGTCCCTAGCCTCTGTTTGCCAGAAGCTAGGAATGGATGATGGGTCGCTTGATGATTGCCCTGTTCTGTTCATGGCCTCTGAAGCATCTGGCATTGGCCACTGTAAGAAGACAAGACACTGGGTTGGATGGATCATTTGTGTGACCCAGTATGGCTGCTCTTATGTAGATCCACAAAGTGATGTGGGTGTCTAAACCTAGGAGAGGGTTCCCAGCTGTGAATCTCCAGGGGAGCGAGGTGCCTCCCTCTGGCCCAGAGTTAGGCACCTAACTCTCTGCAGGGGCAGGGTTTAGGCCCATCCTCCCCACCACTTCTTGGCATTTCCTATTGGCTAGTTTAGGTGGCTCCCTGCTCAGAGTGCTGGCTTCTGTGAATCCCATTCTTAGATGCAATCTAACCCTGAAACTCTTTCTTTATCCACATAAGAGGCACAGCATGGACCGTCCCCAAACTGACACACCAATCCTCCACAATGCTGACCTGCAGAGACCACTTCTATGGAGAGTGGTCCTGGGTCTCCTTGCTAATGCTGCCAAACATGGTGGTGCTTTTTTTGAATTGGAATTAAACTAAGACCAACAAACTCAATTCATGTAGGTCACAAAACACTTATTGGATTGTTAAACTTCCAGCCACTGCCACCAGTGGCTGAATTTGAACAGCCCACCGATAGGTGCTTACGTTCTAATTTCCCCAGGGGTGCTCAACCCCTACTCTGCCCCAGGCCCTGCTCCCACCCCCACTCCACCTCTTTCCACCCCCACTCCACCCCTGCTCTGCTTCTTCCTTCACCATTCTACCCCCTTCTCTGAGTACACCCCAGCGTCTCTCTGCCTCTTCCTGCCCCTGCTCCCCCTTCCCTCCCAGAGCTTCCTGCACACTGCTGAACAGCTGATCACCGGTGGGCAGGAAGTGCTGGGGTGGGAGAGGCAGGAACTGATAGGTGGGGCCCACTGGCAGCGGGAGGCGATGGGAGGAGAGGGAGAAGCTGATTGGCGGGGCCGCCGGTGGGTGCTGAGCACCCACTATGTTTTTCCCATGACATTTTTTCCCATGAGTCTGCTGCTGTGTGCCCATCTCATTCTTAATCCTTTGACTCATCCAGTCTTGCCTCATTTCTTAGGTTATTTCTTTGCTTCTAAAAAGAGGGTTTTTTATAGGGAGATAACGAAGGTGTGGTAGTTATCTTGCTGTAAAACCCTACTGAAGACAAGGCACCTGTAGATTTCATTTTGAGGTAGCTAGGCGAGGTCAGCACTAAACCGCCTGCCTGGGGTTGACCTTGCTTGGTTGACCTTGTGGTAAAACTCTGGTGCTTTGCCGCCATCAGAATTTTACAGCAGGACAGCTGATATGTGTGAATTAACCCATAGTTAGTTACAGATCAGGCAGAGTGACTGTTGGTGGGTAATTGTTAAGTGCCTTGAGTGATACGCAGTTGGAGTATGAAAAAATATATGGAGAGGAAAATGGGGGAAGGGATCAGACCAAGTACTAAAGAGAGGCAGCACAGCGTAGGGCCCACGAGGATTTATAGAAGGGCTGAGAATGATTCATAATACAAAAAGCTGAAAGAACTATTATATCTGGTAAACATCAATAAAGAAATATCAATAACATAAAACCAAAGACTGCATGGCTTACCAGCCTGAGGAATATAACGATCTCCAGGGTTCACTGAAAGGAGAATTTGATTTGTATTGGTGTTATGAAAATGAAGTTACAAAGAATAGGGGAGAGAACATCTTCTGGCCAAATCAGGGGAACTGGGGTTCCCCACTCTCTCGCCAACCTTCTCTGTGTCCTTATATGAGTTACTTTTATCTCAATGCCTTCATTTCTCCATCTGTAAAATAGTTATATTAATACTTACCTACTTCACAGAGCATTTGTGAGACTTAATTAATATTTGTAGTTGCTTTCCACTTCGAGAGATTTTTATCAAAGTATCTCAAAGTATATTATCAAAGTTCAAAAGTTAATGCACTGTATGAACATAAATATGATTGACACTCACAAAGCTTTGTTTTTATGCAAGTTGTGGTGGCCCTGCTTTGCGTTTATGTGTCAGAGTTCTTTTAAGAGATGGCTTTATACCTAAAAATATTACTATATATGGAATTCAATGAGTTTATCTACTGTAATTGTGGAACACAAATCCATAAACCTGTCATTGTTCACATAGATTTCTGCTGCCTCGTTACAAAGTCTCCCAGATTTTTGGAGGAATTTGTGATTTATGAACATGTTAGCATTAAGCAGCATTGCCAACCTAACATGTTCATCAATGAATTTGAAAATAAGATTGAGCCAAGTCGCCGAATCAATACTATATATAGAATCATAGAATATTAGGGTTGGAAGGGACCTCAGGAGGTTATCTAGTCCAACCCCTTGCTCAAAGCAGGACCAATCCCCAACTAAATCATCCCAGCCAGGGCTTTGTCAAGCCTGACCTTAAAAACTTCTAAGGAAGGAGATTCCACCACCTCCCTAGGTAACACATTCCAGTGTTTCACCACCCTCCTAGTGAAAAGTTTTTCCTAATAACCAACCGAAACCTCCCCCACTGCAACTTGAGACCATTACTCCTCGTTCTGTCATCTGCTACCACTGAGAACAGTCTAGATCCATCCTCTTTGGAACTCCCTTTCAGGAAGTCGAAAGCAGCTATCAAATCCCCCCTCATTCTTCTCTTCCGCAGACTAAACAATCCCAGTTCCCTCAGCCTTTCCTCATAAGTCATGTGTTCCAGTCCCCTAATCATTTTTGTTGCCCTCCGTTGGACGCTTTCCAATTTTTCCACATCCTTCTTGTGTGGGGCCCAAAACTGGACACAGTACTCCAGGTGAGGCCTCACCAATGTCGAATAGAGGGGAACGATCACGTCCCTCGATCTGCTGGCAGTGTCCCTACTTATACATCCCCAAATGCCATTGGCCGTCTTGGCAACAAGGGCACACTGTTGTCTCATATCCAGCTTCTCATCCACTGTCACCCCTAGGTCCTTTTCCGCAGAACTGCTGCCTAGCCATTCAGTCCCTACTCTGTAGCGGTGCATGGGATTCTTCCATCCTAAGTGCAGGACTCTGCACTTGTCCTCGTTGAACCTCATCAGATTTCTTTTGGCCCAATCCTCTAATTTGTCTAGGTCCCTCTGTAT